>NC_081755.1:3378750-3689791 GCF_963082965.1 Carassius carassius | reverse complement strand
ATGATTTACATGTACAAGTTGTACAAAGAAAATGGGACAAACAAGAAACAAAAGACGGAAACATTAAGAAAGAAGAAGGACAAACCAGGACCATCAGGAGATCACTTCTAAAATAAGAAGAATGATAAGATTAATTAGACCACAAGAAAGAATAAATAATAAATTAATGAAAATGTTAAAAGGAATGACTGTGTGTAGTAGATTGTATTTTGAGATGGGAAGACGAGATTGACAAGATTTGTTAGATGAGATCGAGGCCCCAATGCGGTCTCTGGAAATAGCACTTCTTACCAGACCTCCAGTCAAAGTGAGAAAGAGAATAGGTGTCTCTGGCTTGAGGCTAACAATGGTTATAGAAAAATATGATTAAATGTATGTCTTGCTTTACAAGTAGTTAGGTGTTGAATTTGCAAAATGAAAGCCTTTGAAATTCCAACCTGCATATATATCTTGTGTTCTGGTGACTATAGCATCCAAGAGGTTACTGCAGAGTTAAAACTTAGTGGGTGTGTGTTAATCTTCTCTTTTATGTACATGTATGTGTCACGAGGTGACAAAATTCCAACTGTCAAGGCGGAACTAATGTTCGCCGCGATTGCCTCCCGCCGGACCAATAACAACGGAACACCGGGCTAGTTCCAGGTTAGCGAAAAATCCCCGCGAATGGGGTGATCAGCCGAAATCGCCGGCAGCTGTGCACGTTGGGACACGTTGCCATTAGGGTAGGATAAAAGGAGAGAGTATGGACCAAAGAGGGGGCTGTTTTTGGGGACTGTGTATCTCGGAGGAAGCGTGAGCGGTGGAGAAGAGGAAATGGGGCTGGCAAACGGGCACGCCGGATGTCCATTACTTACCTGAGTTTTCTATCACGTTCTAAGACGTAAGAAGAGGCTAACACTGTGTTACGACCACTAGGGGTCAGCCGTAACAGGACAAGGAAGAGAGTCTCAGAACCAGAGAGATGTTGAATAAACAGAAATTTATTTACAAGTTGGGGCTTAGCGTCAGGGGCAGACAAGGCCAAAATAACAAACAAAAATCCTCTTTGTTAACCCTCTACACTTCCTTAATCAAAATTAGAGAAACCAAAAGAAATAAAATACAGTTTCAACTTACCTGACTCCCTAAACCCAAAACAATGTGAAAAGTGATATCAAAATAAAATGGCGTCTAACCCCCTACGTCCCTCAACTTAACAAAAACTAAGATTAACAAAATGTTTACAAGATATATATACACGAGTTAACAGCAAACAATTTACAATCAGAATCCAAAATCGTAGTCAATCAGGCTTAGGTCAAGTTAACCGGGAATATCACAGAATTTAGGCAAAGAAAAAAACAATACAATATAATTATCACAGAACACAATCGCAATCTTATACACCAACACACTATCTCTCTGGTAAGACACTCAAAAATTCAAACAAACAACAATAACGAGGCAAACAGCAAACTATGGAGTCACACGCGATGGCACAATCATGGCCCCGATTGAGTATTTGGGGCAGTCCTTATATCTGGATCAGGTGAAGAGGAGAACCAATCGCAGCCTTCAATAAATTATCTCCAGGAACCGCCCATCTGAAACAAACATACACAGAGACTACAAGAGGGCAGAATGGAAACAACCAACAAATGACTTTAGCTCATAACTTGTACTCCACATATATTTGAGTGTATTACCTGACAGTCCATTGTGAAGAGGGACACATAGGTGAATGCTTTAACCGACTGCTTTGCAGTAAATTCCTCCAGCCGTAAGTTCTCTGTCTGTCATTCTGAAGAAGAGGATTACATACCTGTGTATTCACCTGTCTGCAGCGAATTTCTCCAGCCGTAAGTTCTCTGTCTGTCATCTGTAGAAGAGGATTACGTGCCTGTATACTTACCTGACTGCTTTGCAGTGAAGCTCCTCCAGCCGTAAGTTCTCTGTCTGTCATTTCTGAAGAAGATTACATACCTGTGTATTCACCTGTCTGCTTTGCAGCGAAGTTCTCCCGTCGTAAGCTCTGTGTCCGCCAGCCCTTCAAGAGGATTTCGTACCTGTATACTCACCTGACTGCTTTGCAGTAAAACCCTCCAGCCGTACGTTCTCTGCCTGTCATTTCTGAAGAAGAGGATTACATACCTGTGTATTCACCTGTCTGCTTTGCAGCGAAGTTCTCCCATCGTAAGCTCTGTGTCCGCCAGCCCTTCAAGAGGATTTCGTACCTGTATACTCACCTGACTGCTTTGCAGTGAAGCTCCTTCAGCCGTAAGTTCTCTGTCTGTTACTGGTAGAAGAAGATGATTAAGTGTCTGTATACTCACCTGACTGCTTGCAGTGTGGCTCCTCAGCCGTCAGTTCTCTGCCTGTCACCTGTAGAAGAGGAGGAGTGCCCGAAACACGCACCTTAACTGTTCCACCACAGTCCCTCTGGTCGTAAGTCCCGACCCGTCCTTCCTCTGGGAAGAAGGGAGTAGTACGTCACCCGAAAAGCGCACCTGAACGGTCCTATAGCAGCCTCCTCCCAGTCGTGAGTTCCGACTCGTCCCTTCCATTGGAAGACAGCGAAGCCACTCACCGGAGCACCCCCCTACATTGCACTCTGTGGGCCTCTCGCCGGGTCCGCTGGACGGAACGACCCTGCCCAGAAGACTCCCCATTTTAGATCCCCTTATTCATTTTTATACTCAATAAAATACTGTTACTTGAAGCCTTGTTGTCTGTCATCCTTGCCTGGCTTCTGTCCGACTCCCCAAGGGTGGTACGGGTCTTAGGGATGGGTGCAGCCTGATTGGCCCGCCCCAATCAGATGATGGTAAAGCGGTTAATAGGAACTGAAGTGAAAGTGTGAGCAGGCTAGAGAACACCTGTAAAAAGAGAAAAGACCATCAGAACAGCGTGAATTAGAAAAAGAAAGAAAAAAACTTAAAAAGCTAAAAGTGAGATATATAATTGGCCAATGGTTACTATTGATCTAGTTTCTCAGGATATGGGGGGGGGGGGACTATAATGGATTAATGGCATGCAGTGTAGATGCGGGTCCAGTCAGATACCCTGGAGAGAGGTCAGGGTGATCGCTTCCATAGTACATCTCAGAATGAGGGAAGGGGCAGAGGTCCCAACCTTCATTTACTCTAATAAAGGAGGCAAAGATGGATCTCCCAAAGTAAAAGATTTTGACAAAGCAGGGAGAGAATTATAAGGCATGCTAACAAGAGATTCGGCCACCTAAGCTGCAGTTGACCAGGGAGAAGGATCTGACAGGGGCTCAATAACTCCTATTGTTATACCTTGGAGAAAGGAAAACGAATATGCTGTGGATTCAAGTGCACCAGCAACTGATAACCCCAATAACTGATAACCCCAAGTGATGAATTTTCTCCAGAGGATGAAGAGCCACTAAGGATTCATTTTGAAAATGGAAACAAATGTATTATCCTAAAAGAAGAGTGTGTAGAGCAGGAGGAGGAAGCTTGTGTTTGGGTAAATCGCGTTAACGTAACGATGCATCTAGCTCAGGGAGTCCTGTACATTGGTTGGTTCCGGTAACAGATCCCCCGCAGCAGGGCAACTGGGTGACAGTGAGGCGGCATCGGCTCATTATTGTTATTCATGCCGGCGCTAATGATGTTCGACTTCGCCAGTCGGAGATCACTAAAAATATCATTAAAGAGGTGTGTGAACTTGCAAGCATGATGTCAGACACTGTAATATGCTCTGGTCCCCTCCCTGCTTACCGTGGTGATGAGATGCATAGCAGATTGTCATCACTCAATGGCTGGATGTCTAAGTGGTGCCCACAGAATAACATAGGTTTCATAGACAATTGGACGCCCAATTGTCACCCTCCTGGGGTGGCGCCACTCTTCTCTCTAGAAATATGGCACATAGTCTTTGAGTTTACACTTGACCAACTGAGGCCCAGGTCATGAAGCAGACAGACTGGCTAAACCGACCGTCTGCTAGCTGCCTCATGTCACAGAGGTCAATTAATACTTAGCACATAGAGACTCTTTCACTTAGATATCACACTATAGAGACTGTGTCTGTTCCCCGAACTAGAAAATACAAAAGACGTCCAAACCAATTTAAGAGTAACAATTTAATTGAGGCTCAACAAATAGAAAACAGATGCAATATGGATAAACAAATGTTAAAGCTTGGCTTATTGAATATCAGGTCCCTTTCTACGAAAGCACTTTTTGTAAATAATATGATCACTGATCTAGATGTGCTTTGTTTGACAGAAACCTGGCTAAAACCTAATGATTAAATTATTTTAAATGAGTCCACCCCCCAAGATTACTGTTATAAACATGAGCCACGTCTAAAAGGCAAAGGTGGAGGTGTTGCTTCAATTTATAACAATGTTTTCAGGATTTCTCAGAGGGCAGGCTTCAAGTATAACTCGTTTGAAGTAATGGTGCTTCATATAACATTATCCAGAGAAACAAATGTTAATGATAAATCCCCTTTTATGTTTGTACTGGCCAGGGCCGGCCCTGACCAATTTGCTGCCCTAGGCAAGATTTTACCTGGCGCCCCATGCATCACAGCCCATTTCACCCTGTCATTGTGTTCATGATTTAGCATATATATATATATATATATATATATATATATATATATATATATACAGTGTTGGGGAGTAACTAGTTACATGTAACGGCGTTACGTAATTTAATTACAAAATAAATGTAACAGTAATCAGTTACAGTTACTAAGAAAAAATGAGTAATTAAATTACGGTTACTTATGAAAATTTTAACGATTACAAAGAGGATTACATTTTAATATTTACATACATCCACATACAGCTTATTTCTTTATAATAAGACATATGGCCCATAATCTCCGAGACGCGGAAAACACATTCGTAGAATCGAGTCATAAAAATGGAATTCAGCCTATAACGCGGACGCAATATGCCACATTTTGGTCGAATAAATCAAAAGTAGGTCAGTACACTTGAATCAAAACCCGACATGGACTGATGTCTGTGAATATTAAGCCGCAAAAAAGACTGAATATGAATCCTGCACGTTCTGCGTGTCTGTGGAAATCAGGCGCTGACTGGACATCGGGAGAACCGGGACTATTCCCGGTGGCCTGGCAGACGATTTGGCCTTCTACTTTAATATTGTTGCAGGCCGAATATACTAAATCGATTATTTCCGAATCCGCCATTCGATTATTAAATCGATAATAAATCATGAATCGGTTAGTCGTGACTGGCAATGGTTGGGCTCGCGCGCTCTCCGCGCCTCCGCCGAACGGTTTGGATCAGACTCTGAGTAATCAATGCGAGAGAGAGACCGGAGTGAACTGTGTAAGCGCACAGCTGGAGCAGAGAAGCGACACTTCTGTTCAGGGTTTCAGGTGCAGGTCAGTTTCATCTGTAAATATGCTAATGTAGTTTTGTCTTTGTTTACTTAGTCAAGCAGCAGCAGCACATTGCTCGCAATCACTCAAAATACTGTATAAACGACGTCATTATTATCTTTTGTAATGTTACAGTAGTAATTTAGCAGACAAATCATCATATTTTATCTTAGGTTTAGGGGGAGCTAGTGGATACAAAAACACAACCCTTAGGAAAATTAATGTAGCCTATGATATGGCACTAACCGTGGTTTAACTATGGAATTTGTAGTAAAAATAAATACAAGTGGTAATTCATTTGCCAAAAAACAAAAACAAAATTGCACTAACAAAACATGGTAAAAGTCAAATAAAAATCTTCAGTATTAAAGTCATGAGAGAGATGGGTGGATAATGGAAGTGAAGGTGCAGTTCAGGAGAGAACTCTTAATTACGTTGCATGTCCCCCAACCTAAGGATTCAAATCTTTTTCATGTCAGGTCCAAAAAAAAATAGGGTTGTCCATGTTTCAGAATGGGTTGTGGGTGTATGAGTGTGAGATTTCCCAGCCTATTTTTTCCCCAGTCCGCCCCTCATGGAAATTAATCTCTAGAACAGTCACTTCATGAGCATTTTTTACTTATTTTGAGAAACTATCATCATATCATATACAAAGAGACAGCAGTGTTTCAAAAAGACACCAATGTTTCAGGAGTTTAGTACACAAAATAGGACACATGCTTATTAGATAACCGTATTTGAGTTGATGTATATGCTTTTATTTTTTTATTAACTATTTTCCCCAAACCATTGTTAGATGCAGTTAGATGCCTGTAGTTATGCAAAAATTTGGTTTCAAAAACAGTATCTATAAACTATTTCTTTTGATTTTAAATCTGCTTTGAACTTCAGATCAATCTCTAAGTAAAGTCTGATTGTGTGGTGGATGTGTTCAAATTTGATCATCTTAATTCAGGTGATGAAGGATGGTGAAAGTCTGACAGTATTGAGCACTACTGTAAGGTTAAACCTGCATGGTGTAAAATAGTTGAAGATGATTAACAGTTGCAAATTAACATTCATTAGAAATTTATAAAAGTAATCAAAATGTACTCAAAAGTAATTATTTACATTACTTTATTAAAGTAATTAAAAAAGTTACACTACTATTACATTTTAAATAGGGTAACTTGTAATCTGTAACCTATTACATTTCCAAAGTAACCTTCCCAACACTGTATATATATATATATATATATATACACACACACACACACACACACACACATTACAGCAGAACTGTTTCCAACACTCATAATAAATCATCATATTTGAATGATTTCTAAAGGATCATGTGATAGACCGGATGTCACATGTGACACTGAAGGCTGGAGTAATGATGCTGAAAATTCAGCTTTGCATACCAGAAATAAATTATAATTTAAAGTATAATAAATTGAAAACAAATTATTTTAAATTATAATAATATATAACAATATTACACTTTTTTCTGTATTTTTGATCAAATAAATGCAGGCTTGATGAGCAGAAGAAACTTCTTTCAAAAACATAAAAAATAGTAATGTTTCCAAACTTTTGGCCTGTACCGTATCCCCCCAAAACTGCACAACTGTAGAGTAAAACATTAATAAAAAAGTGATAATAAAAAATGCATCTTAAAACTGACATGATTGTACAAAATCACAGTCTGGGGACTCAGAACTCTATATATAGAATAGAATAACTGCTAACATTAAGTTTAAGGTAAAAATAACTGCCATGAAATTGTCATGTCCGCTGTCTGATCACCCCGTTCTTCGGTGTGTGCGTGTGTTTCTGTATAGGTCTGCAGCTCGTGTGCACATGGTGTTTTGTTTTGGTTTTGATCGTTCGTCTTGCACCTATCTGTGGCGTTCATCCCTCCCCCTCATCACTACTGTTTCCGCTTCTAATTGTTTGACTCCGCTCACCTGAATTCAATGTCTGTTCATCTCTTGCTCTATTTATTCTCGTCTGTCGCGCATATCGGTGCCAGATCGTTGTTCGTCAATAGTCCCGGTGTAGTCTTTCTGTCTGATCCTGTCAAGCCTTGTTCTGTCGTGCCATTGTTTGCTGCTACTGGTTTTGTTTTGTTTTGCTATTTTTCCCCTCCCTCATTTCCTAGACCGGGCACCGGCATACTTCTGAAGAGTTTTGTTTGCTCCGTCACTGGCTCTCTCGTGGCTTCCTCCCCTCACCGCTCTCTACGCGGCCGCGCCGTTGGGTGCCCCCTGCCGGGCATTTTTGCAAGGACATTGAAGTCTCTTATTTTTGTTGGACCTTTTTCCTCATTTCCCGGCCTGTTTTTGTTCGTTGGAGGGAGCTTTTCTTTTGACTTTTTGAATAAATTGGTCTCTCACTGTAAACCTGCATCTGTGTCCAGTTGTGTTCCTGACAGAAATTATAGTATCTTACTCCTATGCAATAAATTGTTCATTCACTACATCTCTTTACCTCTGTCTTTATCCTCTTCTCTTCTATTTTGGCACTGTATCTATCGCAGACTATGCTCATTTATAATGTGTCATGTAAATTCGGCCTTCCGTCACAATCAGGAAACTTTCACTGTGTCTAGAACTGGCGCGAGCTGCCAGGCCCGTTTCTACGAGCTGTGTGTTAACAAAAGCAGTGCTATCTACATTGGAGGTGGCGTCGGGCACGCTACACAACAAATTACCAACAACTGATCACGCGTGCTCTGTTTCTGACGCACTTCAAGCACTCGATGGGCGGGGGAAGATTGAAGAGCCGGACTTTTTTTTTTTTTTTTGCTTTATTTGTAAGTATTTCGAATTAATGGTTTTTAAATAGTAGCCTATTATTAAAAAAAATATGTAAAAAAAAAAAAAAATTCACTCGTTCACTCATTCTGGCGCCCCTATGGATGAGTGGCGCCCTTAGCATTTGCCTATACCGCCTATGCCGCGGGCCGGCCCTGATACTGGCTACTGTATACAGGCCACTAGGGCACCATGCAGACTTTATTAAAGAGTTTGGTGATTTTACATCCGAGTTAGTTCTGGCTGCAGATAAAGTCTTAATAGTTGGTGATTTTAATTTTCATGTTGATAATGAAAAAGATGCATTGGGATCAGCATTTATAGACATTCTGAACTCTATTGGTGTTAGACAACACGTTTCAGGACCTACTCATTGTCAATATCATACTCTAGATTTAATACTGTCACATGGAATTGATGTTGATGGTGTTGAAATTATGCAGCCTGTGATGATATCTCAGATCATTATTTAGTTTTGTGCAAACTTCATATAGCCAAAATTGTAAATTCTACTTCTTGTTACAAGTATGGTAGAACCATCACTTCTACCGCAAAAGACCGCTTTTTAAGTTATCTTCCTGATGTATCCGAATTCCTTAGGATATCCAAAACCTCAGAACAACTTGATGATGTAACAGAAACTATGGACTGTACTGTATAAACTTGTTAAATCATCTAAACCAACAACATGTATGTTAGACCCTATACCATCTAAGCTCCTAAAAGAGGTGCTTCCAGAAGTCATAGATCCTCTTCTGACTATTATTAATTCCTCATTGTCATTAGGAAATGTCCTCAAAACTTTCAAACTGGCTGTTATTAAGCCTCTAATCAAAAAACCACAACTTGACCCCAAAGAACTAGTTAATTATAAACCAGTCTCGAATCTCGCCCTTTTCTGTCCAAGATCCTAGAAAAGGTGGTATCCCCACAATTATATTCCTTCTTAGAGAAAAATGGTATATGTGAGGATTTCCAGTCAGGATTTAGACCATATCATAGTACTGAGACTGCTCTCCTTAGAGTTACAAATGATCTGCTCTTATCATCTGATCATGGGTGTATCTCTCTATTAGTGCTATTGCATCTTAGTGCTGCGTTCGACACTATTGACCACAACATTCTTTTGCAAAGACTTGAACACTTTGTTGGTATTAATGGAAGTGCATTAGCATGGTTTAAATCGTACTTATGTCATTAAAATTAACTGTAACTCGGTGAATACTCAACGAAAAGACATGAGAGATAAATCTATAGAAACCATGACATGTGTACTTTTAAACTAAGCAAGTGCTGCCAAAAACAATTATTCTGTGATAAAGTAAGCCATATGAAAAAAACGCGATGTCCAGTCTTTCACATCTCCCTTCATTATATCTAATGAGACCACGACCACGCGCTAAACACGCTATTGAGATTATAATGTTTCACTGCTTGTAAACGCTACAGAAAACAAAGCAGCGAGACTGTTCTTCAGGTTTTTTTATTTTACTGCTTGCTTCACGATGAGAGGAATAAGAAATAATTCACCCCAAGAAGATGTGATGTGGATTACCTCAGGATTTGAGTTTTGGATTTCCTCAGAAAAAAGAATGAAGCGCTTTATTCAGCAGAGATCATAAACATGAGTAAGTTTCTTTTTATTTATTTATATACTTGTATTAGGTTTTACATAATTTGTAAACATTTTACTAATTAGATTTTTTCAAACTATATTTTCTGACTAAAGGTATAATCAAGTGAAACATTATGAAGTTTCAATAACAATATACACTACTATACCATTCAAAGCTTGATGTAAATAATATTAATGTAGCAAATAAATATAAATGTAGAAAATATAACAAACAATGCTGTTCTTTCAATTTATAAAAAAAATATTCTCAGCTCTTTTCCACGCTAATAATAATAATAATGATGATGATACTAATAACAATAAATGTTTTTCTTTTTTTTTTGTAGAAAATCAGTGTGTGACTGGAGTAATCAGGTTATAAATTCAGCTTTGAAAGTCAGCTTGGATTGTTCCTAATAAACTGTTTAACTGCATTCACAAGTAAATATTACATTATTTTGTGGGATAATTAAATATATTTTAAATAAACATAACATAACATAACAACAACATAACAAACATAAAAATATATAGATTAATTTTGTCCTCACATTCTCTCTTGTAACTCTTCCCTCTCAGTCACAAACCTGACTGATCGGTTCATTATGCAGCTCATTATGCGGGTCTTTGTCTCCTTAGGTGTAAATCGCGACAAAATGCACGATAGTTCACGCCCTCTCGCACAGACCCTTTCTACATAAAAAGTGTCCTAGAAAAGTTAGATCAGTATATTGTTTTCTTTGAGTGGGGAAAACAAGATGATTTTCACATAATTTAGAAAGAAAAATTCTAGGCGACAAGATCCAGTTCTCAATAACCACGTATAAACCTACCTAACATTGTTCAGGAGGCAGACACACTCTTGCAGTTTAAATCTAGATTAAATCCAAATCTCTTTAACATGGCTTACACATAACATACTAATACACTTTTAATATTCAAATCCGTTCAAGGATTTTTAGGAGAAGAATGGCATCTACGCTAATATTAGTCTGTTTCTCTCTTATTCCGAGGTCACCGTAGCCACCAGATCCAGTCTGTATCCAGATCAGAGGGTCACTGCAGTCACCCGGATCCAGTACATATCCAGACCAGATGGTGGATCGCCACCTAGAAAGGACCTCTACATCCCTGAAAGACAGCGGAGACCAGGACAACTAGAGCCCCAGATACAGATCCCCTGTAAAGACCTTGTCTCAGAGGAGCACCAGGACAAGACCACAGGAAACAGATGATTCTTCTGCACAATCTGACTTTGCTGCAGCCTGGAATTGAACTACTGGTTTCGTCTGGTCAGAGGAGAACTGGCCCCCCAACTGAGCCTGGTTTCTCCCAAGGTTTTTTTCTCCATTCTGTCACCGATGGACTTTTGGCTCCTTGCCGCTGTCGCCTCTGGCTTGTTTAGATGGTGACACTTCATTTACAGCAATATTGTTGACTTGATTGCACAGATACTAATTTAAACTAAACTGAGATGATGACATCACTGAATTCAATGATGAAATCGAGCACAGCGTTAGTTCAGTCAGGCCACAGAGGCAAGGCTGTGAACAGCTGATGCGGTCAGCTGTCAAATCGCTCCAGTCACCACCTCTCTCCTATTAGACATGGGACATATATGTACGTGGCACTACTGGTATGCTCAATGACTCGCAACTTTGCGATACAGCTAAAACTGCATGAGAGTTAAGTTTATGTCATTCTTTTCACTTCTTACTTGCTGCTTCCTGGTCATGGATACTTCGTCATTTTAGTACAAATCTTTTCCGAAGAATCTCCGGACGAAAAAAAAAAGAGCAATTGCCTCTTTAGCTCCAGTACAAGGAGAAGAAGATTCTCTCAGCGCTGCTCTCAATTCAAGGAACCCTTTCCACCATGGACAACAGGAACCAGGCGCTGGAATCACAGCGCTCTTCTCCTGCACCTCAGGCGGCGGTCGACGGACAGACTTCCAGCTCAACATCTAACCGCGCTATTACCCCCGACTTAGCGCTTCCTAGTAGATCTCTTGGATCAGCGTTACCTACCGCTTCCACTGGACTGCCCTTCTTCCCCCCAGCAGCTGCTGTCTCTCCTCATCTGCATGCTCAAATCCTGTCAGGTAACGACATTAACGTGGCACCTTTTCGGGGTCAGGTGGCGAGAAAAAATTTATTTTTCAGTCAGACTCACCTTAGGGTGTAAAAGTAGTCCAAAGATTTTTGATACACTAATGGAAGCACTTTGGTGGATCCTACTAAATAATTTCAAACTACCATTCGTTCTTCACCTGCTGCATGACTTCCTGCTTATAGACTTCCCAGATGCCAACCCATCGTGCAGCATCAATTCCCTGGTCAAAGCATTCAACAAATTCGGCATTCCTCTCGCAGAGGAAAAAACAAAAGGCTCTTTTCGCGTACTCGATTTCCTTGGCATCACGCTAGATTCAGTGAAAATGCAAGCATCTCTTCCGCTAGACAAACTAGAAAGGATTATTCCTGTTCACCTACCCTTACAAAAAGGGATCTTCTTTCCTTGTTGGGCCATCTCAATTTTGCCATGAGGATTATTCCCCAAGGTCGTTCCTTCATTTCCAGACTTCTAGATCTGTCTTAAACAGTAGAGAGTGTGCATGACACGGTAACGTTAGACGAAGTATGCAGGTCCGATTTAAAATTCTGTTCAAAATTCTGAGACAATTTGAACGGTATTTTCTTCTACGAAGAAGATATCGAAACCTCAGTTAAACTGCAGTTCTTCACTGACGCAGCTCCTTCCGTTGGGTTCGGGGGAATTTTTAATAATCAATGGTTCGCAGAAAGATGGCCAAAAGAACTTAAGGAACTGGCTCCCTCTATTCAGTCGACAGCGCTTTTGGAACTATATCCTATAGTGATTGATTGTTTATTATGGGCAGATCAATGGTCTAGAAAAAACATCCTCGTGTTTTGTGATAACGAAGCCGCAGTCAACATCATTAACAAAGGTCGCTCCTGCCTTTCATTAACCGCTTCATTAGGCGTTTAACCTGGATCTCAATCATGAACAATTTTACTATTAAAGCTGCTCATATACCTGGGCTGGATAATAAAATAGCTGCTCTTTGTCTCTGTTTAATTTCCAGGAATTCAGACGCCTGTGTCCGGGGAGGTGCTCCTTCACGGCTGGGCTGCCCGAACTTCAGTCAAACAGTCCTAGAATGAATACATTATTGAAAAAATACCTTAATTCAGCCGCACTCTACATGAGAGCAGGGCTAGCAAAAACGACACTTAAAACCTACGACTCGGCGTGGTCGTCTTTTTCAGACTTCTGCAAAGCGTTCTCGGTGCCTAATCTTCCAGTTAACATACCAATTCTATGTGCTTTCATTACGCACTGCTTCGAATCCAGGAAACTTCAGCCTTCCACCATCAAGATATTGATATCAGGCATCCAATTTCACATTAAATGTTTAGATCCCTCCTGTTACAAAATCCTTCCATATGCCTTCTCCTCAATGGATTAAAAAAGGAAAGCCCCGCAATTCCTGACAAACGACTACCGCTCTCTCGCGCGCAAGTGCACACGATGGTAGATAAATAAAGATCAGGTCTGTCTACTCCACACTCAAACCTGAGATCACCCCTTGCCGCGAGGGACGAACTCCCCCCTCAGAAGAAAGGGACCTGCTGTTCTCTCCAGCTGGAGAGAACACTCTTTGCTACTATAGCTGGAGGAGACTGCTGTTCATTCTACAGCAGAGGATGAGCACCCCTGCTAATTTAATGGAGTAGAGAAAGTGGAATGTGGAGGATATATATATATTTTTTTTAAAAATTTAAAGGAAAAGGGGCTGCTGTTTTCTCTTGGGGGAGATCAACCCTTGCCGCGATACCTGAGGGGGCTGCTGTTATCCCTCAAGCGAGGGACGAACTCCCCTTCAGAAGAAAGGGACTTGCTGTTCTCTCCAGCTGGAGAGAACACCTTTTGCTGCTATAGCTGCAGGGGACTGCTGTTCATCCTTCGGCAGAGGATGCACACCCCTGCTACTTAAATGGAGATGGAGAAGGTAAAGTTGATTGAAAAAAAAAAATTAAAGGAAAAGGGGCTGCTGTTTTCTCTTGCGGGAGATCACCCCTTGACGCGATACCTGAGGGGACCGCTGTTATCCCTCAAGCGAGGGACGAACTCCCACTCAGAAGAAAGGGACTGCTGTTTAGGGCTGGGTACCGAAACCCAGTATTAAACTGGCCCCGGGGCTAAATTATGAAAGACCGTAGTATCAGTAAGATCTGACGCTATCGATTCTGCTTTTGGTAGGGGGAAAAAAATTATTTACTATATATTTTTGCTTAATAATGTTATTGTGCACATTTTATCTCACCAAACATTTCTAATGTGCGATCATATTAAAATGTTTGTCTGTGAGATCTGCGAGATCTCTCATGCACACCGCGGAGGCTGTCTGTCAGTCACACACACACACCACAACGAGCGCGGCGCACGCACACGCACAACAGTACGAAAACTCCCGCTTAATAATAAAGAGTGACGATGGCGAAGAGATTTGCTTAATAATGTTATTGTGCACATTTTATCTTACCAAACATTTTTAATTTGCGATATTATTAACCCTGGAGAACCCACGGGGTCAAATTTGGCTGCTATTAATTGCTGCTACCCATAATGAACCAACAAATTTTTTTTTGTCAAATTTAACTTCAAAAGCCCAGAGTGCCACTTCTGACCCCTGCATAGAGACACCTAGTGGATCAATATTGAACTCACAAGTGCCAGAGTGGTAGTAACAAGATGGCTGACCACATGCTGTTTTGTTGAGCTGGAAACCTAGCAAAAGAAAATCGTCTTCTCAGCAATCCAACGGTTGGTAAAATTGTGTATTTTTTGTTAATCTATTTAGTATTAGCTTGCAGAATGCCTAGAAGTAAGTTTAATATTGTTTTTGGTTAAATTAGGGACTCTGAGCTAGTTAAAAAAATGATGGGCCAAAAATGAGCCTCTGGGTGAACGGGTTAAAAAAATGTCGGGTCAAAAATGACCCTTTGGTTCTTTGAGTGACTTTGATGGAGAATGGTGACAGTCCTGTATTTGGCTAAAGCCTTGAAATAATTTCATTTGTATAATATATTCTAATAAGTAACCTCAGTAGTACAGGGCCAGAGACTAATAAAGTAGTATATCTTTTCAGGGAGTATGGCCACTCCCTTTTCAGGACAGGGAAAGCAACCGAGAAAGATCACTCTAAGACAGGTATTGGAGCAACTTGAAGCTGATGATAGTGACTTTGGCCTTTCTCTAGCAGAACACATTTTTGGATAAGCAAAGACCCATGTTGTTAGTTTTTTTCAGTTGTGATTTTGGCCCTGTGTTCTTGTTTCCATTGGCCAAAGTGTTTGTACATTTGAAATCCAGTTCTAATATGCAACAAATAAAGCAAAAAAACAAAAAACAAAAAAAACATTGTTAAATGTAGTTGTGTGGTTGACTGATTATTTCCTAAATTTAAAATAGTTTGCATTGACCGTGTTTGTTATTGTGATTCTTTGAAATGAAAGCCCAATGGGTCAAGTTTGGCCCTAATCCTAAATTAGGGAATAAAGGGTTAAAATTGAAAAAGTGGATATTTTGGTGTTCAGTGAACTTGTAGCAGTAATTTAATGCATAGTTCATAATTTTCCAAAGAAGAAAAAGGTTCTTGGGTTCTCCAGGGTTAAGGCGTTTGTCTGTGAGATCTGCGAGATCTCTCATGCGCGCCACGGAGGCTGTCTGTCAGTCACACACACACACAACAAGAACGAACGCGGCGCACGCACACGTATAACAGTATGAAAACTCCCGCTTAATATAAAGAGTGACGATGGCGGAGAGAGCAAAACGTTCCAAAGTGTGGTTATACTTCACTAGAGTTGATGCAGACAATGCTCGTTGTCATAAGTGCAAAAATAATTTTTGCATGTAAGGGCGGAAACACAAGCAATCTGTCAAAGCATCTTTCAAAAGTGCATTATGTGCAGACAGAGAAATGCAAAGTTTTCGACTGCCTAACTGCCAACTCTGGTTGTTGCCCCATCTACGTCAGGTATGTATACTAAAATCATGTTGAATCAACATTGTTAACGTCATTTAAAATAAATATTAAATGGTATGCTAACCTTACATAGAAATTCTGTTTTTTTCTTTTGGGAGAAATGAGAGAATGAAATCAACATATTTTCTACTTGTTTTTATAATTCCAAATAAAGAAAAATCAGTATGTAAATGTAAACATTTATTTGGCTAACTTAAATGCACAGCAGTTCAAGTTAGTTTACAAAATAGCCAATTATATATATATTATAAACACACACAACACAAAGTACCGTTAAGAATACCGTTAAATTACCGGACTGTTAAGCAGTATCGTAAGAGTAGAAATACTGTTAAAACCTTAACGATACCCATCCCTACTGCTGTTCCAGTTGGAGAGAACACCCTTTGCTGCTATGGCTGCAGGGGACTGCTGTTCATTCTATAGCAGAGAATGAACACCCCTGTTACTTAAAATAAGAGTGGACTTGCTATTCTCTCCCTCGCTTTTAGAGGGGAGAACACCCCTCTCCTACCATAGGCTGCTTAAGGACATCTCTATAACATTATCTTTCTCTTTTGCAGGAATGAAACAAGGAAACGCTACTCTCCTACCACTCATACCAAGCTCAGGGACATGCTGCTCGTTTACGGTTGTCCTGCTGGAGAAAATACCCTCGTTGCTTTTACCAGCTACCTTAATTATAGAGAGGCCCGCTATTTTCTGCCTCATTAGAAGGGAGAATACCCCTTCGCTAGCCAGTAGGTTACATTAAGGATATCTCAATAACACTGTCTTTTCTCTTGCAGGACTGGAACAAGTTTGATTTTGGGGGTTCTTCTTCAGGAAGTAATACTTCTCATTATGTTTTGGGGGTTAATTTTTAAAGCTCTTGTATGTCAATTATTCTGGGAGCAAGAACCCCCATAAGGAACCATACCGCCAAAGATAAATTGTGTTCAATAAACTCAAGTAAACTTGCCAAAGTGGTTCCTGTCTGAAATCGAGCGCAGCGTTAGTTCAGTTAGGCCACGGAGGCATAGGCTGTGAACAGCTGATGAAAAAGGAGAGGAGTGGGACAAGTACCAGGACGAGGGAGAAAGTGGCGCAAAGAAGAGGAAGACCAGTACCAGGGCCAGAGCTAGGGTTAACGATGAAATAAGAACTACTATAATAGATCATGTCACTCCATCGCCAATATATCCAGGTAAGGTTATGGAATAGTCATTACTGTACACTACATAGTGTTTTGCAGTGAACTACTCTATAAACCTGGAGTACAGTTGGACATACAGTAAAGTATTTACACACGCTGTGTCTGACTACTTTTTGAAAGTCATGGAGTTGTAAGCCAATCGAGTCCCTCTTGAAATGATCTACATTGACAAGGCTGGCTTGAACTTGGCGAAAAGGCATTGGTATGGAAGAAACATAATTGGCAAAAGGGCCACAGTTACTGTGCCGGGCCTGAGAGCAGCCAACATCATCATGTGCACCGCAATCTCCAACATTAGTGCACTCCTGAATAAATGTGCGATTGACCCATACAACACAGACAGGCTTCTCCTGTTTTTAGAAGACCTGCATAAAAGACTTGTGCCAGAGTTAGAAAGGGGACAGGTAGGAGACCGGTCAATATATGGGATCACATGGAACAATGTGGCATTCCACCATTCCTGTGGAGTCACAGCCTGGTTTGAGGCCCATCTGAGGATGATTGTCCCTTACTCCCCTTTCCTCAACCCCATTGAGGAGTTTTTCTCAGCCTGGAGATAGAAGGTTTTTGCCTGGAAGCCTTGGATGCTGCATGCCAAGACATCACAGCCGAACACTGCCAGGGGTGGACAAAGGCATACCGAAAGATTCTTCCCAAGATCCTTCCCAAGAAGATATCTGGTGTGATGTGCATGAGAACGTGGTCAAATGCAGAAAACTGTGCAGATTAGATTTTTTTTTCTTATTCTTCACTGGCTTTTTCTGTGTATATATTTTGCATTTCCACTTAATAAATGACAGCTATATTGCTTTTTTTTCTTGCAGTCAAGTTTTCTTTCTTGTTGTCTAATGTCCTTTTGCAAATTAAGCTTTTACTGCAGCAATTCTCTCTCTCCTCTTTTCTTTCATAAACCATTCTACAAAGCTACTCTGAGATGTGTCATTCAATTTTTGTATTGAACTTCTGCAGCAACATAAAAATTTAGTTACTAAACCCAACAAAACAAAAATGTAGAGAAGCTTCAAAAAGAAACTGTGGTGTAAAACACAATCTATGATCAATGATATGGTCAGACCTAACACCTAAAATAATGCAGTTTCTTTAATTCCATTTGATGTTAATGTTTTTATGATTTTGTGCTATGATTGACTAAATGTTACTGTTGGAAAAGCTCATAGGAAAGAAAAATCAAAAGTGAGATCTCTTTAAATGTTTGCTTCATGCAGGAACAAAACACTGTCATTTTGCTCAGACATGCAAAATAGATTGGCAACAAGATCTGGTGTAGGTGCCGGCGACTGTCATTTTCTTTTCATTGACTTTCACGCCTTGGAATTTTCCAACTGAACGCTGGGGGTAGCACTGGGCACGTCACTAGCCCCAGAGGTCGTGATGTCATTGAACACCAAAATTTAATTGGCTGATGATTCTTGTCACTAATGCTCATTTTGCGGACATTACACAAATGAAAATGATAACTAAATAATAATAAAAACATTTTTCACACAATTTTATGTTTATAGGGCCAGCAGAGAAGGCCCTGCTGACCCTGACAGCCCACCAATGATCATCAGTCAGACTCCCAAATGATCATCTTCTTTTGAAAGAGACACCGATTACAAATGTCTTTTATATGGAGTCAATATAATGCCACCTGTGTGTATATATATATATATATATATATATATATATATATATATATATATATATATATATATATAAAGAAAATATACAAACAAAAATAAAGAATTGCAAAATATAAATCAAACTGCGCAAAAGCAATGCTTTTGCAATACATATTTTTCCTGGCCATATCTATTAATTTCTTTGCAACAGTGCTTATATTTTGCATTTCATGTTGGATAATAATTAAATAATGGATCATAATGAAATAAATGTTTTCTCTAATACACATTGGCCACAATTAACGGCACTGTTTTATTCAATGCTTTTTGAAACCTCTTTTGCCAGTTTAACAGCTTTGAGTTTTCTCCTATAAAGCCTGATGAGGTAAGATTACACCTGACAAGAGATCAGAGACCATTCCTTCATCCAGAATCACTCCAGACCCTTTAGATTCCCAGCTCCATGTTGGTGCTTCTCCACTTCAGTTCACTCCTCTCATTTTCTGTAGGGTTCAGGTCAGAGGACTGGAATGGCCATAGCAGAAGCTTGGTTTTGAGCTTAGTGACCCATTTCTCTGTTGTTTTTGAGGTTTGTGTTTGGATTATTGTACGGTTGGAAGATCCAAACATGGCCCATTATAAGATTTCTAACAGAGTCAGTCCCTTTTTTTATTTTTATCTGTTGGTATTTGATAGAATCAAAGATGCCATGCATTTCTCCAGCAGAAATATAGGCCCAGAATATAAAAAATACAGCAGTATATTTCATTGTACACACGGGGTACTTTTTATCTCTTTGTACACCAAACCCATCTTGAATGTTTGCTGCTAGAAAGCTCATTTTTAGTTTAATCTGATCATAGAAGCCAGTCCCATTTGAAGTTCCAGTCATGGCTGATAAATGAATATGCTTTAGTTGGTTTTTGGATGAGCTAAGAGAAATTTTCTTGAAACCCTCCCAAACAACATGTGTCCTGACGTAGGTTCTGATGATCTTATGATCTGATCTGATGGTGAACATTACATAACAATATTTAAACCCATTTTAAATTCTTATTATCCAATGAATTTTTTTAATAATAGAACAAAAGGATTAATAATGCAGATTATTTTTCACAGCTTTTTTTGATTGTATTTAACAAGGGTGCCAATATTTTTGTCCATGACTATTGTCACTAAAACAAATTGTATGCACAAGCATACTTGACAATAAAGCTCTTTCTGATTCTGATAATACCAATGTAGTAAGTTCGTGGGAGGAAAGGAAGAGGACAAAGGGGTCGGCTGGACTGCTGACGAATTTATTAACTCAAAATAAAACTTAAACTTTACAAACACCAATGGTGGTGACTTTTACTCTGACATCAACACAGACATGATCGCACAACACTTCCGGTTTACTCGTTCCGTTTCCGGTTCACGTCAGCAGTCCGTCTCTCTCTCGACTGCTTCAGTCTCTCCTGGCGTTTTATACTCTCTCCGCGCCAATTACTGAAACAAGAAACAGGTGTTGATAGTTTTTGCCCAAACCACTCACTTACCGCTCGTCTCCTGGTTCTCTCTCCCGCAGCAGACTTCGCTAAACCACGCCCCCCCTACCACATACCCCCACCGCCCGTCTCAGGCCGGGGAGTCATCCGGCCTGCAGCCCCCCCCCCCCCCCCCCATTTCTGGAGAGGAAGTTGGCCACCGCCATCTGAACACCCGGCCTGTGGATCACCTTGAACTTAAAAGGCTGAAGAGCTAGATCACTCGTTGGTATCCTTCATGCGGTGGAGCCACTGCAGCGGAGCATGGTCCGAACAGAGGGTGAACTCCCGTCCCAGGAGATAATAGGGGAGGGTGAGGACGGCCCATCTGATGGCAAGGCACTCTTTCTCTATGGTGCTGTACTTAGCCTCTCTCTTCGAGAGCTTCCGGCTAATGTACAGCACCGGCCGTTCCTCCCCCTCTATCTCCTGGGACAGGACTGCACCCAGCCCCCTGTCCGACGCGTCTGTCTGCAACAGAAAAGGGAGAGAAAAATCAGGAGAGTGTAACAACGGCCTGCCACACAGGGCAGCCTTGACCTGGGTAAAGGCCTGCTGACACGGCTCCGTCCACTGGACCGTATCTGGCACCTCCTTTTTAGTAAGGTCAGTCAAAGAGCTGGTGAGGTCCGAATAATTAGGAATAAACCATCTATAATATCCCGCCAGCCCCAAGAACTGCCTTACCTCCTTTTTGGTCTTGGGACGTGGGCATGTCGCAATAGCGGCTGTCTTATCAATTTGGGGACGCACCTGTCCATGCCCCCACACGCCCAATCGCACACTTCTTTGGGTTGGCCGTGAGTCCCGCCCCCCTCAGCGATCTCAGGACAGCCCTCAGATGCTGCATATGCCGCTGCCAGTCATTACTAAATATAATGATATCATCTAAATAGGCAGCCGCATATGCAGCATGGGGCAGCAGAATCATATCCATGAGGCGCTGAAAGGTAGCTGGTGCCCCGAACAACCCAAATGGAAGGGTAACAAACTGGTGTAATCCAAACGGCATTGTGAAAGCTGTTTGTCCCAAATGGCCCGCCATAGGATTAGAATGAGCCGCATGGAAAAGCATTTCCCTGCAGCTCTTTGGAATCAACAACTGGGTTGTATTCACTTCTGTTCGAGAGTCTTGGGTCACTCGATACAACCGATCTTTTAAAATGGCAAAATACGGATAGGTGAGCGGGTGAGCAGGTTGGAGAGGCTGGCCATCGATGGAGTGGACCTGTTGAAACGCGAGTTTTAATATCTCATCCTGAGACTGCTCCAGAGGAAAGTCATCACGCTCCGAGAGAATCAGTCTCCCGATTTCGTTCGGTTCCTCTGAAGCAGAACCCAGCGGTCCTGGCTCAGTTTCTCCCACCTGCACCCGCGCGGTCTCCTTCCATGCCTTATTTCCCCAAGAGGCATCCGCACATAACGACCCCAATAAAGCCGTAAACGCGGGCCAATTCGTTCCCAAAATTATCAGATGCCGGAGGTGGGGACTAACCGCCACCTCCACACTGTGGGGACCCCGGAATTGAATAACAATTGGGACTACCGTATACTCCACCACATCCCCGTGTACGCACCGCACCTTAACCACGCGGCTTTATATCCAATGCCCCCAGTTGAATCAGGCTTTGATGGATTGAGGTTTGGTTACATCCTGAATCCACCAAGGCTGGATATGTACCCCCCTTGATACTCACAGGTATTTGGTACTCGCCAGCCTGACCGGGGGTGGCCTGTGGGACGGGGCCCTTGGATTCACAAAATGTCCTTGGTCAATGAGGAGGGCCGGGTGGACGGGACCTAGGGAGAGGGACAGGTCGAGAGAGAGAGAGATGTTAATGGTTCGCCGACCCCTGGGCACGCCACCATATGGTCCTCTGCTAGATGGATGGCCGAGTCCAGTGACGTGGGACGGTGGCACTGGACCCACTCGGCTGTCTTCTTCGGTAGCCGAGCGATGAATTGCTCCAGCACCACGAGGTCGATGACATGCTCCACGTCACTTCCCTCGGCCAGTAGCCACTTGCGGCAGGAGTCACGGAGCTGCTGGGCCATCACGAAGGGCCGACCGGATTCCCCCAGGTCCAGGGAACGGAAGCGCTGTTGTGCGGCCACCTGGGACTCGCCCAAGAGCAAGGGGATGAGACGGACTGGCCATTGGTCGCGGGGCCAGCCGCACGCTTCCGCTGATTTCTCAAACAGTTCTAGGAATACTTCTGGGTCGTCTTGTGGTCCCATCTTGTGGAGGGGTAAGTGAGTGGGAACCACGGGCGGTCCCGTGGCCTCGGCGCGAACCTCCTGGTCGATCCAGCTCCCGAACCTCTCGCGGATCCTCCTGCTGGGCTTGAAGGATGGCGTGGAATCGCCGCTCCTGATCCGTTCTCAAGTCCAGCAGGGCCTGGTGTTGCTCTTGATGTAGGGCCGCGAGGGGATGAAATAACGTCCGCAAATGGCGTAGAGGAAGGACTCTGCATAGTGGCGGCACTCCTTCTTCCTTTCCCGGGTTTCAGCACCAGTGTAGTAAGTTCGTGGGAGCAAAGGAAGAGGACAAAGGGGTCGGCTGGACTGCTGACGAATTTATTAACTCAAAATAAAACTTTACAAACACCAATGGTGACTTTTACTCTGACATCAACACAGAAACGATCGCACAACACTTCCGGTTTACTCGTTCCGGTTCTGGTTCACGTCAGCAGTCCGTCTCTCTCTCGACTGCTTCTGTCTCTCCTGGCGTTTTATACTCTCTCCGCGCCAATTACTGAAACAAGAAACAGGTGTTGATAGTTTTTGCCCAAACCACTCACTTACCGCTCGTCTCCTGATTCTCTCTCCTGCTGCAGACTTCGCTAAACCACGCCCCCCTGCCACAACCAATTCTAATAATAAGCACATTATGGATTCGTGAATATTAATCAGGTTGTGTGCATTCACTCCAACTGATTTGCTGAAATCAAAATATGGATGATAATAGGGAAGCACCAGCCAGTGAGATTGACGTTTGCGCATTAGCTCCATCCACTACCGGAAAACAGGACAGTTCTTAAGAGCTGAAAAAAAAATCATAGGAACTCTGTTATTTTGACATGAAAATAAATATATTGTTTACATGTAGCGCATCAATTCTGTATGCATGTAAGACTCTCGCACTCTCTCTGCTCTCACCAAAGCAATGGCGGGTGGTGTGCCTTTACACTAGAATTTACGGTACATCAAAGACAGGTAAGCTGTGCATCCATTGAAATGAACTGAAAAATATTACATCGCTTAGAGGAAAGAGAAACTCTGAAGTGCTCAGTCAGAGAGTGTTCAGCGAGTGAACATATATCTGAGCTAAACTTATACTTAGCCTCCAACTCACATACTGGTGAGTTCAATCTGAGAATTTATTAGCCATTGGCTAATATTAAACCTCATTTAGTCGCCCAGAGTGGAGATTTAGTCGTATATGCAATTGATTTACTCGCAATGTAGAGGTTTGTGCTTTGAGCTGCATGATAAACCAGTAACAGTCAGATGTTATAGAGATCTCTACTTTTCTCTTAATTACATTACAGTTTTTCTCGATTGCTTAGATAGTTATGGAAACAACTCAATTTTCAATTTTCTCAGATCTTCACACACACTTTCAAAATCTCACCCCCAATGGTCCAAACAGCAACAGACTACATGACTGTTTTTACACACTGGATTGATTCAGTCAATGACTGCAGCCACTAGCATCAGTCGCTAGTGCATGTCTTGAGATCAGGGGACTGCGGTTCACCTGCACAGCACCTAGTCGCTGGCCTCTGTTACACATAGGGGTTGCGGTCATACAATCTCCATCAAATTGCTAAGAAAAATTCCTGAGTCAGATTCAGAAATGGGGAATATGCTGGCAAAAAAAAGTATGGTGAGCCTGGGGTGTTCATTGAACCAGGTGTGAACCAGAGCAGCACGATGGAAACTTTTGAATGTCCCTCAAATGGATGGCATTATTTGCCGTTTGCAAATTCACCAGTCTCCAGCAAAGCTGTGAGAAGTCTTCACCTGTGTCCAATAGATGGCTGCCACTCAGTTCCGCAGGAATGAAGGCACTGGATACCGTGCCAGTGGGGTCCATCAAATTGGAAATCACAAATCAGGTCCTGTACCTAGTCAAAGACAGAACAATATGTTATAATGACATAAAGATAACTATTAAATTTGTTTCCAAAGAAAAGAAAAGTTTCAAAATAAACTTTTGAGACAAATATGAGAGATCCAGTGTCTTTAGGTAAGGAGAAAAATCTGACCACAGTGTGTGATGTTAAGATCTCTTCTAAAGCTTTAAAAGAGACCATTGTGAGAGTGTTGGAGTTTTTGTCTAAGGAGACAAGTTTGAGAAGCAGGAGACTCAAGCAAAAAATCTATATTCAATATTAAACTAACATCTTTTCTGTCTAGGAGAGATATTTGAGATGTTAAAAGATTCAGTTCAATCGCAATGACTTAACTTATTAACAGTGACTTGCTGCCATCTACTGGCGATTTTAATTTCACGTTTAAAGTACCTTCATATTATTTAAATAATTTTAAATATCAGTATTCATCGTTTTATGTTTAATATCTCAAAATATTATTTATGCATTTGTAAAAATAGGCTTTTGTGAAGGTAAATAAAAACACACATATTTGAGCATGTAAAAGCTGATAGAACAATTAGGAATATATTAATTTCATAATAAATTGTTACTGTAAATATGAAGATTGTACTGTATATTCAAGATTGTATTGTACAGTGTTGTATCTTCTGCCATAAATATGAAGATTTAATAATAAACAAGTTCTATTATGTGTTTTAACTACTTTTTGTATGTTGTATAAATAATATAATGACAGAATTTTCATTTTTGGGTGACCTTACCCTTTTAGTAGAATAATATAAACATATAATATAATGTATACATTCATTTCTACCCTGTCTCTGCTGTAGCTCCTGTGTCCTAATTTCCCAGAATGCACTGCTGCTGTGATGACACGTTCCGATTCTCTATACTGAAAAACTCTGACAAGGTAAACTTTAGGATGTGTAACAGCACTCTCTCTCTCTCTCTCTCTCTCTCTATACCAGAGATGGGACCAAGTCACACATGTGCAAGTCTCAAGTAAGTCCCAAGTATTTTTTTCTTGGGCAAGTCAAGTCAAGTCACAAGTTATGTCAAGTCAAGTCAAGTCAAGTCCTGTAGTAAGTCAAGTCAAGTCCAAGTCAAGTCACCTTATTATTGTAATTTTACCTGCAGAATCTGATCTTAATAAAGTTAAAAGACAAGATATAAGTAACTGTCAGTAAATTAAAATAATTTGGATTTGCATTGTAAATACTCATGTTCAGTAAACATGGAATAAAACAAAATTGTAACTTCATAAAATTATTTATTTTTCACTTCTGCCAACAGTGTTTGAAATGTTTTACATTTTCAACATTGAGTCCATAAAACAAATAACAGCTAAACATCCAACAGACTCCTCTCTGAACACCTCTCTCTCTTTCTCTCTCTCTCTGTAACACGACTGACATGACATTCAGCCAAGTATGGTGACCCATACTCAGAATTTGTGCTCTGCATTTAACCCATCCAAAGTGCACACACACAGAGCAGTGAACAAACACACACACACACACACACACTGTGAACACACACCCGGAAGCAGTGGGCAGCCATTTATGCTGCGGCGCCCGGGGAGTAGTTGGGGGTTCGATGCCTTGCTCAAGGGCACCTCGGTCGTGGTATTGAGGGAGAGAGCACTGTACATGCACTCCCCCCACCCACAATTCCTGCCGGCCCGGGACTCGAACTCACAACCCTTCGATTGCAAGTCTGACTCTCTAACCATTAGGCCACGACTTCCCCTCAAACACAGTTTACATACAACATTAAACTTTCTTACATTTCTCCTCTCTCTCTCTCTCTCTCAAGTTCAAGTTCAAGTTGCCTTATTGGCATGACATTTGAGTTACAGTATTGCCAAAGCATTTAGATACAGAATAAAATATAAAATATGATTACAATAAAATACAATCAAAATAGCAGCAGCAGATAATATTTCTAATATTAATAATAGTAATTATATAGAATTAAGAATATAAAATAAAACAGTTGAATACAATAAATGATCCCTTTCGTATGGTGTGTATGGTGTATAAATATTTAGCAGCTAGTGTGACTTCTGTCTCATTCTCTCCAAGTATATAGAGTAGTTTCTCTGAGACATTTAGAGACAAGAATGAACGATTCAAAGCTTCAAACTGTGGGAAGAATGTTTCTCTTGTAGTGCTGTATTTGTGTTTCTCATCCTCTGTTTGATTCAGCTCACAGTGTTTGCCTCTCTTCTCTCGGTAGCCAGGATCTTTTATGTCTACCAATCTCTATTTCCAAATCATGATCACTGAGTCGGTATTTTGAAAGGATTTGTCTTTCTTTTAATGGCTTTAGTGATAAGTAATTTGCCAGTTTTGTGGTTCTGTTTAGGGCCGAATAACACTGGAGTTTGGTTTGGAGCTCAAATTCATTTTTTCATTTTTCATCTCAATTATACTTCAGATTTTTGTCAATTAGTTTCTGAATGTTGGGGTTGTGATTGGAGTCAGACTCAGTTTGGGTTTCCTTTATCAGGTAAAGCACGAGTGTGTTTCTCTCTCTCTCACACACACACACACACACACACACACACAATCTCTCTCTCAGAGTATATCCGTAAGTCATTACCTCTATTACAAGGTATTGCACTTGCAAAATATAAGATTCGAGAGAGTCTTGTCTGCAAGCCGAGCACGATGTGGCCTATCCCACCATTTATGCGCCACCGGTATGCACGCTCATAATGGAAGCAACGCGGTCGCGATGCACACGCGGTGCGACACGCTCGTTTTTTCCAATCGCGTCCGCATCGCATCGAGTTAAAAACATCTCAACTTTTCAGAGAGCCGCGAGGGCACCGCTGGTCATGTGACAAGAACCAATCAAGCAGCTTCATCCTTTCCCGTAACAACGTTGAAAGCTCAGCCAAGATGAAGGAACTGCTGAACATAGCTGTATATGGATTGCCATTTTTAAATAAATTTAGTAGCAGAGCTACTGCAAGCGATTTTTAGTGCTGCAAATCCATTTATCCTTTGCTCGTCATGGAGAGAGCGCGTCATGGTTGCTTAGCAACGGCAGACGCCTCAGGGGCGCAACTGCCCGAGCGCTTTGGAAACAAGGAGAAAGCGGCGCGCCTAGCGATTTCCACGCGTTTTTAGGCGCGAATTATTGACGACAAAAGCGATGACCCTCGGTACCCCTCAAGCTGAGATGTTGATGTGATGTGATATCTGATCTAAGTGGATGTGGTGTGCGTAAGGTAGAGAGGGCATGACTGATGATAGTGTCCTGATCCAGTCATGACAACGCGATTCTCAGCCTGCGCTCCAGCTGAGTAATCAAATTTATTTTTAAAAATAATTTATATATTTTATATTCAAACTGAAAACATGATGTGATTAACACTCAAGTCATTCAAGTCATCCTGTCTCAAGTCAAGTCAAGTCCCGAGTCTTTAACTTCCAAGTCCGAGCCAAGTCTCAAGTATTTTATTTTTTGTCAAGTCAAGTCACAAGTCCTAAAAATAGCGACTCGAGTCGACTCGAGTCCAAGTCACCAAGTCACAAGTCCCCATGTCTGCTATATACTGTATATATATATATATATATATATATATATACATATACAGTACAGACCAAAAGTTTGGAAACATTACTATTTTTAATGTTTTCAAAAGAAGTTTCTTCTGCTCATCAAGCCTGCATTTATTTGATCAAAAATACAGAAAAAAATGTAATATTGTGAAATATTATTACAATTTAAAATAATTGTTTTTAAATTTATTATACTTTAAATTATCATTTATTTCTGTGATGCAAAGCTGAATTTTTAGGATCATTATCACATGATCCTTTAGAAATTATTCTAATATGACGATTCATTATCAAAGTTGGAAACAGTTCTGCTGCTTAATATTTTTTCAGAACATGTGATACTTTTTTAGGATACTTTGATGAAGAAAAAGTAAAGGAAAAAGAAGCTATGTTTTCAAAATATAAATATTTTGTAATAACAATATACACTACTGCTCAGTAATTTGGGGTCAGTAATTTTTTTTTCTTTCTTTTTAAATAAAATCAATACTTTTATTCAGCAAGGATGTGTTAAATTGATAAAAAGTGATAGTAAAGAAAATATATTATTAGAAATGTTTTTTTTATTTTGAATAAATGCAGTTCTTTTTAACCTTTTATTGATCAAATATATTAGACAGCAAAACTGTTTCCAACACTCATAATAAATCAGAATATTAGAATGATTTCTAAATGATCATGTGATAGACTGATGTTACATGTGACACTGAAGGCTGGAGTAATGATGCTGAAAACTCAGCTTTGCATCACAGGAATACATTTTTAAAAAAAAGTATGTTCAAATAGAAAACTATTATTTTATGTTGTAATAATATTTCACAATATTACTGTTCTTTCTGTACTGTATATATATATATATATATATATATATATATATATATATATATATATATATATATATATACAATTTACATATGATAAATGTATTTTCTGAGAAATGTAAGATTTAAAATTTGGAATATTTAAATGTATATTTTTAATTTTAAGTTAATATTTTATTTATATAATGAATTGTTATTTTATTCTTAGATAAAATCTGAATGATTTGAAACAAATCCTGGCAAGGACGTGTCCGGGGAAAATGGCACGTATTGTCACCTTAGGTAACAGCACCAAATAGCCTCTTAACAGCCTCTTATTCAGCTCTATCTAGATGAACATGCTGACATTCATTCAAATTTTTATCTTTGAATTAGATTCATCTAATGCAAACGGGGGACCGTGGTTGGGGACGTACCTTGGAGGTTTTCGTGTTAGTTTATTGGCTGGCTCATGGACTGTATTTGGGTGTTTTCACACACAGTCCTTTTCAATGGTCTGAGCGAGGTTCGCATGATTTTTGGTCCATATGTTGACACTCCAATCGATCTCAGACCCCTCAGAAGCAAACTGAACTGAGACCATCTCAGGAGGTGGTCGAGTATGGTTTGCTAATAATGTGCATTGTGAACACAACATCCCAGGATCGCTTAATTTTTCCATTCGCAAATTTCGATGTAGTTTGGTCATCATATGTCTTCGTTTGAATCAGCTCTTCATAATGGCTGCTGCTTCTGGCAGATCTCTACAAATTATTCACTTACAATGTACACTCGTTTATATTAACTTAAACTGCTTCCAAACTGGGTAAGAGAGAAACGACTCTGCGCCGTGCCAGTTTAAACTTTTTATGATGCAACGTTACGTTTTACGACCACACACTAAACTACACTCTCTTAAGCGTCTTTTGTGTTTAAAGTGTCAAAAACACCCATGGTTCACAAACAGTTGGTTTTGTCTCAATCATGTGAAAACATCATGGGAAAAATGCAAAATTACACTTCATCAGTCGCTTTGCGTATTTATGCTAAATCCCTTCTTATGCGCACCATTCAGTAGTGTCCTACATTGGCTACTCATGTGCTGGACTGTCATGATTTGGCTTATCCAATCGCTTTGATTAAAATAAATGCAGATATTTCCTAAAAACATCCAGTAAACACAGTGAAGTGGTCAGGACAGACAATAGTATCACTGAGACGTAAAAACTCTCATGCAGTGTATGTTTCATTCATTCGCAGACTTATCTGTGACTTATTCATTTCTAGACTTATCATTTATGACGTACAGAAATTCCTTAATATGGATAAAGACCTCCAGCTATCTGTAGTCAAAAGCTATCTCTGCTGTAGCTAAGCTGAATAAAAAGAAATGTGAAGACAGTAAACACATGATTGTGACAATAAATGGTTTATGAGTGTAATCTCCTGGTAACAAAAAAGCGTCTGAATAATTTAGCGCTAATTGACATAGCATTTATTACAGTTGACTGTATATACTATAAAATATAACTTCCGCCTTATAAAATTGCCACAAGGAAAATATGGGAAAATATTTGACAATACAAATTATTGGTTATTGTCCAGCAACGTATTTGATTTTTAATAGCCAAATGATTAAGAAACACAATTTTTTGTTTGTTTCAAATAGATATCACAATTCTCCCACTATTCTGAACAAACAGACAACTAAACAAAATAACATGTAATTTACTAAAATGTCAATTGCTGCAGTAAATGTATGGTGACAGCGCTCGTGTCCATTGTAGTCCGCAGTTTTCGTGTGGAATTGGGCTTCTTTTTCACTGTTGCCGGATGATGTTTTCATGTCCGCACTGTGGGTTGCGACCCCAGTAATTTGTATTTTAGCCCCCTACATATTTGTAATTAGGAATATAATATTACATACAACAAGAGTCATGACTTAACACTTAAGAGTTTAAAGTTTTTTTGTTTTTGCATACATGTAACATGTAAATAGTAAAAAAAACAAAAAAAAAACTTTTACACATTGAAATACAGTACTGAATACTGGTACTGATGTAAAAAGGTATATATATATATATATATATTTTTTTTTTTTACACTTTTACTCTTAATGGTTCACAACTTTATTTTGTAATAAGTGGTTACTTCAGTACTTTTTGTTCTTTTGTCTATCTCAAACAAGGTTATTGAACAATTAAACAACTAGCTATTATTTTAATTTGTCAACACATAATTGTTGCTAGTGTATCATGACACGCTGAATGATAAAAATATAAACTATAATTCGTATATAAATTATTCTATGAACACTATATATGCGCGTCTGTAATTTTCGCCGCGCGTTTGAACGGAACTTTTATTTTGGTGTGGCGCTGTGACGTCACAAGGCGGCGTCGCGCTCCTGCATTTGTTGTGATTCGACTGAAAAACGGTTTGTGGTTTTAAGCATTTAAACATTGTTTAAATCAATGCTACCCATACGGGTTTTTAAGGTGGTGTAAGATAGCTTAATAATTATTGCATGCAACACTGCAATGCTTTATCTAACATGTTTTAGCTTTACTCATGTGCGTAAACGCGTCTAATTTCGCTCCTTTAATCATGAATCATTATAATAAACACAAATTCAGACACCGGTAAGAGATGAATGAACAGCTTTCAGAAACTAAGAGGGAATTGAACCAAATGCACCGCGAAATGATTTAATGATTCAAACGACATTTGCTGCTCAAACCCTGTTAACACAATCAAACTGTAACGTTAGGTGTTTTTATTTAAAGTGTCAAATGCGTTCTACAAATGAATAAATGCCTAAAGCAAACCACTGCTGTGCGGATTGCTGAACACAGGAGCTGATTGAGAGTTTAATCTCGTTCAGACTGTCAGACCAAATCTGATTGTGTTTATCTAGAGTGAATCTGATTTGAGTGGCTGACTGTGCATTGCACCTTTTCATATCTGATCTGTGTGTCCAGAAGCGCTCTTTAGTTTTACAGAATGTACATTGGTTGCTTTATGCCTACCCTAAAACAACAATAACAGCAATACAGGGGTCTGTTTCATAAAACAAGTTTATCAAATATCCAGGCTTGAGTCTTAAGTTATTCTGACTTACTGTCACATGAATTGGTCTCATAAAGCATAATTACTATAGATCAAGATCAACAATGTTCTGTACAGATCTTTGCAAAGACGTTCATCATGTTTTCAAGTTTTACGAGGTGTGAGAATGTGAAAAAGCTTGTTCAGACTGAAACCGATTTCCAGGATTCGATTTGAATAGGACTCCAAACCACATACGAATGTAGCTCGAAACGGATTTGTACAAATCAGATTTCACTCCCATTCAAAATATCGTAATATGATCGGATTTAGATTGGATTAAATCTGACAGTGAGCAAGGCTTTAGTTTGGATTTATTTTTTATTTCTGTTAATTATTGTTATCTTAATCATGACAGAGTGTTGAAGAACACCGAAAGTAAAGATGGCGTCTATTAAAGAGGAGAGTGAAGACATTAAGATTGAAGATGCAATCAGTGTGAAACAAGAAGATACTGAGGAACAAACAGGTTGGTTTTCAGTCTCAAAGCTGAATGCACTTATTTGATCCTTATTAAAATGTTTCATTCTACAGAAATGAATGATAATTGAAAATAGGGCTGTGTGATTAATCAAAATCGTCATAAAATCACGATTTGGGCGTGCCCGTAGTATGCTATCTGATCCAATCAGAATGCAGCAACGCACCTAGCGCGAGAACAGAGCCGACTGGGCATCTGCCTAACTCCAGGTTCACACACTGTCTGTGATGCATCTTTTTCCGAGTCCATGTTAACGGATCAGAGCGTTCACACTGCACGCGGTAAAAGGCTAGAGATAAAAACATGGAAACATAATGAATATCTAGCACATGAGCGTAGAGAGAGTTGTGAGTGCACAAGACGCAGTTTAAGTGAGAGGAGACACGTTTTAAGTGCTATATATATATATATATTTACCATTAGTCTAAAAATTGTTACATTTTTACCTAGTGATTATTTTGACTTATGTCTGTTCCAGAGACATTACAACTTTTTGATAAAGCTCTAATTGGTTTTCTTTTGGAAATATGTTTCAAATTCATCCTGAATGCATTTATGACTGTAAAGCATATCTGTGTGTGTCACAATCGTGATTAAAATCGAAAAATTGATTAAAAGAAATCTCTTTTTTTTTTTTTTCGTCCATATCGCACAGTCCTAATTGAAAATTATCATGTGTGTGTTTTTTTTTATTAAAAAGTGGTTTTATTTGGTATGGAGTGGGTGGACAGACGTGTTGAGGTCACATGACCAGACAAACACTAATGCTGCCTTTGAGTACAGCTGAGATGATCCTACTGCCAGGTTAAAGGGATACTCCATCCTAACATTACAATTTAGTCATTAATCACTTACCCCCCATGTCGTTTCAAACCTGTAAAAGTCATTCGTCTTCGGAACACAATTTAAGATATTTTGGATGAAAACCGGGAGGCTTGTGATTGTCCGATTGACTGCCAACTAAATAACAGTGTCAAGATCCAGGAAAGTTTGAAAGACATCTTCAGAATACTCCATCTGCCATCAGTGATTCAACCGTAACGTTATGAAGCGATGAGAATACTTTTTCTACATGACAAATCTGAGCAGTACGCAGGCGGTTTACACTCTTCTGTATCAGACGCACCACAAGACACAGAAGAGCGTACGCCGCCTGTGTACTGCTCAGATGTGTCCAAATGGCGCTACGCTGGTTTGGAGAGAGACAGAAGAGAGGAACTGTTGAATAAAGTTATTTTTGTTTTCTTTGTGTACAAAAAGTATTCTTGTCGCTTCATAATGTTACGGTTGAATCACTGATGGCAGATGGACTATTCCGATGATGCTTGAAGCCTTGGTCCAAAATATCACATCACTAGTAGCAGGTATTTGCTCTGCATGAGCAACGATATACATTAGGGGTTCCCAAACCTTTCAGCCGACGACGCCCAAAATAACAGTCCCAATACCTCAGGACCCCCTCTTTCCTCTGAGGTGGTTAAAGTATACAAACGGTTTGGACGACGGCGCGCATAGACTTAAAGCATATGACAACACAAAGGAACACAACAGTCCAACAGCAACAATATTATTTTATTATAACTTAGTCATTACTTACATTTCAACATTAATCTTACCTAATTAGTTGGGCGGAATATGCAACTATATACGCAAAATACACAAGCTGCAAAGGGCCCCCGAAACACCAGGGGGCCACCTTGACCTCAAAGATGATTTCATTTCAGTTTCGTTTTTGAATTTGGCCAGGAAAACATCAATGATCATTTCTTTTAATGTGTTGAGCTGTCGCCTTTTCCACATAAAAATCAGTCAAATCATGTAGTGTGAATGTCGTACAGTCTTGGTCGAGACTAAAAAAGATTTGTTGAAAGTGTACCGAGATGCAGGAGTGACACATGTTTCTGTGAGCGCAATTCGAGACAAATGCCAAATGCCCTTCATTCATTTGTTCATAACCACTCATACCCCACTTCACTAGATTTGCATCTTTCTATTAACTTATTCCCTAATCAAACACCTGTATGTAAATTTCAAGCAGTTTTGAAGATATAGAGGCTGTTTACACCTGGTCATTTTCCGATCGTGAAAAGATCAGGGGTCTCATGTATAAAACTTGATTTAATCCTAAATGTGTGTGTGTGTGTGTGCACAGAAGCTAGATTTTGTGTACATACAAAAGTTTTCAGATTTATAAAGCCATGCGTACTTCAGAATCTGCGCAAAATTCCTTTTGTATTACCCAGTCAGCAGAAGATTGTGTGTGAATCTCCACCTCATCTCCTCCCCGAAATAACCATTTACGGAACTTACAACTCCTAGTTTTAATATGCATGTTTGTCACAATATTTGGAAGAGCACAAAAGGGCTGCTGACTGTGCGTGACACACCTGTGAACAGAGGTTTCAGACCTTTTCAAACCAGCTAATGGACTGTTTGATCAACGAGTGCATCCTTATGTCTGTCGTTACCATCTGTGTTTCAGAGCCATCAGACGAATAATGTTCACATCAGTGATTATTATTTGTGCAAAAATAGAAATTCTTAGAACATGAGTTTTGATATGTAGAAAACAATTTAAAGCGGAATTGTTATACACCAAGCAATCCTCACTGTGATTAAAACATTAAATCCCATACCACAGGAAAATAGTTCAAAAGCAGCTCATCCACTGCAAATATTTCTGTTAAAATGTATATAAATATATTGTAATTTCTAGATAATAATTCATGAAATTTCAATGCTTCATTATTCAAAGTGTTATATTAAATCTAAATGTGTGTCAAATGTAAAACACTGTAAAATCATTCCTTATTTGTTTCCTTATTTCGCTCGCTCCAGTAAAAGAGTGCGTACGCATGGCTTCGAGTGTCCGTATGATGTGCACATATTTAAGCCTAGTTTATTTTTTATAAATCCCAATATGTGCGTTGAAAATTGTGTATGCACATTTCCATGCCCATTTTGTGCGTATGAAACATTTACACATCAGGCCCCAGGTGTAAATAACCTCTGAAACGCATTTGAGATGGATATAAATCCGATCACTTAAACCACTTCAGAAGGTGGTCTGGGCCGCAATCCAGACAAAACTGGACAAGTGTAAATGCATCTGGTTGTTCAACCACAAATGTAAATTTTACTCCTCCAAAAATGTTAAAATATAATAATAATATTAATTAATAATACAAATTTCTTATAAATAATAAATGTGTGAGAGCGTGTTATAGGCTATATGGCATGTTATTGTCAGATATGACTGTGCTTATGCAACACGAATCACTGCCGACAAGTAGCTGAGCATCTTTTCAGCAAGCCGACGCGCAACCTGCCGCAAATGAAACAGAGTAAAATGCAGACGCTCAACACACAATCATCTTCATTGTAGTAAGACAAACTTATCTTGCCAGTGCTAATGCTATGCTCTCTCCTGTTGCGGCCTTTGATCTTGAAATGAGCTGATTAATTACTATTGTAGCATTTAGTTTTTGATTTCGTTGACTTGAATTATGTTAAACATAAAATTATTGTGGGAATTGAAGATCAGACTTTTATCCATTTTGCGACAACACATTTGTGTGGCCAAGTGTATATGGAAACATTTGAACAAATCAAGATATCTGATCAGCAAAAACGCATGAAATGACCAGGTATAAACAGGCCCATAGGCTGTGTTGATGGAGCTAAACTCATCCCTAAATCCCTCATGCTTTTTAAACACAATGGCCTGGGCCCGGTTTTTCAAAAGGTTTAATCCGGATAAAATTGATCCGGATTTAGTAATCCTTTTTTTTTTGCGATCCGTGATCACGTAATCCAGTTTACTTTTGGAGCCAGTTTTTTAAAGCAACATCGAATTGGATCAATCTGATCCGGATAGGAACTTTTCAGGATCACCAAATCTGGATAACCAGTGCTCAAAGATATGTAAAGAGCAACAAGTAGAATAGCCAGTGTGGGGTCAATATATACGTTTATTTTTATTTGAAATGAAAACCCACACATTTAAAAAAAAACTAAAAACAAGAAAAACCCCACCCCATCCTCTTCCAGCAGTCTGCTCATCTGAGACCTACAACACAAACACTACATTGAGGATATTTATAACAAGTATCAATTCTAGATGTATTGAATAAAAAAAAGACTTAATGTCAAATACTCCACAATAATTTCAGACTTCCTCATCTGATGTGGAGAGACCAGCTTGACTGAGCGTAGCCTTTAGGAGGCGGATCTCAAGTCTGGCCTTGGTTTGCTGCAGTTTGGTCAGAGTCAGTTGTTCCTCTGCCAGACGAAGCTGTGCTTCTGCCCTTTCAGTCTCTTTTTGCAAAAGTGCCTTGTAATCATCATCTTTGTTTGATGAAGGGTGCTTCAAGCCTTTCCTCAGAGATCCTGTGGCAACTACCACTGGCTCAACCAATGAGGATCCAGCTTCTTCCTCAGGAACAGAGCTCAGATTCAATATAAATACGCTCTCTGGATCAGCCTCATGAGGAACTGGCAGATTCTCCTCCTCCTCAATCCAAGGCTCGCCATCCCCTACAACACCTTGAACGCCATGGAAAGCTCGCGACTTCTCACCTCCAATGATGTCTAGGACCACATCTGTGTAATCTCCCCTCTTAAATGGCTTGTTGCCTGTTTGTGGCTTCAGCATGGTCCTTTGTTGCCCTGTGCCCGGTTGCATGAAACACCTTAAGTGAGGGTTTCCCTGAGGGAGAAAAAAATCCCTGAGGTAAGGGATTTCATTAAGAGCTTTGCAAGAAACCTCTTAACTGTCAACCTTACCTAAGTGTTTATACTAAGCGTTTCACAGTAGTTTCTGACAACATACGGCAAAGATCTACCTCTAACAGTAAACGGAACATAACAAACCACAAAGCCAAACCCTTGCTAAAATCACACCTGTATTAATATATTTTTGCTATGGAGAGTACAAACATAACAGAAAACCAAAAAATGTAAACCAAACTGGACAGAGGACAAAAAGGCAATTATTGTTTTCGTAAGTGGTTATAATAACAATACTTTTCAGCCTTACATCAACCATTCATCGTCTCCAAGGGATTATTACGATCATTAAAAACACGCCTTGGTATTTCCTACTCTTCAATTAACACTAAATCAGCCATCGTATTTTGAGTTTAAGTTGACTTAAAGGAGCTGTTTTGGTCCCTTAAATTTATTAAGGTGAAATGGTCACTAAGGACTTTGTAGAAACGCTTAAGGGAACACTTAGATAATTAAGGGGAAAAACTTAATAACAGCCTTAAGTTCCTTAAGGAAACCCTTAGGGTTTTTTCTTGCAACCCAAGTTTCACTAAGGGTATCCTTAACCTTATATCTAAGGGATTTCTTAGCTTAAGGAGTTTCATGCAACCGGGCACTGGCCTTAAGATTCTTCCACCGCAATTTGATTTGGTCTGTGGTCCTCCTCTGGCTAGACCCTATGGCATTCACATTTTCTGTGATTAAAATCCAAACATAATTTTTCTTTTTGTTGGTATCCTTAGCAGAATTAAACCTTCCCACTATTGTTCCATAATGGGACCGAACACCCTCTAGTAGTAGTGCATTGGTTTCAGCAGCAGTGAAGTTACAGCTTCTGGAGTCCATGGTTCCGTTGCTTTACTATAGTTAACAATGTTCATCAATTATAGGCCTTCGGTCCAATTGCCTCAATTGAACGCAAGCCAAAACTAATCAGTTGTAATAGGTGTGTTTGAAAAGACCAACTACACTGCCATATAAATCAGCCTTTCTCAGAGGATTCACAGAGAGACAGTGAAATGGCAGGTGTTGTCCACCGCCACCACCACTTTGCCAGGAGAGGATACCGTTAAAGGGTGTATGTTGAACGTACCAAGCCACTGGAGCAATACACCACTGAGGAGCTGTATGTCCGGTTTCGCTTTGGAAGGCTGATATAGAGTACCGTTTGAACCTTCTCAGGCCAAAACTTCAACACAGAACCCAAAGGAGTCACGGTCAATATGCCCAATACTATTGGAGCAATCGACTGCACACATGTGCATATACAAGCACCTCGTGAGAATGAATGGGAGTTTATAAACAGAAAGGGGAGGCACAGCATTAATGTCCAACTTGTGTGATGCTGACCTCATCATCACCTACTGCGTTGTCAAGTGGCCTGGGTCTGTCCATGATGCACGCATCCTGAGGGAGAGCGCTCTATATAGAGACCTCCAAACCAACCGACCGGATGGCATAATATTAGGAGACAGTGCCTACCCACTCCTACAATGGCTGATGACTCCTTTTCTAACAGCAAATACACCGGCGCAGGCACGCTTCAACACTGCTCATTGCAGAGCAAGATGTGCAATTGAGCGATTAAATGGAGTTCTTAAGAGGCGCTTTGCATGTCTCAACTACCTAAAGCATGCAACATAACCCTTGCCTGTATTGTCCCTCTCTGTGCTGACAATGATGCACCTGAGGCCCTTGGAGACCCTAACCAACCTCCTGCATTCTGCCAGAATGAGCAAACAGGCCGTGCAACAAGGGACGCAATAGTTAGACACTATTTCTGATTTGGATTTGTTTTGGATTTCAAAAAACAGTGATTGCCATTCTTTGCATTTTTTTGGTTATTCTGTAATCATTGCATGCATCACTAATAAATATTCTAAAAACAAAAATATTTTCGATTGTGATGAATATATATATCAATTAATTACAGAATAAAATTTGTTTTTGGTCAATTTTGACAGCTGTTTGGGGGATTATTTTATGAGGCCAAACTCTTTCTACTTTGCTGTAGGCCTATACAAAAAGGCTGAATATGTTAAAGCCTACCTAATCACTGTAGCCTGACAGATGAACAAATAAAATTAAAACCTTATGAATAAATAGGATATCTTGTAAGATACTGTATGATCCAAATATAGTATTGTTTGATACAGTACAGACCAAATTTTGGACACACCTTCTCATTCAAAGAGTTTTCTTTATTTTCATGATTATGAAAATTGTAGATTCACACTGAAGGCATCAAAACTATGAATTAACATATGTGGAATTATATATGTAACAAAAAAGTGTGAAACAACTGAAAATATGTCATTGTAGGTTCTTCAAAGTAAATGGTAAATGGATTGCATTTATATAGCGCTTTCAACAGACCACCCAAAGCGCTTTACAATTTGCCTCACATTAACCCATTCACTCACTCATTCACACACCGACTGCGGTGTCAGCCATTCAAGGCGCCATCCAGCTCGTTGGGAGCAGCTGGGGTTAGGTGTCTTGCTCAAGGACACCTCGACACTTGGTCAGGTGGAGCCGGGGATTGAACCACCAACCATCCGGTTTGTAGACACCCTACATGAACCACTGAGCCACTGCCAACAGTCTTGAAGGAGTTCCCCGAGAGATGCTTAGCACTTGTTGGCCCTTTTGCCTTCTGTCTCTGGTCCAGCTCACCCCAAAACCATCTCGATTGGGTTCAGGTCCGGTGACTGTGGAGGCCAGGTCATCTGGCGCAGCACCCCATTACTTTCCTTCTTGGTCAAATAGCCCTTGATGCCTTCAGTGTGCCTCTACAATTTTCATAGTCATGAAAATAAAGAAAACTTTTGGTCTGTACTGTACATTTTTAAAGTTTTCATTAAATTTTGGCCATGAAATCCACGCTGAATCCACCCTTCTGATGGGATCAGTTTAATCCAGATTTTTTGGATCAAAGTGATCCAAATCCTACAAAAAAGTTCTAAAAAAAAAAAAAAACTAAAGGTTTGATCTGGATCAAAACCAAGATTGGATTACGTGATCCGATTATGTAATCCTTTTTTCTTTTGAAAAACACATTTTCAAGATTTGATCCAATCCGTTATCCAAAATCCTAGTGGATTATTTTTGAAAAACCGGGCCCAGGTTTCACAGACAGGGCTTGGATTAAGCCAGGATTAGGACATAGTTCAATTAGGACATACAGGTCCATCTCAAAAAATTAGCATATTGTGATAAAGTTCATTATTTTCCTTAATGTAATGATAAAAATTTAACTTTCATATATTTTAGATTCATTGCACACCAACTGAAATATCGCAGGTCTTTTATTGTTTTAATACTGATGATTTTGGCATACAGCTCAAAAAATTAGCATATCATGAAAAGGTTCTCTAAACAAGCTATTAACCTAATCATCTGAATCAACTAATTAACTCTAAACACCTGCAAGAGATTCCTGAGGCTTTTAAAAACTCCCAGCCTGGTTCATTACACAAAACCGCAATCATGGGTAAGACTGCTGTCCAGAAGGCCATCATTGACACCCTCAAGAGAGAGGGTAAGATACAGAAAGAAATTTCTGAACGAACAGGCTGTTCCCAGAGTGTTGTATCAAGGCACCTCAGTGGGAATTCTGTGGGAAGGAAAAAGTGTGGCAAAAAAACGCTGCACAACGAGAAGAGGTGACCGGACCCTGAGGAAGATTGTGGAGAAGGACCGATTCCAGACCTTGGGGGACCTGCGGAAGCAGTGGACTGAGTCTGGAGTAGAAACATCCAGAGCCACCGTGCACAGGCGTGTGCAGGAAATGGGCTACAGGTGCCGCATTCCCCAGGTCATGCCACTTTTGAACCAGAAACAGCGGCAGAAGCGCCTGACCTGGGCTACAGAGAAGCAGCACTGGACTTTTGGACAAATTTTGCATGTCATTCGGAAATCAAGGTGCCAGAGTCTGGAGGAAGACTGGGGAGAAGGAAATGCCAAAATGCCTGAAGTCCAGTGTCAAGTACCCACAGTCAGTGATGGTCTGGGGTGCCATGTCAGCTGCTGGTGTTGGTCCACTGTGTTTTATCAAGGGCAGGGTCAATGCAGCTAGCTATCAGGAGATTTTGGAGCACTTCATGCTTCCATCTGCTGAAAAGCTTTATGGAGATGAAGATTTCATTTTTCAGCACGACCTGGCACCTGCTTACAGTGCCAAAACCACTGGTAAATGGTTTACTGACCATGGTATTACTGTGCTCAATTGACCTACCAACTCTCCTGACCTGAACCCCATAGAGAATCTGTGGGATATTGTGAAGAGAAAGTTGAGAGACGCAAGACCCAACACTCTGGATGAGCTTAAGGCCACTATCGAAGCATCCTGGGCCTCCATAACACCTCAGCAGTGCCACAGGCTGATTGCCTCCATGCCACGCCGCATTGAAGCAGTCATTTCTGCAAAAGGATTCCCGACCAAGTATTGAGTGCATAACTGAACATAATTATTTGAAGGTTGACTTTTTGTATTAAAAACACTTTTCTTTTATTGGTCAGATGAAATATGCTAATTTTTTGAGACAGGCATTTTGGGTTTTCATGAGCTGTATGGCAAAATCATCAGTATTAAAACAATAAAAGACCTGAAATAATTCAGTTGGTGTGCAATGAATCTAAAATATGTGACCAATCACGGAAAGTAGGGACACAAGTCGGTTCTAGGGCATTTTGAGTTATTCACAGATTCTGAAATTGTAGTCTCCAAGCTTTCCAACTATGTGTAACACATGGAAATCTGATAATATTTGGAGAAGTTGTGGCCATTTGAAGGTAGGCACTCAAAAAGCAGAAAATAGCCTCTAAAGATTTTGCAGTTCTCACCTGTTCCCACTGCTGCGAGTGACAATGGGGCTCATTTACATTTCATTTAAATAAGCCATACCCCCTGTAAAGCTCCCCCAATAAAGCTGCTTGGTTGCATGGCAACGACAGAATAGGACCGCATACTATTAATAATAAAGGAGAATGTGCATTGTAAATGTCAGTAATTTATCTTTTTTTGACTTTTATAAAAATGATTTAGAGGCTGAAATATGTGAGTTTTATCTTTTTATAAAAAAATCTTTAATCTTTAAAATGTGGGCATAATTTTTAATGTTATCATTTTAATGTTTATGTAAACAAAAAGTACATATTGATGCTAATTTTATTTGTTATTTGCTGGTTTTCTACATAAAACTTGGTGAATTGATTTCATTGTGTAGCATTAGGACTTTTTTAACAGGATTCTGTGATAACCGATGAGCTATGAGCTAGCTAATAACAATAGGTAGATATGGGAAGGTCTAAACATGGACTAAACATGAGATAAAGTGTACGTGTTCTTAGAATGAACACAAAATGACAAACTTTGATGTTTATGGAAACTCACCCCGGGGTCTTCTTTGTGGATGTAACCATCTCCGAAACCGAAGTTTGCACTGTCCGTCTGTTTGCCTCTAAATGTTACGGATTTTCCCCATTTCTCTGTCTTTATCCCCATCAAATGTTACTATCGATATAGCCTCTGATATCTTATGTCCGATATCTTACCTCTGATATCTCTGATATCTTACATACCTTACAGTCTTATTATGCCGCTTTCATCGTCGCTCAGATCGTCTTCAGGATCAGTGAGCGCTTGTTCATAAGCATCCGGCTTGTCGAAGAAGTACTTCAAAACATTTTCGTTGTAACGGCCACGGTTTAGCTCGTCTGCAATCATCTTTGCGGCGTACATCTTCATTGAATTTTGATATCAGCTAGAGCCGGCCAGAGCGCTGCATATTAAGTAGCCACGCGTCCCTCGGAGGGCGGGGGCAATAACAAAAGAAACAAAAGCCGGCTTATCCAGTATGGAAATACACAGACAATGAAACGCCCCTACTGCGTGCTAGAATCTCCGACAAACAAGCTGATTTCAACCTCAAAATGTACGCTTTTAAATATACCAATACTGCTATCTCAAACACGGAGAAGCTTCTTTGTGATCTCAACTAACAGATTCTGCAAAAAAACAAAAATCACCAATTTTGAAAAAAAAAACGCTTCTTTCTCATTTTGCTCGAAAGTTGTGGTGCCGACTTGTGTCACTGGTTTCCGTGACGGGTCACATATATGAAAGTTTTAATTTTTATCATTACATTATGGAAAATAATGAACTTTATGACAATATGCTAATTTTTTGAGAAGGACCTGTATAACTAGTTTTTATAAAACCAGACAAGACTTATGACAACTTTCACTCCACAATGTGACAGTGTTGGAACCCCAATCCACTCTGGGATCACGTTTGATTAACCAGGGGTGACCTAAAACAATGGGAGCTATAGGGGAGTCCATGAGGAAAAGGGATATGGTTTCACAGTGGTTGCCTGATGTGAGCAGAGTGATAGAATTTGTGCTCTGCATTTAACCCATCCGAAGTTCACACACACAGAGCAGTGAACACACACACACACTGTGAACACACACCCGGAGCAGTGGGCAGCCATTTACAGGGCTTAAAGTTCTCCGGCACCGTGCCGGATTTCCGGCGTGAAGCGTTTAATCCTACATTAAAAAAATAAATGAAATCTTGTTGATTGATATCACTTTTGAGTCCATGCGTTCGCTACCAATGTATGACATTAACTAACAGTAACTAACATTAGTAGCCAGTCAGAATGTTTTGCTTTTATAAACACGAGACGCGCATAATAGTATTCTATTGCAGAGTCGCAGCCCTGATGAATGGAGAAGCGCGACAAAAAGCTGTGAGGCGAAATGGTCAAATATATCCATCTAGCGCGTATTTACGTAGAAAAGCTCATTCTAAAGCAGCGGAGCTTTGTAAACAGCTCAGAGTAATCATGTCATCTCCATCTCCATACAGGCAGAAACTAAAATCAGCTAAACCTGTATTAAGGACTGTAAAAAGATGGGCTAATGAAACAGAGCAGGATTTACAATCTTGTTTTGACCTCACTGATTGGAGTGTTTTTGAAGCTGCTGCCACCGATCTGGATGAACTCACAGAGACCGTAACATCATATATCAGTTTCTGTGAGGATATGTGTATTCCTACCAAGACTCAACTAAATTACAACAATGACAAACCGTGGTTCACTGCAAAACTCAGACAGCTCCGTCAGGCCAAAGAAGATGCTTACGTGAAGGGGGACAATGTCTTGTATAAACAGGCTAAATACACACTGGAAAAGGAGATCAAAGTGGCAAAGAGGAATTATTCTGAAAAAATAAGGACTCAGTTCACTTCGAACGACTCCGCATCAGTGTGGAAAAGCCTAAAGAAGATCACCAATTACAAGACACCACCCCCCAGCACTGTGGAAAATCAACGACTGGCAGACGATCTGAACGAGTTTTACTGCAGGTTTGAAAGAACACCCATCACCTGCCCTGAACACCTCTCCACACAACCGTTCACACCAATAACAACTCCTGCAACCAACCCTGAATGCCTCTCCAAACAAACGTTCACACCATTCACAGCTCCTGCAACCAACCCTGAATGCCTCTCCACACAACCGTTCACACCATTAACAGCTCCTGCAACCCATCCTGATCACCTCTCCAATCAACCGCTCTCACCATTCACAACTCCTGCAACCAACCCTGAATGCCTCTCCAAACAACTGTTCACACCACTCACAACTCCTGCAACCCACCCTGAACACCTCTCCAATCAAGCGCTCTCACCATTCACACCTCCTGCATCCCCCCTCTCCCCCACACCTGCAATACAGATCAGCGAGGATGCGGTGCGCCAGGTCTTCAGGAAGCAGAAAAGGAAAAAAGCACCAGGCCCAGATTGTGTTACACCAGCCTGTCTGAAATCCTGTGCTGACCAGCTGGCCCCCATCTTCACAAAGATCTTCAACAGATCGCTGGAGCTGTGCGAAGTCCCTTCATGCTTCAAACGCTCCACCATCATCCCCATCCCAAAGAAACCCAAAATTACAGGACTAAATGACTACAGGCCTGTGGCTCTAACGTCTGTAGTCATGAAGTCATTTGAAAAACTGGTGCTGGCCCACCTGAAGGACATCACTGGACCCTTGCTGGATCCTCTTCAGTTTGCCTACAGAGCAAACAGGTCTGTGGACGATGCAGTAAACATCGGACTGCATTATGTTCTGCAACACCTAGACAGACCGGGGACCTATGTGAGGATCCTGTTTGTGGACTTCAGCTCTGCCTTCAACACGATCATCCCAAACCTCCTCCTGCCCAAACTAACTCAGCTCTCCGTGCCCACCTCCGTCTGTCAGTGGATCAACAGCTTCCTGACAGACAGGCAGCAGCTAGTGAGGCTGGGAAAATACACATCCAGCACCCGTACAATCAGCACCGGAGCTCCCCAGGGCTGTGTTCTCTCCCCACTGCTCTTCTCCCTGTACACTAATGACTGCACATCTAAGGACCCCTCTGTCAAGCTCCTGAAGTTTGCAGATGACACCACACTCATCGGCCTCATTCAGGACGGTGACGAGTCTGCTTACAGACAGGAGGTTAAAGAGCTGGCTGTCTGGTGCACTCTCAACAAGCTGGAGCTTAACACGCTCAAAACAGTGGAGATGATCGTGGACTTCAGGAGAAACCCCCCTGCACTCCCCCCACTCACCATCATGAACAGCACTGTGACTGCAGTGGAGTCATTCAGGTTCCTGGGCACCACTATCTCTCAGGACCTGAAGTGGGACATTCACATTGACTCCATTGTGAAAAAGGCCCAGCAGAGGTTGTACTTCCTTCGCCAGCTGAGGAAGTTTAACCTGCCACAGGATCTGCTGAAACAGTTCTACTCCACCATCATCGAATCCATCCTCTGCACTTCAGTAACTGTCTGGTTCAGCTCAGCTTCTAAATCGGACCTCAGAAGACTACAGAGGGTAGTCCGGACTGCTGAGCGAATTATCGGTACAACCCTCCCATCTATTCAAGAACTGTACTTATCCAGAGTGAGCAAAAGGGCTGTTAAAATCACTCTGGACCCCTCACATCCAGCACACTCCCTCTTTGAACTGTTGCCATCTGGTCGACGCTACAGAGCACTGAGCACCAGAACGACCACACACAGGAACAGTTTCTTCCCTCAGGCAATCCATCTTATGAACAGCTGATAATAACTGTGGGACACACTACACTATTTATATTTATATACACTACACTTTTTATCCAACACACATACTTAGCGTACACGTAAATCTTTTGCACATAATATACATGTACATACATGGAACACACTATACTACTTATATTTATATTTATATACACATACACTTATTTATCCAAACACACATACTTAGCGTACAGTTACAATTTTTCCACATAATATACACGTACATACATAAATGCTCTTTTAATATACCTGCCATACATTGTCAATTTGTATATTGTCAATCCTTACCCACCTATTTGTATTTTTTTGTATTTTTTATTCCTTATTGTGTTTTTTGTTCTGTCGCTGTTATGTTGCACTGCGGAGCTCTGTCACGAAAACAAATTCCTCGTATGTGTGAACATACCTGGCAATAAAGCTCATTCTGATTCTGATTCTGATAAGAATGATATGATTGCCAAACATATTTAAGGGGATTTCTGAAAAGGTCCTGTTCACACATGAGCTATTAATGATAACTTTACCAGTGAAGACTGTATGTGTGAAAGGGGCTGAACTCTTCCGCTGTGAATTTTTAATTGCTTAACGTAATCTGGAAAAACAGTGTGCATTATATCACTAGATCTGTAACGTAAATCATTAATAAACATTTGCCAACACAGAAGATATATCAACCTATGTCTAAATATGCCATTGTATTGTACATCGCGATTTCGAAATAAATGTTTCTGTACATGGCCAAATATTAAAATTTAATGGATCTAAACATTGTTTAATCAAGCTGTAAAGTGAAACGTCACCAGGCCGTTGGCGCCCTCTGCAGGTATTTGTTTTAATATATTAATGTACTTAAGTTATGTTCATGTTATATATGTAGGCATATTACATTATGTATTTTAACAGTTTTGTTCAATACAGTCTTGTTATTTCTTGGTTGTGATGTTTTATTTGAGCCAATTATTATTGCCTCATTGTTAGTTTATATATAAATAGTCATACTAAAGCCTGGTTTTCACTTAAGTCTGTTTGTGTTACAAAAAAAAAAAGGATTACTCAGTTGTCAAAATAATCAGTAGATTAATTGATTCACAAAAGAATCATTAGTTACAGCCCTAGATTAGTTAAAATATTTAGTTAAAAGAAAATCAGTTTGAATGAAGAAAGCAATAACTTTGCCATAGTATCCTTTAAAATGTTAAAGTTGTCACAGTCATTGCATGCTTTGCATGTGCTGCCCCGCCCCCGGAAAAAAGTTCAGGTTCAGGATTTTATTTTGCTTTAACCCCTGCATTTATGCTGCGGCGCCCAGGGAGCAGTTGGGGGTTCGATGCTTTGCTCAAGGGCACCTAAGTCGTGGTATTGAGGGTGGAGAGAGAACTGTCCATGCACTCCCCCCACCCACAATTCCTGCCGACCCGAGACTCGAACCCACAACCTTTTGGTTGCGAGTCCAACTCTCTAACCATTAGGCCACGACTTCCATTATGGAACATTATGATGCTGCCATCTTTCTAAAGTGAATGTACCCCAATGTAATTTGGCTCCAAATCCGAGATGCAGTATTACTCAGTAACTATGCATGACATTTAATATTCTGACGTTAATCACTTTGTCAATTTATGTTTGTCCTTCTTTAGAAAAAAAAATAAATAAATTCAAACATTTAAGCCTGGGTTGGTGTGACATGGAATGACCATTTTGAATGATTTAATCAAAAACTTGATTCAAAGTTAAAAATAAATATCTAATTAGAATAATGTTACCTTTATTTATTATTATAATATGGTTATTATACACTCACCTAAAGGATTATTAGGAACACCTGTTCAATTTCTCATTAATGCAATTATCTAATCAACCAATCACATGGCAGTTGCTTCAATGCATTTATTGGTGTGGTCCTGGTCAAGACAATCTCCTGAACTGAATGTCAGAATGGGAAAGAAAGGTTATTTAAGCAATTTTGAGCGTGGCATGGTTGTTGGTGCCAGACGGGCTGGTCTGAGTATTTTTACAATCTGCTCAGTTACTGGGATTTTCACGCACAACCATTTCTAGGGTTTACAAAGAATGGTGTGAAAAGGGAAAAACATCCAGTATACGGCAGTCCTGTGGGCTACAACAGCAGAAGACCCCACCGGGTACCATTCATCTCCACTACAAATAGGAAAAATAGGCTACAATTTGCACGAGCTCACCAAAATTGGACAGTTGAAGACTGGAAAAATGTTGCCTGGACTGATGAGTCTCGATTTCTGTTGAGACTTTCAGAATGTAAAGTCAGAATTTGGCGTAAACAGAATGAGAACATGGATCCATCATGCCTTGTTACCACTGTGCAGGCTGGTGGTGGTGGTGTAATGGTGTAGGGGATGTTTTCTTGGCACACTGGGGCTGTTTACACCTGGCCACTTCATGCGTTTTCTCAGATCGGATAGCTATCTGATTTATCAAAACGGTTCCATTTACACCTGGTCACATGAATGTGTTTTTGCGAAACGGATTTAAATCCGATCTTCAATTCCCGCGCTATATGCAGATTTAATGGAGTGCACGTCACCGAAAGCAACAGATATGAGCTGCATTTTATTGATCATCAGCTAAAATTTCAAAATCAAAGACTGTAATAAGAGAGAGCGGCAACAGCACTGGTAAGATCATTTCGTTTCTCTACTATTAATGATGATGATTGTGTGTTAAGCGTTCGCGACTTACTTTCACTTTGATTTGCGATAGTTTGCACGTTGGTTTAATGAATATATGCTCAGCTTCTCATCTGGTGGTGCGTGTTCCAGTAGCGTCGTCATATCTGGCTATAACATTACATATAGTTACACACGTTTATTTTTTTAGCATTTTGGGGAGGAGTACAATTTACATATGTGGTTTTAACAACCAGATGCATTTACACTTGTCTAGTTTTGTCTGGAATGCGGCCCAGACCACCTCCTGAAGTGGTTTGAGCGATCGGATTAAAATCCGTCTCAAATGCGTTTTGGAGGGCATTTACACCTGGTCTTTTCACGATCGGATAGCTATCCGATCTGAGAAAATGCATGAAGTGGCCAGGTGTAAACGGCCCCTTAGTGCCAATTGGGCACTTGGGCACAATTGTTTCTGACCATGTCCATCCCTTTATGACCACCATGTACTAGGGGTGTAACGGTACGCAAAAATCACGGTTCAGTACGTACCTCGGTTTTAAAGTCACGGTTGGTTCATTTTCGGTACAGTAAGGGAAAGAAATGCAAACATTAACTGCAGGTTGTTTATTACCATGAACTTTTTTTTACAATTTGTTTACACTTTTTTTAAATACTTTTTAAGAAAATATATATAAAATAAAAAAAGAATAAGAAATTAAATACTGCTGCAAAGTTCTCCACTAAATAAAATAATCTCAGTCTCAAACCAATATCATATAATAAAATATAATGAAAAATATAAATAAATAACTATGATTACAGTGCAGCATTACCAATCCCAGCTTCTAGGCCTGCTCATATTTAAAGAATATATATAACTTTTCCAAAGTGTAAAGTGCAGCATCAACAGTTTCAGTTGTTAGACCTGCTCAGATTTCGTTATTGCGTTGGCCCTATCAGAATTAAGAGCAAAGGTCTGTTTAAATGTCGACGGGAGCTGCGTTTCAATTACAATCGTTTTTTTTTCTTAGTTGTAGTGATGTTCACACTCGCGCGCTGCCTTTTGAAAACCTTAGGCCGGTGACACACTGGCATATTGCACCTGTCAAACATAGTCTATTTTGCCGTCAATACTGTTGACGGTGTCTTTTATCAGTAGGCTTTATATTTATGCTCAACATGAAGTATAGATATTGTTGTCGTGAAGACAAGAGCCTGGTCTGTCGACGGCCTCCCTCTATGTCACCTACAGTAGCAGCAGCGCGCTAGCGCTGCGTCAGGCACGATTCTGGTGTGTAAAGACACAGAAAACGCGAAGCAGCCGTCACGCAACTCACACGCAGCAGAAACGCCACGCTCACGCCACGCAGCCAGTGTGTCACCGGCCTTAGAATCAGCTGCAGAGCGGGATTTGCGCTGAACACGGAGACTTCCGCCACTTAACATGTTCGTTTGGAAACACGAAAATTTACCTATGTTCCGCACACAAAATATTGCATTCGGTCATTCGGTACACACTTGCACCATACCGAAAGTCCTGTACCGAAACGGTCCGGTACGAATACACGTACCGTTACACCCCTACCATGTACCCATCCTCTGATGGCTACTTCCAGGGGGATAATGCACCATGTCACAAAGCTCGAATTATTTCAAATTGGTTTCTTGAACATGACAATGAGTTCACTGTACTAAAATGGCCCCCACAGTCACCAGATCTCAACCCAATAGAGCATCTTTGGGATGTGGTGGAACGGGAGTTTCGTGCCCTGGATGAGCATCCCACAAATCTCCATCAACTGCAAGATGCTATCCTATCAATATGGGCCAAAATTTCTAAAGAATGCTTTCAGCACTTTGTTGAATCAATGCCACGTAGAGTTAAGGCAGTTCTGAAGGCGAAAGGGGGTCAAACACAGTATTAGTATGGTGTTCCTCATAATCCTTTAGGTGAGTGTATTTATTATACTATTCATAGCTTTCAGTCACATGACCGGCTAAAAGATCTGGAGGACAAAACATCCATAGAACTGCAGCATAAGCCTGTCAATTTTCCAAATATTTAGATCACCTCTCAAAAGAATAAAACAAAGGTATGTGAACAAAATGCTAGTTTTGGCCGTTTGCAATCCATATTAAGCACCCACTGTAATATTTCAATCATTAAACAGTGTGACAAAATGTTATAAAAACATATAAGTTCCTTGATGAATTTAAAACAGTAATATTAAAGTATAAAAATTTCAGGGGTGCCAACAATTTTAGCCATGACTGTAAACTATATTACAGAACTTTATTGTAATAATATATAATGTTGTGTGCAATGTCACACCAACTGGAGTTTTTTTGTTGTTGTTGATGTTTTACAAAAATAAAGTAAAAATTGTTGTCTCTGTTGCTTTGTGCCATTAAACTGGAGTTAACTTTTATTTGTCTCTTTTCACTTTAGATCTGATGCCGCAGAAAGAGGAGAGTGAAGTACTTGATGGAATGAAAGAAAAAGATCAGTGTAAGAACAATCAAGATACCGTAACTGAAGAATTATCTTATAAGACTTCCTCACAAAAAAGTAATTTCACCTGCCAACAGTGTGGAAAGGGTTTCTCTTTAAAGGCAAGCCTGAAACGCCACATTGATGCTCACTCTGGAGAGAGGCCTTACGCCTGCCCGCAGTGTGGAAAGTGTTTCAATAAAAAAGCAACCCTACAAGAACACATACGTATACACACTAGAGAAAAGCCTTATACGTGCCCTCAGTGTGGAAACTGTTTCACTCAGCAAGGAAACTTTAACAGGCACATGAGAGTTCACACTGGAGAGAAGCCTTACGCCTGCAAACTGTGTGAAAAGAGCTTTACAACAAAACTAAACCTTAAGGATCATATAAACAGTCACACTGGTGAGACGCCATTTACATGTGATCAGTGTGAAAGGAGGTTCCGATATAAGATAACCCTTAAAAGGCACATGAAGGTTCACTTAAGAGAGAGCAGTTTTACATGTCCTCAGTGTGGAATGAGTTTCTCAGACAGCAAAAACCTTACGAATCATGTGATTACTCACACTGGAGAGAAACCACACATGTGCCTTCAATGTGGAAAGACTTGCTCAAACAATACAAATCTTGCTGTTCACATGAGAGTTCATACTGGAGAGAAGCCTTTCACTTGCCCTCAGTGTGGAAGGAGCTTCAGATTCATTGGAAACTTTCAGACTCACATGAGAGTTCACACCGGAGAGAGGCCTTACATCTGCCCTCATTGTGGAAAGAGCTTCAGATTTATTGGAAACTTCCAGACTCACATGAGAATTCACACAGGAGAGAGACCTTACAAGTGTCTTGAGTGTGACGAGAGTTTCTCATATCAGAGAAACCTGAAAAACCATCTGTTAACTCACTCTGGAAAGGAATTCTAGTGTTTCCTCAGTGGCAAGAGATTTACAAAATAGAGCAATTTCAAAAATCAGCAGCTCATTCATTTTAGAGAATAGCAAATTTTTAAATAAAATTTGGCTCTGCAATTTAAATGGGACTAGAGAATACTAGTAATGGCGTGAAATTTCAACAAGTTTCAAATATGAATAGTTGCGAGTAGGGATGCACAATATAGTTTTTTTTTAAACAATATTTTTCAACTAAATGTAGCCAATGCCAATATATTTCCTTTTGTTTGTAAACAACACTTAAGCTGCGTTTCCACCGCAGGAACTTTACCCAGCTAAACTAGGAACTTTGGGCTGGTACTCGGTTTGTTTCCACCACAGGAACCAGGAAATAAATAAAGTTCCGGGTAAAAAAAATGCCCCTCAGAAGGTCCCTGCTGGCGAGGTGGTACTTTTTCAAAGTTCCGGAACTTTCGGGGGCGGGACTTGGTCACCAAGTTTATGCAGCATTGTGATTTCAACCACCATTTATACAGATCATTTCCAAAATTTTACTGTTAATGTGTCATGAAATGTAATTTTAAAAGTATTTCAGGCGAGAATGTAGTTGTTTAAAACTCAAATCTGCTGTGTATTTATAAAGAGAACCTATTTAAAAATGTGTTTTGCTGATTTCGGAGACGGTCATGTATCCTTCTGACATTTTGTTGCTTGCTCTGATGTCTCTTTAATGGTTAAACATAAAATATAATTAGTTTTGGGTAAATCTAAAAGGTAATCTTTGGTCTGTATTCAGTTTATATGTTAAATTCAATGTTAAAATGAAAATAAAAAGAAGCAATTGGTATAATATTTTGTTTAATTGTAATGGCTGAATCTATACACATTTCCCTGAACTAAGTACATTTCTGCGGCTATTATGTTTAAATGAATAGGAAAGGAGGCAGTGGTATTTGATATTCCATTTCGAGCTGACTGATGTTAACAAGTACGCTGCTGTTAGCAGAATTACCGGATTTGCGTTGTGTACATCACACTCCCGAGTCGAATGAGCAAAGTCCGAAATACAAAGGAAGCAAGTCCGAAATTTCTGTATTTGTATTGAGAAACGCGCCCAGACCTACGTCACCAGTCTATTTGCGTAATCTTCACAGTAATGTAGACCGTAGTGGAAACACAGAAAGCGACAGGTCTGGGGGGAATATGGTTCCTGGGGAAAAAAAGTTCCAAGTACAATTGTTCCGAGTAATTTCGTTGGAAACACGGTATTAGTCTCTCCTGTGCAGATTATAAACAAATGATTCCCTTTTTTTTAAGTAAAAAACTAAGTGAAGTTCTTTTATAATTACAGTACATTGAAAGATTTAAAAATGGCTACAACTAAATCAACCCCGCTGCATTGGGTTTTTTTTTTTTTCGGAGGCAGTGGTAACCCTAACATTTTGGGCACAAACAACTGTTTGATTACCATTATTCTTCAAAACATGTTGTTTGGTTTTCAACATAAGAAAGAAACTTATACAGGTTAGGAATGGCTGTTAATCTGTTTAAAAAAAAAAAAAAAACCAAACAAACACACATTATTCATCAATGAACAAATCTGTATATATCATAAGTGTCAGATTTTTATTCACGTAAGCTATAGCTACTGATATTTTATGATTTCAATTAGGATCTTAATGTTGTTGCATTTTTTTTTAAAGTAGGCCTATAGCGCCCCCAAAGTAAATAAAACACCTTAGCGGGCATTAACTACAGACAGGCAAATTTTGTGTATGCATTCTCAAAATAATCTAATCACCATTCAGCAAAATGTTCACTTCAAGAATTATCACACTGCTAATATGATCTTATCGCTAGCACACTCTGAGCATGTGACTTATTTGTCTTATCAGCAAGGTATATCGCCATAATTTTTCATACCAGGCCGATGCCGATATTTACATTTTAAGCCATTATTGTCAAAGTCCGATAACATTCTGATAATATCGTGCATCCCTAGTTGTGAGATTCTGTCTTATTGTGATTGTAAAGAGGTGTCTTTCATATATTTGATTCAGTTTAATATTTTGGAATAAAAAAAATAAAATAAAAAATGTTGCTGTGAAATGTAAATAAACATAAAAAAAATGAATGAACATTGCAGTGGGTTATTTTAGCGAGAGAGTGCAAACATAAGCACATGTTGTCAGTCTGGACTTTAATATGGATATTGTTGGGGCTCATCTGAGGTGTATTCCATAAAGCAGGGTTAACTTACCATCTACTAAACCCTGAACTTTCAGTTGATTAACCCCAAATCTTCCAAATCCAAAAACGCATACAGGTGTAAAGCTCCGTTCACACCAAGAATCATAACTATAAGGCTGACTATAAAGATAACGATATTAGCGTCCACACCAGCAAACGATATCGTCTGTTTCTTCTAAGCGCACGTGCGTCGTTATAGCAGGATGGATTCTGATTGGATGTCAATGTTTGTATCGTTCATCAGCTGAAAAAAAATCATTCTGAAAATTATTCCAACGATACCGTTTCTCTATGCCTTTATTGTTATAGTTGTAGTGTGGACTCTGCTATTCTTTAATATTGAAAAAGATTTTTAGAACTATATCTTTATCGTTATCTTTATAGTTATCGTGCTTGGTGTGAACGGGCTTTTAGTTCATTCAAACCAGAGTATGTTCCTAGTTAACACGCAAAACATTCTCAAAAGAGTGATGAATCGACGAGTCGTTATTTTCTGTAAGAATATTTGCATTTGTGTTATATCTCGCCACCTAACTGATGGTTGTGCAATAGTTTTTATTTTTTTCCGCATTTATTCTTTAATCCTCCAGAATAAGAATTACAGGTGCTTCTCACTGAATTAGAATGTTGTGAAAAAGTCAATTTTAAGTAGTTAAACTCAAATTGTGAAACCCGAGTACTAAGTACACATTTAACAAAAACCCACCAATTCACCATCTCAACAAATTAGAATATGGTGACATGCCAATAAACGTATCAATTCAAAACACCTGCACCAGGTTTCCTGAGCCTTCAAAATGGTCTCTCAGTTTGGTTCACTAGGCTACACAATCATGGGGAAGACTGCTGATCTGACAGTTGTCCAGAAGACAATCATTGACACCCTTCACAAGGAGCCACAAACATTCATTGCCAAAGAAGCTCGCTGTTCACAGAATGCTGTATCCAAGCATGTTAACAGAAAATTGAGTCGAAGGAAAAAGTGTGGAGAAAAAAAGATGCACAACCACCCGAGAGATCTGTGATGATTTGGGGGCGCAGTGTCATCTGCTGATGTTGGTCCATTGTGTTTTTTGGAAACCAAAGTTACTGCACCCGTTAACCAAGAAATTTTGGAGCACTTCATGCTTACTTCTGCTGACCAGCTTTTTGTAGATGCAGATTTCATTTTCCAGCGGGATTTGACACCTGCCCAAACTGCCAAAAGCACCAAAAGTTGGTTGAATGGCCATGGAGTTGGTGTGCTTGACTGGCCAGCAAACTCACCAGACCTGAACCCCAGAGAGAATCTATGGGCTATTGTCAAGAGGAAGATGAGCTGAAGGCCACTGTAAAAGAAACCTGGGCTTCCAGACCACCTCAGCAGTGCCACAAACTGATCATCTCCATTCCACGCCGAATTGAGGCAGTAATAAAGCAAAAGGAGCCCCTACCAAGTATTGAGTACATGTATAGTAAATGAACATACTTTCCAGAAGACCAACAATTCACTAAAAAAATTGTTTTCATTGGTCTTATGAAGTATTCTAATTTGTTTGAGATTGTTTGTGAATTGGTGGGTTTTTGTTAAATGTGAGCCAAAATCATCACAATGAAAAGAACCAAAGACTTAAACTACTTCAGTCTGTGTGCATTGAATTTATTTAATACACAAGTTTCACAGTTTTGAGTTGAACTACTGAAATAAATGAACTTTTTCACAACATTTTAATTAATTGAGAAGCACCTGAATATTGTTGGTTTGTTTCCAAATTATATAACAAATCTTATATGTATTTTTATTATTGAAATACATTATAGAAAATGCAGATACATAATTTGAGTGGATAATATAAAATAAATATTTTAAGGATAATAAATATATTACCTTATATAACATATACATGCACACAAAAAATATATAGCCTGAATGCACTGTAAACTGCTTTGGATAAAATAAAGCTGCTTTATAATTAAATGTGTGTGTATAGTATATTACATAATTATGTTGTAAAAATTACAATAATATTTCATACTGTACATGATCTGTCATGCCCACTGGAGTCTCATCATTAGGTGATGCATGTTGATAGCACTGAATTGAACTAACCCTGGAACATAACCTACTCCAGGGCAGATTATGTTCAGAGAATAACTTGCTATGGCTACTTGCATACGCTGGACGTTACCTCTGTTTTTGGAACCGAAATCTGAGTTTATCCGCTTGCTTACCCTAACCTTGCTTACTCGAGGTATGTGGCTCCAGAAATGCATCCAGGAGTAAGTTGGGTGGTGATGGCACAGTGGATAAGACAAATGCATTTGGTGTGAGAGACCCGGGTTCGAATCCACTGTGAGACACCAATGTGTCCTTGAGCAAGACACTTAACCCCTAGTTGCTCCAGAGGCGTGTGACCTCTGACATATATTGCAATTGTAAGTCGCTTTGGATAAAAGCGTCAGATAAATGTAAATAAATGTAAAGTTCATTCAACTCAGAGTATGTTCCTGTTTAAGACTCAAGACATTCTCTAATTTCTCTAAAATATTCACAAATCTGTCTAAATCTGTGTGAGTGAGCACTTCTCCTTTGCCGAGATAATACATCCACCTCACAGGGGTGGCATATCAAGATGATGCTTAGACCGCATGATTATTGCACACGTGTGCCTTAGGCAGGCCATAATAAAAGGCTACTCTAAAATGTGCAGTTTTACTGTATTGGGGGGTCCGGGGGGTCAGTACCTGGTGTGCCTCATGCAGTGGAACTCATCTCCGTTGATCAGGTTGTTGATTGTAGCCTGTGTAATGTTGGTCCACTTCTCTTCAATGGCTGTGCGAAGTTGCTGGATATTGGCAGGAACTGGAACATGCTGTCGTATAGGCCGATCCAGAGCATCCCAAACATGATCAATGGGTGATATGTCCGGTGAGTATGCTGGTCATGCAAGAACTGGGATGTTAAGTAGCACAGCAGTGCATACCTGTTTATATTTTAATAAGGTGGACTAGATTCGACTGTAATACAAATAATTGAGTTTGCCAGGTGCATACTGTCAGTCCTGTGTCTTGTGTTTTCCTCCCCCATGTGCTCCATTTACTAGTTTCTCCCTCGTGCCTGATTATGTTAATTAGTTCCAGATGTGTCTTATTTCCTTAATTAGTCCCATAATTTAAGCCCTGTGTGTTTCAATGTCCAGTGTCTGGTATTGTTTGTCTATCCCCTCTGCTACGTGTGCGTGCTTTGTTTTGGTTAATAAACACCTTTTCTTCACGTAATCCTTCTGTTTCCTCGCTCCTTCAAAGTAGCAGCAGCACTGTGAAAGAATACCTGATCTATGAAGAGAAGGATGACAGCAGTTGAGGACAGGCTTTGGCGTTTGCACCAGGGTGGTCGGGGGTTGGAGCGATATGTGGAAAATTTCTCGAGCTTGCTAACTGGGTGAGCTGGCACGATGCCACTCTAGGTGCGTGTTTCCAGCTGGGATTGATGACGAGACTATCCACTTTGATCCCCCCCCCCCTTGATCAAGCTGATTAACCTTGTTCTCTATTTAAATGGTTTCCGAATTAGAGGTAGAGGCAGTAATGGACCTTCCTCATCCAGCCCCTCCTGAAAACCACCGGGCCTCGACAGCTCACCCCATGATCCTCCACATGCCTGGCCAATGGCTTCGACCACCCAGATCCTCCCAGCATCATCCCAGTACTCAGACTAGAGAAAGTGGCCGTTCCTCAGTGAAGCCTGCCGGCCACGCTGAAGTCAAGACCGCCAGCCACTCAGCAGTCAAGCCCACTGGCCGCTGCACTCTCAAGCCCGCCAACTGCTCTGAATTCAAGCCTGCTGGCCATTACTAGGACAAGCCCACTGGCCAGTTCACTCCCAAGCCCTCAGCTGACAGCAGCCCGATACTTGACCCCAAACCAAGGGAGGAATCTAAGGAGGAGGGGACTGTTGGCTCCAACCCCTGAGGCCACTCCAGTGTCGGCTCCAGCCCCTGAGGCCACTCCAGTGTCGGCTTCAGCACCTGAGGCCACTCCAGTGTCGGCTCCAGTCCCTGAGGCCACTCCAGTGTCGGCTCCAGTCCCTGAGGCCACTCCAGTGTCGGCTCCAGCCCCTGAGGCCACTCCAGTGTCGGCTCCAGTCCCTGAGGCCACTCCAGTGTCGGCTCCAGTCCCTGAGGCCACTCCAGTGTCGGCTCCAGCCCCTGAGGCCACTCCAGTGTCGGCTCCAGCCCCTGAGGCCACTCCAGTGTCGGCTCCAGCACCTGAGGCCACTCCAGTGTCGGCTCCAGCCCCTGAGGCCACTCCAGTGTCGGCTCCAGCCCCTGAGGCCACTCCAGTGTCGGCTCCAGCCCCTGAGGCCACTCCAGTGTCGGCTCCAGTCCCTGAGGCCACTCCAGTGTCGGCTCCAGTCCCTGAGGCCACTCCAGTGTCGGCTCCAGTCCCTGAGGCCACTCCAGTGTCGGCTCCAGCCCCTGAGGCCACTCCAGTGTCGGCTCCAGCCCCTGAGGCCACTCCAGTGTCGGCTCCAGCCCCTGAGGCCACTCCAGTGTCGGCTCCAGCCCCTGAGGCCACTCCAGTGTCGGCTCCAGTCCCTGAGGCCACTCCAGTGTCGGCTCCAGCCCCTGAGGCCACTCCAGTGTCGGCTCCAGTCCCTGAGGCCACTCCAGTGTCGGCTCCAGTCCCTGAGGCCACTCCAGTGTCGGCTCCAGCCCCTGAGGCCACTCCAGTGTCGGCTCCAGTCCCTGAGGCCACTCCAGTGTCGGCTCCAGCCCCTGAGGCCACTCCAGTGTCGGCTCCAGTCCCTGAGGCCACTCCAGTGTCGGCTCCAGCCCCTGAGGCCACTCCAGTGTCGGCTCCAGCCCCTGAGGCCACTCCAGTGTCGGCTCCAGCCCCTGAGGCCACTCCAGTGTCGGCTCCAGCCCCTGAGGTCACTCCAATGTCGGCTGCAGTTCCCACGTCTAGCCCAAGGAGAGCTCCAATCACCAAGTTAAGCCCAGGGAGGGCCACTGCACCTACATCATGTCAATGGAGGGCCTTAGAAGCCAAATTTTGGCCGGGCCGAACTGCCTGCTCCGCCATGGCTCCCCGGTCTGCCTGATCTGCCATGGCACCATGAGCTGCCTGATCCGCCATGGGTCCCGGAATGGGTCCCATGTAAAACTGCTGCTGTCACTCCCGTTTACAAAAATCTAAACTCTGATGTGAACATTCTTTGATTTTCATCTGATCTCAAATCTTCCATTCCTGCCTAAAATCTCATAGGTTGTGGTTGCGGCCCAACTGAATTAACACTTAATTGAAAAAAAAGAGACTGGCTGGTTAAGGTCCTATCTTACTGAACTCAGTCATCTGTGTGTCTTCTAAAAGCATTCTGCTTTAAGATTGCTTTTACTTTATTATTCAATTTATTTTGCATTGTTTGTATATTTATTGTGTTTAAAGTGTATTATTATTATCATCATTAAGAAATCATAAAATTTCTGTCCTCTAGCATGTGATCAAAGGAGCACTGAATTCTGTTGTTTTATTTGCTCAAGTGAAACCGAAAATAAACAGAGCTCTGCAGAAAAAAACCCCACATTACAGGAAAAGATATCATGGGTGGGAGGATGTGTGTGTATGAGAGAGAGAGAGAGAGTTGTTAAAAATGACTAACTCAATACTAACTTACTTTTTCTTTTCATTTATTTAGATAGATTTTATTCATTATTATTTATGTTGTTATTATAAATAAATGTTAATGCTTTGGGAACATTGTGTTACACAGTCATGCTAATAAAGCCTATTGAATTGAGAGAGAGAGAGATTGTTTCTTTTGAATATATTGTGATAATATAATGTGATGTACATTAGCCTACTCCACTCCATTCTTTGTGCTTTTGTTGCTGTTGTTTCCAATTCTGTGACACTTAAACGGTTAATATATAGATCTTGGCCATGTTGAAATCATAAAGAAAATGAATGCTGCCCAAGAGTTGCAGCACATCAGCTATGGTCCCTATATCCATTAAGTCCGTAGAATGTTTACCTGCTCAGTGTGACCAAGTTAAGTGTTAAGTTAGTATATTTACATACTAGATTCACATATATCTGTTATGTTTAGATGACATAATCTTCTGTATTTATTTGTTATATGGTTTATCAAATATACATTTCTAAGAGTCAAAGTACTTATCTGGCACAAGCGCGCTAATAGACAGCAGCTTCATTTCTGTCCAGTTTTCCCATCTACTGTATTAACCATTGCATATGTATTATAGTAAATTCACTGTGGGATTGTATTTGTTGTGGTAACTGTAATTTGTTATACTTGTATATTATTTGTATATCTTTATTTTACAGGGAAACCACACACACACACGCGTAGCAGAATTTCTTCAGTATACTGAGTTGCGGTGACAATAAATGGGTTATTCCCGCATACTTGATGCTTCATAGCGTGTGTGTTATCAAACATTTAATTCACATAAAAGAAAGAAGAGCTAGCAGTAGCAACTCATTTTGACATTTTCCTTTATTGTTGTTCTAGACTTGCCTTTACAGGCACAACGGTCACACTGGTAAATTCCAGAAACATTTTGCCTCTTCTGTTATTGAGCAAGAGTGAAACTTGGAACGTTTGATAAGCTCAGCTTGTTGCGCAAGGGTTAAATGTAATATTGAAAAAAAAAAAAACAGCCTGTCTTGTTCTTGTTTCCTCAATCTGCATACACTGCTTCAACACATTAACTTCCACCAGGCTTGGAGCTGGTGCAGCTCGTCCTCAAAAGAATATTTCTTCAGCGAATAAAACATTTCAGAAAAAATAAATATTAAAGCTGCAAGGAAAAGGAACGCTGTGATTTGTTTTTACGACCACATTTGTGTATGAGTGTGTATGAGACACACATCTTTCTGCACATGCTCAGACCTGAGAGACCTTGCCTTCAAACCACATCCTGATTCACACAAGATCTGCTGTAAGATCTGAGGATTTTACCAAATCAGCTCACCTGTTCAAACAGATCACTTCAAACTCATAGACAAGCCATGGATTTTGAGAACAGCAAAGAAGGATGTAAAAACTGCCAAAAGAATTGTAATAACAAATGCCAATGTCATTGTCATACAATAACCCAAAGTCCTAAACCTAAGCAAAGGACTGAGGAGAAGACGTCTGGAGGGGCTTCAAAAGGGTCCAGCTGTGATTGCGGCCACTGTTATCCCGTCCCCTTTGACTGTGGCTCCTGTGATTGTGGCTCTGGTCATGGTGGCTCTGGTGGTGCTGGTGATGGTGATGGTAGCTCATGTGATTGTGACCCCTGTGATTGCGTCTCCTGTGATTGTGACCCCTGTGATTGTGGCTCCTGTGATTGTGGCTCCTGTATTATTCAGTGAATATTTGCAGGATGTTAGTCAGACGGGTGAGAACCATTTGTCTCTTTAATAACAAATTCTAAAAATATGGACATTTTACAATTTGTGTCTAATTGTGGCTGCAAATGTGCTCTGAACATTGTAATCATAATATTAAGATGATTATCCATTTTTATGGTTGTTTAGATTTTTTACCTTGTAAAAAACGAAACTGCACTTTTTTAACCCCCTTTTTTGTGTGAAGGTATAGCAAATATCAGCTCCAGTGAAGAACATTATCAACACAAAGACAACAGCACTATGATCTACAATAAACATCAAGACATCTGTAGTGCCATCGTGGATGTTAAACATCATAAAGACAATATTATCTATACATATAAATACAGTTCCAACCAAAATATCAAAGTCAATTAAATAGCAAATCAGTTAAATGCTTAATGTTTTTTCTGTATTTATTAATAATATTCCTAAATAGGTTAACTATATCCTGAAATATCTTGATTTCTAAAATATGAGTAATAGGTATTACATCTTACTTATTCTTTAAAAGTCTTACAATGCAATTTGCCTTATACATTTACAGCAAAACCAGAGTACAGTTTAAAACTAAAACGATTATAATCAATAATTATAAAATTGTAATAGCCTATTTGAAAAATAATGTTAGCTGATGCTAACTGGCTAGCTAACTAGCTACATGATGCTAACTTGAGGTAATTTTAAATAACTACGGTAATTGCCCAGACTATCTGAGAAAAGAAAATGATGTCATTCTAAATATAATTATATGTTTCTTAAATAACATGTTCTCCCTATCTACGGACCTACTGTTTTCATAACATATACATATATAACTATGATTTTCTACAAAACAAACTTTAAAACACTTTTTGTTTCTTACTCCTGAAAATTAATTCATTTACTGTGAAATGTATTGTCTCTCAAGGTACTTCACCAGTGTAAGCTGTCGTGAATACTTCTACGTCCCTCTTGTCATTGCAGTACATAGTGACAATAAAATGTATCTTGACTTGATTTTGTGTTTATTGTTGGGGGAAACAAAAATAGGGAGGGAAACGTTTTACCCCACTTTACACTTTAGAAAAATTCAAGCTGCTTCAACTAGTTGCACAGAAACTTTACATTCAGTAAATTTCTGTCTTCAAAGTGTTATCTGAATTGTAATTTTTTAGTTGGCTCAACCTTTACTGAACTAGTTTTATAGTTGATTCAGCTAAAATGTTTTAATTGGCCAAACATTTAAATGTCAATAAAAAAGTAACCATTTACTCCATGCATTTTATATATAACCTCGATTGAGATTTATTATTTAGGCATCATAATTTGCTATGAAACTATGTTTAATTGTATATGTTTTAATAGTTTAAGAAATCTATTGAAAATGATTAACTGTTGTCTGTCAATCAATAAAAATACACACATTACAACAAATAATAGCCTTTATTTAATAATAATCTGCATTTATAACATTTTTCACACAGACTTAACATACAGACTTGAAGAAAAAAAGTCACCAGCATCTTGGATGGCTTGAGGGTCAGTAAATTAACAGCAAATTTTCATTATAGGGTGAATGTCTTGGTTACGTTTGTAACCCTCGTTCCCTGAAGGTCCCTATCAGTCGGTCACGTTTGACGTTACTTATATACCCACTTTGCGGGGCTCGCGATGCAAATTCCGCAGACCAAGGTACTTTGTGTAACATTGGCTTGGGTTTTGGCAGTTTTCCTCTGGCCAGTCGAAACCAGCATGGCTTGGTTTATTTTCAGGCTGCAACACTGGTCAGATTGAGCAGAGGACTCATCTGGTTCCCATGGTCCTGTCCCGATGGCCGACGGGGTCTTGGAGAGGATTGGTCTCTGGGCCTCATCTAGTTGTCATGGTCTTCGCTGACATTCAGGGCTCTAGGTGCTGATCCACCATCAGATCTGGTACAGACTGGAACCGGATGACTGCAGTGACCTCTGAATAAGAATGACACTGACTAAGGCCATGTCCACACGTACACAGGCCTTACTATTTAGCAGACCAAAACTGGGGAGTCCCGCAAATATGAGAACAAACGCCACTTCAGCATGTATTTACCACAGTAAAAAACACAGTAAATGAAACAAAGTTTCCTAGCAATGACGATCCGCGCTGTAGTATAATAAGAAAACAGGGCAAAACACTTACAAACAAACTGCTGTCTTTTTCTTTTGCTAGACTGTTTCTTCTGAAAATATGTCAGTAAATGCAAGTAAAATATTTCCTGAATTCCTGAATAGATTTCAGTTTATTACAAGCTAAACGTGTTATTGCTTTAGTATGGAAAAACATCCAAAGACCTGTTCTTTCACAATGGCTTAAAGAAATGTCTGACAACCTTGTTCTTGCAAAATTAACATATGTCATAAGAGGTAAAGCAGAGGTTTTTAAAAAGGTGTGGTCTTCTTTTAGGCAATTTGTAAATAGATAGATAAAGTGGAATTTTATATAATGATGAGTGTCATTTGAAATCCAATGTAATACATATATATATTATAAATATATATATATGTATATATATATAAATATATATATATGTTTTTTATATATACAAATATTTGTCAGTCCCTATCTTTTATAGAAGTATTAAATTTGCAAAACACTGTAGGGTTTCAATTTATATACAAATATATATATTATACTTATTATATTATATATAATATACTTATTTGGCACAAGCGCGCTAATAGACAGAGCAGCTTGATCTCTGTCCAGTTTTCCTATCTACTGTATTAATCATTGCATATGTATTATACAGTACATTCATTGTGGAAGTTACTCTGATTATATTTGTTGCGATTACTGTTAATTGTTATACTTGTATATTATTTGTATATCTTTATTTTGTAGAGAAACCACACACACATATGCATAGCAGAATTTCTTCATGACATTTTCCTTTAGTGTTGTTCTATGATTAGACTTGTATGTACAGGCACAACAGTCACACTGGTGAATTTCACAAATCTTTTGCCTCTTTTGTTATTGTTATTGAGAACTGGTGCAACTCGTGCTCAAAAGCATATTTCGTAAGCTTCTAAAACATTTCAGAGAAAAAAAAATTATACTGCAAGGAAAAGGAATGCTGTGAATTGTTTTTTTTTTTTTACCTTTTAGCCACGCCCCCCATTATGGGACTCACAGCTGAAAGTGCTCTACCTAACTTATAATTGTAACAGTTTCCTACTTCAGTGTGTTACAATTATGAAACTTTTACAATTTCAGAACAATTTATTTTAAAAAAAATTAAAAGTTACATGTTTATGGCCTTATGAAATGTTATTTTTTTTTCTTTCCCATATGTTTTATTGTTACTTAATTCTGTGCCAAGTAACTTATGGGGTGCTGGCACTGGATGGTCAGGCACGGCAAAGCACTTTGGAGATGGCAGGCTTGACTGAGGAACTGTCGGCGGGCTTGCCACATATTCGGCTGGCAGGCAGGCTTGCCACACCACGGGCAAATAGGAGCCCTCCCTGGGCTTAACTGGGGGTGTGGATAGCACTTAAAAATTGCTGGCACTGGAAGGCACTCTGGAGGAGCAGACAGAGCAAAGTGCTTTTAAGGAGCTGGCACTGGAGTGAGCTTTGGGGTTGGTAGGCTTGACTGCCGGTGGGCTTGCCACATAAATGACTGGCTGACTTGACTTGGGAACAGCCGGCAGGCTCGAGTGTGGATAGCACTTACAAATTGCTGGCACTGGAAGGCAGGGAACGGCAGGCTGATTTGACTGGTGAATGGCCGGCAGATGGGTCCTTCATCAGAGGCTTTCCAGACACCGGATGACTGCCTCCTTCCAGCCGAGGATTATGGTTCGTTCCTTTATTTCAACTGGGAGGTATGAACGGGAAAAACAAAACACTTTAACAAATGAAAAAAAAAATGGGGAGAAAATGTGCAGCTTAATTTCAGTTTGTGTCGGCTGTTCTTTCAGGATACACAGGAGCAAGGAACTAGGAGAAGCAGGAGTATTACCGTCATACAGTCTTAAACAACAGATGTGGAATCACATGGAGAGTGGGGGGAAATTACGTATATAATAGCCGACAAAGGAGCTCTAATCTGGGAACACTTTCTGCCAAAGTCTTTCTGCTGGTAGAAGTTGGGCTATACATTCTGCAGGAGGGAATCTGCATTCTGGAAAAAACAAAACAAGAAGTTTACTTAGAATGGCTTACATATAATTGTCTCTACGTGTTAATCTGGGGTAGAATGGCACAGAAAAAGGGGTAACACTTTAGAACAGGGAACACATTCACTATTAACTACTAAATTTTCCTCAATAAATTAGTTGTTAAGTTTAAGTATTGGGTAGGATTAGGGATGTAGAATAAGGTCATATTGAAGGCATTAATATGTGCTTAATTAGTACTAATAATTGGCTAATATTCTAGTAATATGCATGCTAATAAGCAACTAGTTAAGGGATCCTACAATAAAGTGTTGCCGAAGAAGTTATACCTTGGATTTAATTCTTAAGATTAATTCTAGACACAGGTAACATTTTAAAGACAAAAAAAAGAAAATTAAGAGAACCCAACATTAGAATAAAACCAATAGTTTAAACAAACTGCAATTTTTCATAATTAAAATTTTACAAATTGGCATGCTATCATTAAATAGTTGACAATTTACCATCAAAAGAAAAATGCCACAGCTTGACCCATCTGTTTGGATTGTAACATCAATCAATTCCATCATCTAATGATCCACATACATCAGTACTCGACATACAAAACACTATAATGTTGAGAGTCAACAAATAATAATATTATAATAATATTTAAAAAATCTTAACATTACAAAATAAGCAACACAACCGGGTAAAAGTAGACCAAAAATAAGTTCAGCAGCACCGATAAAACCAAAAAGAATAAAGAAACTCCACTGCATAAGCTATTCATGCCGCACTGCATGCAGGGTACCTTCAAGTCAAGTCACCTTTATTTATAAAGCGCTTTAAACAAAATACATTGAGTCAAAGCAACTGAACAACATTCATTAGAAAAACAGTGTGTCAGTTAAAGGTAGTTCATCATTGAATTCAGTGATCTCATCTCAGTTCAGTTTAAATAGTGCCAGTGCAATCATTTGCAATCAAGTCAACGATATCGCTGTAGATGAAGTGACCCCAACTAAGCAAGCCAGAGGCGACAGCGGCAAGGAACCGATACTCCATCGGTGACAGAATGGAGAAAAAAAGCTTGGGAGAAACCAGGCTCAGTTGGGGGGCCAGTTCTCCTCTGACCAGACGAAACCAGTAGTTCAATTCCAGGCTGCAGCAAAGTCAGATTGTGCAGAAGAATCATCTGTTTTTTGTGGTCTTGTCCCGGTGGTCATATCTGGGGCTCTAGATGTCCTGGTCTACGCTGTCTTACAGGGCTATAGAGGTCCTTTCTAGGTGCTGATCCACCATCTGGTCTGGATACGTACTGGATCTGGATGACTGCAGTGACCTTCTGATCTGGATACAGACTGGATCTGGTGGCTTCGGTGACCTCGGAATGAGAAAGAAACAGACTAATATCTCTCTCTCACACACACACTCACTCAATCTCTCTCTCTCACACACACACACTCGAGTATATCCATAAGTCATTACCTCTTTTACAAGGTATTGCACTTGCAAAATATAAGATTCAAGACGGTCTTGTCTGCAAGCCGAGCACGATGTGGCCTCATGATGATCCCACCATAGGGTGAGCTCGCGCAAAACAAAACACATCTTCAGCACAGCGACTCAAAGTAATCAACTTTTTTTTTCTTTAAATAATTTATATATTTTATATTCAAACTGAAAACATGATGTGATTAACACTTAAGTCATTCAAGTCATCGTGTTTCAAGTCAAGTCAAGTCTCGAGTCTTTAACTTCCAAGTCCGAGTCAGGTCTCAAGTTTTTTATTTTTTGTCATGTCAAGTCACAAGTCATAAAAATAGCGACTCGAGTCCAAGTCACAAGTCCCCATGTCTGGGTAGAAGTGATACTTGTAACAAAAAGTAGAGTTTACAATTTTGGCTATATAAAGTTTGCACAAAACTAAATAATGATCTGAGATATCATCACAGGCTGCATAATTTCAACACCATCAACATCAATTCCATGTGACAGTATTAAATCTAGAGTATGATTTCGACAATGAGTAGGTCCTGAGACATGTTGTCTAATCCCAATAGAGTTCAGCATGTCTATAAATGCTGATCCCAATGCATATTTTTCATTATCAACATGGATATTTAAATCACCAACTATTAAATCTTTATCTGCAGCCAGAACTAACTCGGATGTAAAATCAGCAAACTCTTTAATAAAGTCTGTATGGTGCCCTGGTGGCCTGTATACAGTAGCCAGTACAAACATCACAGGGGATTTATCATTAACATTTGTTTCTCTGGATAATGCTATAAGAAGCACCATTTCGAGTTATACTTGAAGCCTGCTGTCACGAACGAGACTCCCGTAGTTCTTCCCGCTCGCCACCAGAGATAACTCTCGCCTGAGTACTGATCTTTATTCGGACTAATCACATACACACACCCATACACCTGGTCCTGATTACTCCTACATCTGACACCCATTAGGTGACTATATAAGCATCTCCCAGATCCTTCCTCATTGCGAAGACCTTGCCTGTTTACTACGTTTTGGAATAAAGCTGCAGGATTCTCACTCTGTTGATGCTTCGTTACAGAAGACTTTGCCTCAGCACAATCCAGCAGCTCTGGCTCAACTTTCCACGGAAGTGTCAGCTCAGGCAAATCAACTTGCTGTTCGTCAGCAACAGCTAACTTGACTAACAACACTATGTAGGAGCTAGTGAGTGCACTTCGGAGTATTCATATGTCATTTTCCACGTCAACTCCACTCATTCCTTCAATGAATCCTCGCCTGGCTCTCCCCGAAAAATTTAACGGAAATCCCATTAGGTGCAAGGGATTTCTACTACAATGCTTTCTGTATGTTAACCAGCAGCCAGCGATGTATACCAAAAATTACCATCAGTAAGATTTCATTCGAATGCTCTTTACTGACTGACAAGGCTTTGGATTGGGCCACGGCAGTTGTAAAGAAGGATGGATCAACTTTCCCCTCTTTCAGCACTTTCCTCCAGTGTTTCTGGGAAATATTCGACCATCCTGAAGGAGGTAAAATTGCGGATGAACAGTTACTTGCTTTATGTCAGGGCAGAAACACCGCAGCTGAATATGCCTTATCTTTTCGCACTCTTGCCGCTCAAACGGATTGGTTTGAGAGTATGCTTAAACTGCTTTTCCGCGAAGGACTCAGTCTGGAAATTCAATCTGAACTGGCATGCAGGGACGAGGGAAGATCGTTGAACCAATTCATTGAACTGGCGATTCAAATTGACAATCTGATTAGATCTCATCGCCCTGTCAGAGCAATTCCAACTAATCATCTGGTTGTAAACACTTCAACATATCCTTCCGAAGAACCCATGCAACCCATGTGGGATCCCTCATGTCAGGCCAGATGTCTGAACAACAAGCCAGCAGTCACAATTCAAGCCATCAAGCTCACAGACTCATCGGAGCAAACAACCACACTTACCTCAAAATACACCGATCTTGTAGAGGCCTTCAGTAAGGTCAAGGCCTCAGAGCTACCTCCTCACCGGGCTAACGACTTTGCCATTTATCTACTACCAGGTAGAGGTCTTCACAGTGCACCCGAGACCCGTCAACCCGGGACCGTACGGGTTCGGGTCTATATTTTAAATGATCTGCCGGGTCCGGGTCTGGTCTGAATCTATTACTTCGGGTCCCGGGTCTGTTTAACATTGTGTGTAATACCCGTGCGATCGGAGTCTTCGGACTCGGAGAACATCCTGCCGTGATCAGACACTGCTTGTGTTTTTTGTAACTTGCAACTTGTAAAATTAGGAAAAGAAAAGTGTGAGCCAAAAAAAAAAAAAAAAACGATCTCTCTCTGCCGTTAGAAGCAGAGCGCGCAGACTCAGGGTTAATGCAAGTGGATGCACGGTAATAATGGATACGTTCATGAGCGATGTGCGAAAAAAGCTAAAAAACAACGAGTATAAAGAGGTAAAACCTACGGGCACCTCTTCTGTCTGGGCATCCTTCATGCATATTGTAGACGAACATCAGAAAAAAAGTGAGCGCAGTTAAGTGTAATACGTGTGACACACTGTTGAAGTTTGATACAGCAAAAACTGGCACATCGCATCTTTTAAAGCACACCAGGTCGTGTGGTAAAAAAGTTTTGACCCAATCTTCAGTGGCGCCTTTTCTTAGATTGGGTGTAGTACCAAAAAAAGCAAAGGATGCGATTTTGGAAAAATGCACTAAAGTCTGCGCAAAGGACTTAAGGGCCTTCAGCATGTTTGAAACTCCGGCGTTCAACGACTTGGCGCAGACGATATTAGAAACGGGAGCAACACATGGCCGGTGTAATGTGAAGGATTTACTTCCATCTGGTGTGACAGTATCTCGTTTCACACAGAAGAAATATGAAAGTCTCAGAACAGAGCTCCTGCCAACAGTTTGGAAAGCCATAGCTGAAGGACTGGCATGTGGAGCATCCACAGATATGTGGACAGATGACCATAGGAAGGTTAGTTACACCTGCATCACATTGCATTATATAGATGATGCCTGGGAGTTTAATACCAGGATCATATATACATGTGCATTTCCATCCGGGGCAAAGAAAACGGCTTTAAACCTGAAGACAGAACTGCTCAAGCAACTAGGTGAATTTGGTCTGGTCCCAGATGAGATTGACAGGCGTGTGTTTGTCAGTGACCAAGGTGCAAATGTGCAGGCAGCGCTCTCCCGATGGGTGCACAAAAGCTGTATAACACACGTACTGAATACAGTGCTGAAGCACACCTTTAAGAAGTCTAAGGAAGGTGATGGTAAAATGGTAAATGGACTGCATTTATATAGCACTTTCAACAGACCACATGGCCATCCAAAGCGCTTTACAATTTGCCTCACATTCACCCATTCACACACCGACTGCGGTGTCAGCCATTCAAGGCGCCATCCAGCTCGTCGGGAGCAGCTGGGGTTAGGTGTCTTGCTCAAGGACACCTCGACACTTGGTCAGGTGGAGCCGGGGATTGAACCACCAACCTTCTGGTTTGTAGACAACCTACATGAACCACTGAGCCACTGCCGCCCCATTATGTGATGAAGAGCATGATGGAGATGAGGAAGAAGTACTGCAAGACGTAAGGAGTTGCATTGAGCAATGCAAAACCCTGACAACATTTTTTAAACACTCTGGATTACAACTACGACTTAAGCAGTCTTTGAAACAAGAATGTGAAACAAGATGGAATACTAAACTGGAGATGGTCAAATCTGTGCTTAATGCATTTGAAGACATTCAGTCCATTCTGCTTGAACGAGGAGAGATGCATCGCATGAGTCACATATCCAAAGACATTCTTCAGATGCTTGTCCAATTCCTGCAGCCTTTTAAGCAGGCAACTGAAGAGCTCAGTGGCTCAAAATATTGTACAATCAATTTAGTGGCCCTCTGGAAAACCACGCTGATGACACACTGCCAAATCTCACAGTCCCAAGCTGATCCAGTGCCGATCAGGATACTGAAACACAGGTAAGTGTCTAATAATTACTCTTCTAATTTTCTAACAGATTGCCTGCTAATGTACATGTGCTCTATAAAAAAAGAATTATTATTATTATCCTTAAAAAAATTTTTTACAGTTTGCTATAGTTAGGACTAATTAAGGTTTTTTTTGATGGATTATTCAACTAATTCTATTCTATTCTATTTAATAGGTGCATGGGACTTTTGGCTGAACGGATCGTTCTGGGACACCATGAAAAGCTTGCCGTGCTGCTCTGGCCAAAATTCAAGCAGCTTCAGATGTCCACCGCAAAAGAGAGGGAGGAAATATATGAAAGTGCACGTGGAGAGTTGGCCAGCTTCCCTAAAAGAGCTACAACTGAGGTGAATGCCCAGCAGATGCAAGAGGAAGATACAGAGGAGATGGCTGGGCCAGCACCTGGACCAGTGCAACACTTTAGCCAGTGGGCTGACATCGAGGATGCTGAACTGGATACCGGGGTCGATGAACTAGAACAATATTTGAAGCACAAGCCCACAATGGAAAATGATAGAGACATTCTTAGTTTTTGGAAACACAACCAAAATATGTTTCCATCAATGGCACAACTGGCAAGAAAAATACTTTGTGTGCCTGCATCTAGTGTGAGTTGTGAGTCAGCCTTCAGCATCTCTGGTCGCACGTTGGAGAATCGTCGGACCTGCCTCAGCACTGCTAGTGTAAATGCTTTGCTGTTTCTGAATAGCAACATGTAGGCCAAACATGAAAATTAAAGTAGCCCTACTAGACCTCTAAGCACCACTTTATTAAAGATAAGGACAAACACAGCTTAGAGAGCTGCCGTTTTTTTTTTGTTGCATTGCATATTTAGCATTTAATATTTAATTTCTATTTTTTTTTAGGGCAAGGCAAAGATTGCACACTTCAAAATGTTTTATGTTTGTTTAATTAAGTCAGATAGCCTGCCATGCATGGTTTTGTGTTCAGCGGGGAATCAGTTCATTTTTCTCTATATAAGTTTATTTTATTTCTATGTTTTGTTTTAAGTTTCATTTTGAGTTCCTGTTCCTACTATGTGACAGTAGGAAATAAAAGTTCAAATCTCAAAAATGCTTGCAGACTTGTCACACTCATATTTAATATATTTCAAATCAGCAACAAAATCTGAGGTGAACTGTCACATGAATGTTTTCTATGATGCTCAAATTGCGTTAAAAAGCATATTTTAGGTTGATCCAGCTAGCACGCATGTGCAGTCTCCAGCGCGTGTCATGTTTCTATGGCAACCAGTGAGGGACTTCGACCACAAAACCGCACTTTACATTTTCTCCCATTTTTATAATAATATTAATGAACCGTTTAATCTTAAAGTTTTAGTGATCAGATTCAGACTCGATGCAGAGCAGAGAGCACAGAGATCAGATGATAGCAAATAAATAACGTCAGCGGCCATGGCATTGCATGAGCAATCGTTATTATAGTTCAAAAGGGCCAACAGTCGAAGTTATTATGCGAGTTAACTCGAGTAATCCGTCACCGTGACATCAAGAGGACTTTTGAAGCTGAAATAATGAGTGGATTAAGCTTGGACTTGGAATAACGAGAGGAATAACATGGATTCTTGTCGGAGGATTTTAATGCATCACAGACAGTCAGGTACAAGGAAGAGAGACTAAGGCTCCTTAAATTAGGTAAGAAAAAAGTTGTATTTTTCGCAACAGGTTTATTGACTTGTAATAGCAATTTATGGTGGAATATGTAACAATCGGGTCCAGTCGGGTCTGTGTTTTCCCGGCAGGTTCGGGTCCAGCTTTCAAATAATAGACGGGTCCAGGTCGGGTCGGTTTGGTGTAGTACATTACGGGTCTCTTTCGGGTTCGGGCACGAATTTTTGGACCCGTGAAGACCTCTACTACCAGGTACCACTCCCCCTAAGGGCCGTATTTTCCCGTTATCTCAACCAGAGTCTGAAGCCATGAGAAAATATATTGATGAGGAGCTTTCCAAGGGGTTCATCAGATCATCAACCTCACCTGCATCAGCAGGTTTCTTTTTTACCCGGATTTGTTCATCCGTACTGCATCTGTTTTTTATATGTTGAACCTCAATTAAATTGTTACTCTTAAAGTGGTTTGGACGTTTTTTGTATTTTCTAGTTCGGGGAACAGACACAGTCTCTATAGTGTGATCTAGATGAAAGAGTCTCTATGTGCTGAGAATTAATTGATCTCTGTGACATGAGGCAACTAGCAGACGGTCAGTTTAGCCAGTCTGTCTGCTTCCTGACCTGGGCCCCAGTTAGTTAAGTATAGTTTCACAGGGGGAAGTTAGAGAAATTTCTGTTTCACAGACGTACTTTAAAAGTTTAATCCCGTCCGAATGCCATGTCTGTCTTTTTCTCACACGACCTCTGTAAAAATTCCAGAGCAAATTACCTACTGTTTTTCGTCAAACTCGGTGGTCCTCCGAGAAATCTAATCCCTTCCCAATGCGAATGTCTGTGATTTCTGAAAATGTTTTTTCCAAAACGCTTTTTCTTGTGTGTTTTGGTCATAGTGAACTACCGTACAATCTCTCACTATAGCGCCAGTATTCAAGTTTCTGCTTTTGTGCACCAATAATGGATGTAGATGTTTGTTACATTGCGAAAAATTAAAAATTAATTCAACAAGAAGAGCCAAATCACATAAACTGTTAAGGCTGGCTACTGTCATATCAGTTTCAGGTAAGATTACTTGAATTTCTGCACTTAATTACAAAACGTGTAAATTATAGAAGTTAAAGCTTTTTATTCCAGTGGGTTTATTATAAGAACCCAGTTCTATTAGATCATGATGATAAATGTATGCTTCGTTTTTTTACACTAAAATGTTTATAAAATGTTTACAAAACACTAAATGCGTTGGGACGTTTTACTTTATATTTCAAAGTGCTTAAATTTAAAAGTACTTAATTTCAAAATACATTTGAACAAATTTCATTAATTGTGTTCAATGGCAGTTTTTAAGTTATATTCCTGAAATGTGCTTTAATATAGTTTGCAGCATGACAACTGTACTAAGTGCTAAGAAGGAGCGCTAGGGAGACAGATGTGCTGCAAAATTTTGGGGAAACTGAGTGGTACCTCAACTTCAGAATGCCAGAGGAGGCCTTCTTAAATCTCTGTGACCTTCTTCATCCTTACATACCAAAGCAAACCATGAAGACCACAGTGAGTTTGGAAAAAAGGGTTGCTCTGACACTTTACAAGTTAGCAAGTAACACTGAATTCAATGATGTTGCAAACCTCTTTGGAATTGGGGTGAGCACTGCCTGTGATGTGTTTTGGGAGGTTTGTAAGGGTCTCTGCCAACTGAAAAGGAAGTTTATTGGAATGCCAAAAAGTGAAGAAGACGCGTAGACCATAATCACAGGATTTAAAGAGAAGTCAGAGTTTCCCATGTATGCTGGGGCCCTGGATAGAACACATATTCCCATCCTAGCACCCTCCCGCATTAACTAGGATTACATCAACATAAAGGGGTGGTACAGCGTGATACTACAGGGCTTGGTTGACCACCAGTACATGTTTCAAGATTTTGATGTTGGCTTGCCATGGAAGTGCCATGACTCTTTTGTTTTTCAAAACTCAAAACTACATGCAAAGCTGGAAAATAGCTCATGCTTTCCACCACTCACCAAGACAATACAAGGTGTTGACATAACTGTGCTGATTGTGGCTGACTCAGCCTATAGCCTCTCTCATAATGTCATGAAACCGTTCCCAGAAGGAGTTGCAAGATGCATGTCTGAATAGGGCAAGAATTCATGTGGAACATGCTTTCGGCCGTCTAAAGGGCAGATGGCACTGCCTAATGAAGCGCAATGATAGTCAAACTACAAACATTAAGTTTGTTGTTGCAGCTTGCATTGTGCTGCACAACTTTTGTGAGACTTGAAAGCTGGATTTCCCACAGGAGCAGAGCACAGTAGAGATGCCTGAAGAGGAAGACACAGAGCAGGAACATGCAGATGATGAAGGTACCTTTATTACACCCTAGCAGCTTGACCCGGCCAGCTCTACTGTAGAGCAAATCTGTAAAGTATTAGTATGGTACATTTCTGAAAAGCAGTGATTGCTGATGTGTGCGATGTGATTAAATGTGGTTTTATTAACAAAGTTTGGGAGGAGCACGATCAGATAATCATCCAATTTGGCACAGGTGCATCTCGTTTAGCTAATCATCTTAACTAGCACACAAGCGTATATATATCCAGTCTTCCTACCTCCTGTCCCACGACAGTTTTTCGGCATGGACGGTTTGTCAGCATTTGGTTCGTTCGTTCTGTCTGTCATCTTATCACAGGCCCAATCTTCCTCCCGATGAAGATATCTATACCGGGGATTTTTTCAGATCTGCCACTTTTTGCACTCCTACCCCGCTGAACACATACAAGCGTCATCGCGTCAGCTGCTCTTCTCGCCAAGCCACACATTGTGGCCAAAAGATTGTGCAATTCCCCGAGCTCGCCTCACTCGTCAACACGATTGTCCCGCCAGGACCGGGCTCTGTTATAGTGCTGGATCGCACCAGCATCAGGCTTTCAACCAACCCGGGCCGTGCCCCAGTTCTCACCGTAGCTAGCCTCTCTTTTTTGGCCGTGGCGCAGTTCGATGTTGCCTCCACTAGCGGCGAAGACCGTGCGTTGTAGTGATGTGTCGTACGTGAAAGAATCTTTTTTTTTTTTTTGAACGAATCTTTTAGGCGAACGAATCGTTCTCGGTTTACTCTCATTTATGAAGAGTTTTCCAGAGTTGTCATCCACACTGAGCGAGTTTCATATGAGTCTCAAAGAGATCGAGAGCTCTCATTCGTGAACGAAAGGACTAAACCGGTATACATGTCGAGTTGATTAAACGGATACATGTCGTTCGTAAATGCCATGAACTGGTACATATCTTATCTTAACAAAATTGATGAGAGTAAACCGGATCAGTTAGCCATTTAGCATGCCAATCTTGCAAAATGCAAAGCGCAGTTATAGGTACTGTGCACATATGCTTGTTTACATATTTAGCATACAAAATATAATTCCACGTTTAATCCCCGATTTATGAACGTGAATATATAGACCCATATATGAACTGTCTGACCAAACAGTTAAAATGCTAATTATGCAAGAAAACCTCGTGCTTTACTCATCTGAACAATTTAAATAGACTTTATATAAAGAATGCGATCATGAAGACGCTAAAGTTTGTTAAACGACATTATGACTTAACTCTGTCGGATGACGATGCCACTTTTTAACCACGAAGCAAAGGCATTTTTCCAGTTGATATCCACACTGAAATGTCTAAAGACATTACATTTGCTTTACTTTGCATGTTTAAACCTCACTGAGATGACACAGACATAAGTTTCATGCAATTATTCTGGCAGGATCAATTATTTAGGGACATATTTCACCATTTACTGGCATGATTACTCCACTACAAAAAACGCAACTACCCTCGTGTTTGGCCGCAGGACAGCAAGTGTGAGCAAATTTTCTATTGTCTTTTTAGGACTGTAATATGAAAAGCATGCAAAGTAAATAGCTTTAAAAACCGCTTGAATTTGAATATCACATTAATGCAATTAACGTTACTGCTATAGACATGTCTCTTGGTAAAATGGTTTACAAAACTAAACATGCTACATCGTTTCAAAAGCCTCTGTTTCCGCAGTCCATACTACAACGGGAAAACAGCATCCCAAATTTATCTGTTTTGGAGGCCGTTTAAAAAGGCCTGAAGGCCAAAACGAGAGGAAAAGATGCTTTTCCAACAGGATCATATTAATTCAGACAAGGTTTGAGCAATTGTCAAATCAGCCAACAACTACAGCAGCCAAAGCTAGCACGAAGCTACTTTTACTTGCAACACGGGCCTGCACATCCCAGTATTTCCATCCTGTTACTTCTAACCCCCTTTTCTTTTCAGCGTCCTCCAGCTCACGTAGCAGCCATTAGCATAAGGCTGCCTCTGCTACAGTTGTGTTCAAAATTATTCAACCCCCTTGACTTGCAAGACAATTTGCTGTGGAGGATAACATTTTATGAAATCAATTTAACAAAGGCATCAGTAAAGTATTAGAGAAAGTTTGTTAATACACTTTTGAGTGATTCTGAGAATGGAACATTGATGAATCATGATAAAATTCGAATTGGCTCTAAACATTCATGTTCAAAATTATTCAACCCCCTTTGTGCCGAATCTTTTATTCTTTAAAATTACCTATAAACGCTGTCTGTAAGTGTTTACAAGCTTCTATCACCTCTCTACTACAGTTTTGGCCCATTCCACACCTGAAAAAGCTTTCAGATCACTGATAATCTTTGGTTTTCACATTGCCACTGCTTTCTTCAAATTCAACCAGATATTTGAAATGAGAATTAAGCCTGTAGACTGAACAGGTCACTCAAGTACATTCTTTTACTGATCCCTGAACCAAGCAGTAGTAGATTTGGATGTGTACTTTGGTATGACTGGCCTGCAGGAAAGTCCATTGATCATCAGCTTCAGTTTTTGCACCAAAGGCATCACAATTCTTGTCAAAATGGCCTGACACTTTAAAGAATCCATGATGTCCTTCATACAGTCATGATTTCCACTTCCTTCTACAGTAAAGAAACCCCATAACAGGACTGATCCACCTCCAAGTTTGATGATGGAGATGGTGTTCTTCTGCTTATGAGCTTTGCCTTTTTTTTGCAGCAGACATACCGCTGATCCATGGGTCCAAAAAGTTCCAGTTTGGTCACATCACTCCATAAAACATTCCTCCAGAGCTCCACAGGTCCACACAAATGAATTTTTATCAAGTTCAAGTTGGCTTTTTGTTCTTCTTGATCAAGAGTGGTATTTATCAAGATGTCTCAACATGAAGGCCATACTTGTCTAGTGTTCTTCTTACACACTGCATTGAAATGGTTTTCCTCCTTTCATTGGGTCATCTTGCAAGTCTTTGGCTGTTCATTGCAGGTTTTTTCTCAGTTGCTCTGATTAAACATTTTATGATATTGTGCTTTTTCTTCCACAACCTCAAAGATTTTCTGGTAAAACACACTTTAAGCTAAGGAATAAGGCTGAGAGCTGTGTCTCTAGGAACTTTCAATGTCTTGGAAATCTTCATATAGCCTTAGCCTTTCTAAAGTACTACGATATTTATTCTCTTTAGCTTTTGTGAGATCTCTGTTGACATTTTGCTACTCAACTTCAATACATGCATGGGCCAAACTGTATGTGTAACAGCTCAAACTAATTCTGTTTTTAATAGAGTTTCTAAAGGCTTAATTGTGTTTTGAGACTGTTTTATTCCCCACCATGCAAATAAGTGATTTAAAAACAGCAATGTTGAATAGGGGTTGAATAATTATGACATAGCAGTATTATTAAAAAATCTTATAACTCAAATATATTACACTTTTAATATGCCAGTGAACTGTTATAGATGCAAGTTTTATTAGATCCTGGATCTTCAGAAAAGCTTGTATTTGTAAAGTACTGCAGTCTCTAGGGGGTTGAATAATTTTGAACACAACTGTAGCAGTGCAGGCTACACAGGTTCTTCAAGACATCACACACCCCAGCCCCTTCCTACGACCCACAGCTACAGCAGCTGAAGAATCAGAATCAGAATCAGAATCAGAATGAGCTTTTATTGCCAGGTATGTTTACACATACGAGGGATTTGTTTTCGTGACAGAAGCTCCGCAGTACAACAGAATGACAGCGACAGAACATAAAACACATAATAAAAGAATATAAAAATACAAAAAATACAAATAAGTAGACAAGGAATGACAATATACAAATTGACAATTGTAGGCAGGTATATTACAAAAATGCAGCAAACGTGAGGCCGCCTCCATTCATAAACGCGCCCTCAACTCTTCCGCTCCCTCATGCTACTAACCATTTTTCTGTTCAGTGGCCTCCAGCTCCAGATTTGCCAGAAGGCAGAGGGTACCAAGACCTATTAGTGGTCAGACCGATTTTATATATATATATATATATATATATATATATATATATATATATATATAAACTCTAACCCCTCTAACGCCAGCCCATCCCATTTCACTCAAACTCCTTATCTACCATAGCTAACTCTCCTAACATGCCCTATCTATCTATAGCGGTCAATCCTCACTTCAGCCATCCCAGCAGTGCCCGCCCCTGCAGGAGCCTCCCCACCGCCGCAGCATTGTCCGCTCCCGCAGGAGCCTTTTCTGTTTTTTCCTCACTGCCGCAGCAGTGTCCGCTTCCGTAGGAGCCTCTACCTATATTTCACCACTGCCGCAGCAGTGTCTGCTCCCGCAGGAGCCCTTTCCATCCTTCCCTACTGCCGCAGCAGTTCTCGCTCCCGCAGGAGCCTAAAAATATATATATATAATATATAATATATATATATATATTTAAAAAAAAAAATAATAATAATTTTATGTCCATTCTCCAATTCAACCTCATCAGGCTCGCTTTTATGTCCAACTCCGGAACGCTCAATCTAAATTCGCGCTGGACCCTCTCTTCGTCAACAACTTTGGTTAAAAAAAAATGTTAATCGAGTATTCTACCAAAAATTCCATCGATTAATCGAGTAATAGGATAAAATGTGTTTTTGCTTAATTATATTGATGCGATATTGATGTGCGCATGCGCAGTAAATCTGACGGGTAGGATAAAATGTCAGGACACCGGACTTTTATTTCGATGGGTTGACGTACCTTTTCAGTTCATGTGATGTGACGCTAGTTTTACTTAAATCAAATGCTCAAATGCTCATGAAGTGACTTTCAGAGCAGTTCGGGAGATGTTGTTCATGTGTTCAAGTCCTTATTTAGCGAGACAGCAGACGCAGAAATTACTGCGAGCATCACGCGCGCTTCTGTGTGTGTGATAAAGGAAGTCGCGCTTCTGCTCCATTCATTAACAGAGACACAAAGAACATGCAGGATTTACATTTAAATAGAATGTTCCAGCTTAATATTTACAGATATTAGTCAATATCGTGAATTTTGATGTAAGTGCAATTACCTATTTTGATTAATTCATTCAAAAAATTAGCATATTCAATGCCATTCCGCGTTAAACTGTAAATTCAGTTTTTATGACTGGATTCCGCGATTCCCTCCACGTTTTCTGCGTCGCGGCAATCATAGGGCCCTAGTCGTGGTATGCCAGCTCTATCTTGCAATGGGTCGTGGTATGCCAGCTCTATCTTGCAATGGACACATTCCACGATGTTCTCTGTACGCCCTCAAATCAAAACACTGCTGATTACTTGCAGTATGCGATTTCGGACGCAGCGCTTGTCTCCTTCAGCCAAAAAAATTATTGCGAAGGAACCTGACGTGAGATTTAAAATAAATTAAAATAGTTTTCGAGGCAGAGGAATTTGCCTACATCATTTTTTGTAATCGAATTACCTGAGGAATCGTTTAGCCCTAAACTTAAGCAGCTCAAAAGGGGCCTCTATCGGACAAAAAAAAAAATCTGCATTTTAAATCATGTTGTTTACTTGATTAATCAAAGCCTCTCAGTTATCGTTTCTTCGGCCAAAGTAAGGGCCCTCCAGCCATCATTACGATCTCTTTGCCTATTCAGCATTGGACAGGGCTCTCCCTTCCGGGGCAGCAGGGCAGTGGCTCCCTTCGGTCGCAGTGTGAGCCTTTCGTCTGTCATTGAGTTGCGCTGTGTGCTCAGCGGCGGACGGGGTTCTCCCTCCCAGTGCAGCAGAGCCACAGGCCCCCTTCAGTCGTTGTGACAGCCCTCCATCCGATGCATCAAATTACGCCTTGTATACAGTCGCAAGGGGGACTCTCCCTTCCGGTGCAGCAGAGCCGCAGCTCCCTTCGGACGCAGCGGGAGTCCCTCCATCAGTCGCATCTCTTTGCCTTCTCAGCATTGGACTAGGGCTCCTTTTCCGGTGCAGCAGACCCACAGCTCCCTTCGGTCGCGATGTGAACCCCCAGTCCGAGTTATGTTGCATACTCGATGGCGGCCAGGGATCTCCCTCCCGATGGAGTACAGCCGCTGGCTCCCTTCAGTCGCAGTGAGAGCCCTCCATCAGATGCAACAAACCGCGCCTCGTACTCAGCCGCAAGAGGGACTCTCCCTTCCGGTGCAGCAGAGCCGCAGCTCCCTTCGGAGGCAGCAAGAGTCCCTCATTTTTTGATATCCGGCATCATGCTCCTCTCATAAGCGGCACGGAGGGCTCGCCGGTAAGATGTTGCGAGCCGCAGCTCTCGTCGAACACTGCACGGGTTCTCCTGGTTGCTCAGCATTTTTCTTCTCAACACGCATATTTTGGGGGGCAACTAAATTTAGCTCTCTGGCTGCTGTACTATGCCTTTAAGCTTCTTTTGGGGAGTTATTTGGGTTCAGGCTATGCTCCGGGCCCGGACCTCTCCTCCTGGACAGCACGCCAAAATATGCCTACTATTCGCCTTCAGATTAGATGTAAGGGTGAACTTGTGAAATGTGGTTTTATTAACAAAGTTCGGAAGGAGCACGATCAGATAATCATCCAATTTGGCACAGGTGCATCTCATTTAGCTAATTATCTTAACTAGCACACAAGAGTTTATATATATCCAGTTTTCCTACCTCCTGTCTCACAACAGTTTTTCGGCATCCCTCCTCCACCCCAACTCCTCACTTATAATCTATTTATCCCAAATTAGCAATAGGCAATAGGGCCCGGACCCCTCCCCCAGGACAGCACGCCAAAATATGCCTATTATTCGCCTTCAGATTAGATGTAAGGGTGAACTCATGAAACATATTCGCTTAATATTTTGGTAGTTATTTATTTTTGTAATTTCAAGCACCTTTGTAAATGGTTCTTTGGTAAGATCAACACAACTGTTTGTTCGAACCAAAACAGATACAATCTATATGTCTAATAAAACTTATGACATGTATTGAATATTTGTCTCTTTACTTTTAACGTAAACTGGATTTTAACATTAAAGTTTCACCATTAGGCATTAAAGTGCAGAAATCTAAATGTAATGTAGAGTAAAAAAACTTCCTACATTTTCACAACATTTTTGTTTCTTGAACAGTTCTTTAAACTTGTACAAACAAGTGCAACTGCACAATAATGTATGCAAAAAAAAAAACAATGCCCAGTAAATCTAATGGTCATTTCTTTGGTCAGACAGTGAATGTTGATCTTGTACAACAGATGTTGACAGATTTTGATGTGAGGCTACACCAGGTGGAAAAGCAAATGGATCAGATGGATAATAGTGCTGAGCTGGATGTTGATATTGTGCAAACGAAGTTGAGGTTCCATACTGTGGCATTGCAGGTCTAAGCACTTGCAGAATCTAAACCATGAATTGCTGGGTATCTTGAGCACGCCTGTCTTCAGCTTCATCTCAAATTCAAGACATGCTCTTTCCAGATCCAGTCTGGCCTGCTGGAATTGTCTCTCCCAGGCCATGTGCTCCTTGTCAAGATGCTTTTCAACCTCTGCTGCTGTTGTATCTCTGTCATGTTGTATTAACATGTGTAGTGGTATTGCCCTTTTAATAATGGTCTGCATGGCCCCTTTAAAAATAGCACATAAGAGGAATGCATAAGGTGGATGGGTACGTGAGGAAATCACGTAGCTATATAGACACCGGTGTAGGTTCCTCATGACATTGTACCGATGTGACCTGTTTGCGTAGGTCTTGTATCTCCTTCACTCCTCGGTAAAGGTAGGTTTTATTCAGCTGGAGAATTATAGACTGGAGCGAATTATAAACCTAGAATATGGGTGTTTGTGGGAATTTAACTTAATTCACATACTTGATTTTAACGTGCTTGTTTGGTGTAATTTTAGATTAGTCGGTTACGTTCGGGTATTGTTTGTAAACATGTGAGTGTTATGCAAATCAAAGGTAATTTTATTTTTCCCTTACCCTATTTGGGGAGTGGGGAGGGAGAAGCATGTAAACAAAAACATGTTTATTTGTTTTACAGAAGTTGCTAGCTGCTGCTTTGCTGTGGCTCAAATGTCATTTCCAGTTTTGGGACGCAGGATTTTTGTGCGCACGTGATCGCATTGAACGTCTTCGCTATTGCCTGTATAACTTCACGTTGGATGAGCTGTAAAACCGTGGCCTTTGATTCTGGTGCCACCTGGTGTTTGCTGGTGTAATTTGCTTGTCTTTGTCTTGTTTTGTGTATTTTAAGTATGTGTACAATGGAGTCTGATTGAAGTTTATTTTTTGTTTTGTTTGCTTTATTGTATTTTACATATTAGGTTTTGTTTATTTTTTACTATATTGTTATTTGGGGTGGTTGTTTTTCTTTTATCTTGCTTTTACATTGGTACTGTTTCATTATGGAGCTGATAAATTCTGGTTTATCTGTTTTTTTGTAGTTTTTCTGACTTTGGTTTATATGGTTGGTGTGGAGTGGGTTTAAATTATCATACTTTTGGTTTTGGTTAGGTTGAAGTGTTTTTTTTGTATTTTTGGAGCGGTGAAATGTTTTATGCAAGACATAATACCAAAGGAAAAAACCTCCTTGTTTAGTCTGTTTTTGTGAACTGTCTCTTTGATTATTTCTCTCCTTTTTTTGTGTGTGTCTTTGGACCGTGTAGAGGTTGCTGGCTCATGTGAATTGATTAACGAAGCCCATTGGGCTGATTCATTCACATTGATCAACGGGTAATTATTAATTATTGATGGTGAGCCCAAGGTGTTTTAATTATTAAGTGATAAATAAAAATTGTAGCCTGTGGTTTGGTCTTTGCTCATCCTTTTCATTTAGTTGAAAGCCTGTTATCGGGTCTTAACTAGTAAGTTGATCGAGTCATCCGGTCACAAGTGGCGTAGTCAGCAGGGTTTGTGTGAGACTGCCACAGAAGAAAAAAACTCTGTATGTTAAAGTGTGGTTTGTTTTGATTTTGTGTTTCCTTTACAGCAAAGCAGCTGGTGAGATGCAGACAGGAGTGTGGTAGTGGACGAAACTTAAGTTGTCGATCTTGTTAAGTTGTAACGTTTACGGTTCTCCCATTTATTTAATTTTTTTGTGAGGGGAAGCTTGTAGACATGGAGGTTGAATTGGAGGAGTTGCGAAGACCAGTGCAGTCATTGAGAGGAGAAAATGAGCGGTTGCACCAACAACAAGCAGGCCAGGCTATGGGAGATGTGGGCCCTTCAACTGTGAATGTTCTACCTGCTCCTAGCCCCATAGTTGAACAAGTGGTTTATTTCCCTAGGGAACAGAGGGGCCGTATGTTTAGCGGTAGAGGGGAAGACAATAGCTGTGTCCCAAAGTTGAGTGTACGCACTTCGAAGGCCACGGACTTCGAAGACAGGTCTCCGAAGTACACGAAGGGCCCTCCAAAGTGCGTGTGATGCTCCGCATTCGCAGGATTTCCTAATTCCTCCACCAGGTGTTTCCGATTAGCGCTCTGTCGCATAGCAACTGTGTGAGCGGAGCACTGACGAGAGGACAATCCTGCCAGGAGAGGTGGAGCCAGAGCGGTTTTTGTTTTTATGTTTTAAGTCAAAGTGGGGAAGCCTCCGGCATAACCAAAACCGAGGCCAAGTTACACTGGTTTGCTGCGTCCTTTGTCAGATAACAACTTTAAATGCAGGTACTGGTTTAGAGCTTACTTGAATAATGTAATGTTAATGATACATATGAAAAACTACAAAATACACTAACACACATATCAGTTAAAATGCTTACTGATATCTTACAAAGGTGTGATTTTTTGTAATTTATTGTCTTGACCATGGTGATCATATGTAGACATGTTTGCAACCTGTTTTTATTAAGCAGTTAAGCATGAAAATAAAACTGAAAAAAGTGCATAGTATGAACAGTGCTCTGTTTGATTGTAATATTCGGACAATAAATGTTGTTACTTTAATCAGAGGTGGACTGTAAGGAAGTACATTAGATAAGTTTACTCAAATATACAGATATAAAGTACTATGTTTTGTTTTTGTTTTTCTCACAGACAGCAGCACTACAAAAATATGGTATTTTACAACATGATGCATTGTTGTAGATTAAACTACCCAACAGTGTATTAGTAGGCAACTTTAAATTGAATAACACTGAACATATTTAGAAATTAAAATAAATTATTTTTCAGAACAATACTGTACATACCTTTACTTTTACTCTCAATACCTTAAGTATATTAGAGTATGCAAGATAATACAGTCGTGGCCAAAAGTTTTGAGAATTACATAAATATTGGAAATTGGAAAAGTTGCTGCTTAAGTTTTTATAATAGCAATTTGCATATACTCCAGAATGTTATGAAGAGTGATCAGATGAATTGCATAGTCCTTCTTTGCCATGAAAATTAACTTAATCCCAAAAAAACCTTTCCACTGCAATTCATTGCTGTCATTAAAGGACGTGCTGAGATCATTTCAGTAATCGTCTTGTTAACTCAGGTGAGAATGTTGACGAGCACAAGGCTGGAGATCATTATGTCAGGCTGATTGGGTTAGAATGGCAGACTTGACATGTTAAAAGGAGGGTGATGCTTGAAATCATTGTTCTTCCATTGTTAACCATCGTGACCTGCAAAGAAAGGCGTGCAGCCATCAATGCGTTGCATAAAAATGGCTTCACAGGCAAGGATATTGTGGCTACTAAGATTGCACCTAAATCAACAATTTATAGGATCATCAAGAACTTCAAGGAAAGAGGTTCAATTCTTGTAAATAAGGCTTCATGGTCTCCAAGAAAGTCCAGCAAGCGCCAGGATGGTCTCCTAAAGAGGATTCAGCTGCGGGATCGGAGTGCCACCAGTGCAGAGTTTGCTCAGGAATGGCAGCAGGCAGGTGTGAGCGCATCTGCACGCACAGTGAGGCCAAGACTTTTGGAAGATGGCCTGGTGTCAAAAAGGGCAGCAAAGAAGCCACTTCTCTCCAAAATAAACATCAGGGACAGATTGATCTTCTGCAGAAAGTATAGTGAATGGACTGCTGAGGACTGGGCAAAGTCATATTCTCCGATGAAGCCCCTTTCCAATTGTTTGGGGCATCTGGAAAAAGGCTTGTCCGGAGAAGAAAAGATGAGCGCTACCATCAGTCCTGTGTCATGCCAACAGTAAAGCATCCTGACACCATTCATGTGTGGGGTTGCTTCTCATCCAAGGGAGTGGGCTCACTCACAATTCTGCCCAAAAACACAGCCATGAATAAAGAATGGCACCAAAACACCCTCCAACAGCAACTTCTTCCAACAATCCAACAACAGTTTGGTGAAGAACAATGCATTTTCCAGCATGATGGAGCACCGTGCCATAAGGCAAAAGGGATAACTAAGTGGCTCGGGGACCAGAATGTTGAAATTTTGGGTCCATGGCCTGGAAACTCCCCAGATCTTAATCCCATTGAGAACTTGTGGTCAATCCTCAATAGGCGGGTGGACAAACAAAAACCCACTAATTCTGACAAACTCCAAGAAGTTATTATGAAAGAATGGGTTGCTATCAGTCAGGATTTGGCCCAGAAGGTGATTGAGAGCATGCCCAGTCGAATTGCAGAGGTCCTGAAAAAGAAGGGCCAACACTGCAAATACTGACTCTTTGCATAAATGTCCTGTTATTGTTGATAAAAGTCTTTGAAACGTATGAAGTGCTTGTAATAATAATTCAGTACATTACAGAAACAACTGAAAGATCTAAAAGAAAACTAATATTTATGTAATTCTCAAAACTTTTGGCCACGACTGTACTTCTACTAAAAGGATAGTTCAGCGAAAAATGACAATTCTGTGATCCTTTGCTCACCCAGTTGTTCCAGATTTGTAATTTTCCTTTTTGGGTTAACAATCCCTTCAGCTAAGGTTTTAAACATGACTAGTAGATTTTAGCCAATATGGTATTGGTAGTTACTAAAAGTAGTTTACTTAAGTATCTCAATATTTCTTCTACTAATTACGTTGTCATGGAGCTAAACAATTTCTCTTTTCGTTCTTTCGCTAAATCAGAGCGGACCCCTGTACTGCAGGATAAAGCTGAATGTGGCAGAGCTGGACAGATTTTAATGGTTTTGTTCTGAGCAGGAGGCCCTGACAGTGCTGCTGGATCTTCTGAGAAGTGAACGACAACAGTGATGGGTGCCACAATCCAGACCCTGGTGTTTCTCTTCTGTCCGCCAGTGGTACATCATAAAGATGGTCTCCAGAGTGTTTGACATGTGCCTCGTTCCACTGTCAATGCATTGTCCTCTGAGTCTCTGCTTCACCAAGAGGTTCACCTCCTGAAGACCCCAGAACACATGGAAGCAGCGCTGGGCTCAAACTGATGTTGTTTTTCTGATGTTAAACCTAAACTATGCTGTAAATTATTGTAAAAATTACTTTCAAGTATAGAGCAATTTGTTTTAATGTGTAAAAAAATATTGACAGGATGAAAAAATAAAAGAATGTTTTGAGAAAAAATGTATAAGCTGCATTAAACAAATGAACAACGTACATAAGTACATCTTTTATTTACACGTGAATATGCAAAAAAATAATAATAAATAATATACAAAATGTACAAAAAATACTTATTTACAAACAAATTATACACAAAAAACGAATAATGTATACAACTTGCACCACAAAAATAAACTACAGAAATTAGGTTGTTTCATTGACAATATGATATTTTAAAAAAGATACTGAAAAACTGTAATGTACTTTTTCCCCACTGTTTTCTCTTGACTAATGAAGAATATATTTGTTAAGCATTCTCTCAAGAAGAGAAACTTGTGCTCCTCCCTCTCTCTCTCTCTCTATCGAGTTTGATGTCCTCCCTGAGCAGCTCCACTTGCTCCCTCACCTGTCCCAGGACACTTCGCAAATAAACCATGCCTGTTAACAACAACAGCACAATGAATTTCAGCTAAAAATTGTCTATTAACTTTGTATTAAGTCGTTCCCCAAGCAGGCTCACTTTCTCCAGAATAGTACTAAAATGAGAAAATGGAGACTCTTGTAAAAAAAAAAAACTAAACAAAGAGATCTTAACATTAGAAAATATGACACAGCAGGACATGCATACAAAATACTGAAGTGCTAAAGTTTGGTTAAAACATTTGTAGACATCTCTTGCATGACAGCACTTCAAAAACACAACAAAGGGAAAGACAATTGCCTTATAATATATATAATCTTGACTTGACTGTCTTATTGTTTGTGGGCTTTATGTAAAAAAAGGGAAAAAAAACTGGCTTTTAACACTTTGGCTAGATATTTGGGTAAATGAAAACACAATACTTACATTTCAATGTGAAGTCCCCCACAGAACTCTCACCTACCTTGTTATTTGAATATAAACACCGTCGTCGTATGCACGCAAGTGATTCTGGGATATGGTAGGGTGTGAAGTGTCCATAGGATGTACACTTCATTTTCATGGGAACTGAAGGGCGCATTTCAAGTCGCTTTCGAAATTCGGCAGCCTTCGTCGTGCCGCGGTGACGCATTCGCACTTCAAATGCGCCCTTCCAAGTGCGCATTCTGACTTTGGGACAGCTTACGTCGTGACGCTGTGACGCAATCATACTCCACATCCGCACTTCGGAGTCCACGCACTTCACTTATGGACACCCTTCGTCGCGCTGCTGTGACGCATTCGCACTTCAAATGCGCACTTCGGAGTCCACGCACTTTACTTTGGGACACAGCTAATGTGTTTGAGTGGGTGGAGGAGATACAAGCTTGCTTGCGTGTCCGACATCTGCCTCCGGTTGAACAGACCTTATTTATTTTTTATCATCTAGAGGGTCCTGCCAAGAACAAGATTAAGTATAGGGCAAGGGAAGATAGGGAAACACCAGAACAGGTCTTTTCTATCTTAAAGGAACTTTATGGGTGTCCACAGTCCTATATTGCCCTGCACCAAAACTTCTTTTCCCGTAAACAGCTTGAGGGGGAGTCTTTGCAAGAGTATTTCCATGCCCTATTTGCACTAATGGATAAGGTGGTATGGCAGGCTCCAGGAGGTATGACTAATTCAGTGGTTCTACTGAGAGACCAGTTTGTAGAGCATGTGCTGGATAGTGGTTTGCGGCGGGAGCTCAAACGTTTTGTTTGATTGAACCCTGGCTCCACCCTCTTGGATGTTCGTAGAGAAGCCATTAGATGGGTGAATGAGGGGTTTCATTATGAGATGAAGGAGAGGAGTCATTCGGTCCCAGCTTCCTCTGCTCTTCAGTATAGAGTACAGGGACAGACCGATTCCTCTGGCCCATCGGAAGTTAATGTTTCATTGCTCACAGAACTGAAGAGAATGATGAGGGGCCAGTAGGAACAACTTATTGAACTGATACAAAGTTTATGCCAACTACAATCTCAGAGTGTAGGAAGCCATTCTAGGTGGCTTGGCCCTATCATTTGTAGGCGATGCAATCAGCCTGGACATATTGCTCGGAATTGTACATTGGGACGGACTCAGTTTCGAGATCAACAGGCTCGTTCATCACATGTTAATGTCTTGTCTCCTAATGGGCAGGTGGAAAACTGCAACCCTCTGAACTGATGAGCCACAGTTCAGAAGGGATAGGGCCTGGCTCAGTGGCTCATGCCCCCATTAGAAATGGAACTTCCACTTTGTTGGGTCAGTGCCCCTCCGTCAGAGTCAATATGGGTGTGGTTAATGTTCCATGTTTATTGGACATCAGGCTCCATGGTAACCACTATCACAGAGAGCTTTTTCCTGGCACATTTTGAACCCTGGGGTAAGGATTGGTTGAATGATTGTGGATGGTTGCAGCTTCGGGCTGCTAATGGCTTGTCTATTCCTTTTGTAGGATACCTGGAGATAGATTTTGTTATATTGGGTAGACACATTCACAATAAGGGTGTCCTTGTTGTTAACGGACCCTCCTCAGGTCCTTTCAACATCAGGGTTGCCAGGTTTACTGGGGATGAATGTTATAGGTGAGTGTTTTCAGGAGCTGTTTGATTAACATGGCCCAGAGTTGTTTGATCTCCCTATAGTTAAAGAAGTTCCAGCATGGACATTGGCAATGCAGTATCGCCAGACTGGTTGTTCTCGTAGGTCAGAATTTAGAGGGGGGCCTGTACGTGTTAGGGGTAGACATGTGATCCGCATTCCGGCCAACTCTTTACAATTTGTCCCAGTTACTTGTACTGCACAGTGTGGGTCCTTGTCTAAGGCTCTTTATGAGCCTTTGGATAATGGGAATCCTCTTTCCTCTGGCTTGTTGGCATCTGTATCCCTGGTTTCAGTGAGAGGTGGTATCACTAAAGTCCTTATGGTTAACATGGGTGAATTTGATGTCTTTTTGCAACCAAGGCTAGTGGTAGGAACATTGTGCCAGGTCCAGCCTATGAGCTTGCCAGGAGAGATTATTGCTATTCGTCCAAGTGCTACCAATGACCAACAGGCTACAGTTTCCTCACACGGTTATCCAGCAAATGGATCTCTCGCACCTCTCTGTAGAGGAGCAAAGTCAAGTGAGGGGATGTTGGGTTAATACAGATCTGTTTTTTCAACAGATGATTCTGATTTGGGGTGTACCAACCCGATTACACATAAGATCCCACTATTGGATCCTGTTCCTATACGACAGGTATCGTCGCATCCCTCCTTCTGACTATGTTGCGGTTAAAGAACATGTGCTACAATTGCTTGCAAGTCAGGTGATTAGGGAAAGTAGTAGTCCCTTTGCTTCTCCCATAGTTGTTGTTAAGAAAAAAGATAGCAGAATACGGCTGTGTGTTGATTACCGACAGTTAACCCTCTGGAGTCTAAGGGTATTTTTGGGGCCTGGAGAAGTTTTGTCAGGCCCTGACATTTGTGCTTTTAGGGTTAGGGTTAGGGTTAAAAATCATCTTGTTTACTCACTTACAGAAAACAATATATTGATTTAAATTTTCTAAGACACTTTTTGTTGGTAAAAGTCATATGCGAGTAGGCGTCAACTATCATGAATATCATTGTGATTTACACCTGAGAAGACAAAGGCCTGCATAATGAGCTACATAATGAACCTTTCAGTCAGCTGTGTCACTGAGAGGGAAGAGTTACAAGAAAGAATGTGAGAACAAAATAAATGTATATAATTTTATATTTGTAGTTTATTAGGAATATATTTAATTATCCCACAAATGTTTTGGCATCATTACTCCAGTCACACAATCCTTCAGAAATCCTTTTAACAATCTTATTTTCTACAAAAAAAAACATTTATTGTTATTATTATTATCATTATTATTAATGTTGAAAAGAGCTGAGAATATGTTTCAGGTTTTTTAGGGGGAATAAATTGAAAGAACAGCATTGTTTTTACATTTGTTACAGTTATCTATTCGTCACATTTATATTATTTACATCAAGCTTTTGAATGGTATAGTATTGTATATTGTTATTGAAACATCATAATGTTTCACTTGATTATACATTTAGTCAGGAATTATAGTTTGGAAAAAGTCTTTGGAAAAAGTCTAACTAGTAAAATGTTTACACGTTATGTGAAAACTAGTACAAGTATATAAATAAATAAAAAGAGACTCATGTTTATGATCTCTGCTGAATAAAGTGCTTCATTCTATTTTTCTGAGGAAATCCATTTCTCAAATCCTCAACCACATCACATATTTTTGGAGTGAATTATGTCTTATTCCTCTCATCGCGAAGCAAACAGTAAAATAAAAGAACTTGAAGAACAGTCTGGCTGCGTTGTCTTCTGTTATGGGCATATTCAAGCCGCGCGCTTCAGTTTGAATCTGAATAGAGCGTTCAGCGCGGGGGCGTGGTCACATTAGATATAATGAAGGGAGATGTGAAAAACGGACATTGCGTTGTTTTCATATGGATTACTTTATCACAGAATATCTGTTTTCAGCGGCACTTGTTTAGTTTAAAAGTAGACATGTCAAGCTTTCTATAGATATCTCTCTCATGTCTCTTCGTTGAGTATTCACAGAGTTACAGTTCATTTTAATGACGTGTGTCTAAATGCAGATCAGCGCAGATAAAGGCTGTGACAGCACACTTTGTTTGTTATCTTTATTTTATAAGTGCACAAAGTTTTGTTGTTATTATGTCTGTATCCAAAAAAAAGTAGACCCTTTACAGATTCGATTGATGTATTGCGCTTATCTGTACAATTAATACTGAAAGTGTAATTTAAGTTATTTTTGGGGTTATCAGGAGAAAATGACTCATAACGCGTATCCCCGTTAATCGACTCCAGAGGGTTAAATCAGAGGACTAGGAAAGATGCCTTCCCATTCAACTGGTTTTCAACTGTTGACATAGTAAGCAGCTATAACCAGGTTCCTGTGTCAGAGCAAGACAAGGGTAAGACCACCTTTTGCACACCATTTGGGCTATTCGAAATTTAATAAAATGTCCTTTGGGTTGTGCAATGCCCCAAGTACATTCCAGCGGTTGATGCTGTTGTAGTTGTACTTTGATGACGTCATTGTCTTCTTGACCAATGTAGCCCAACATCTTGTGCGATTGGAGTTGGTTTTCAGCCGTTTGCAGCAGAAGGGCTGGAAGGCCAAACTGGAGAAATGCAGTTTTTTTCCATCAGGAGGTCCACTACTTGGGGCATGCTGTTTCAAAAGTAGGAGTTTCTACCAATCCCAGTAAAATTAGCACTGTGGCAGAATGGAGACGGCCTGGCAATGCTGCAGAGTTACGATCTTTCTTGGGATTTGTGAGTTACTATCTGCGTTTCGTAGAGGGGTTTGCCAAGTTGGCTGCTCCTCTGCATCGCCTGGTAGCAGAGTTGGTCGGCACAAAGTAAAAGAGAGGCTCAGGCAGACCTATAGAGAGCTGCTGGACCCAAGAGTGTGAGCAAGGGTTCCAGTCTCCCAGGGAGAAATTGGTGGCCGCTCCTGTGTTGGCCGTGTAGTAGTTCGTGGGAGGAAAGGAAGAGGACAAAGGGGTTGGCTGGACTGCTGACGTATTTATTAACTCAAAAAGTAACAAACTTTATAAACACCAAATGGTGACTTTTACTCTGACAACAACACAGACGCGTTTGCACAACACTTCCGGTTTACTCGTTCCGGTTTCGGTTTCGGTTTCCAGTTGCCATCAGTAGTCCGTCTCTCTCTCGACTGCTTCTGTCTCTCCTGGCCTTTTATACTCTCTCCGCGCCAATTACTGAAACGAGAAACAGGTGCTGATAGTTTTTGCCCAAACCACTCACTTACCGCTCGTCTCCTGATTCTCTCTCCTGCTGCAGACTTCGCTAAACCATGCCCCCCCTGCCACATACCCCCACCGCCCGTCTCAGGCCGGGGAGCCATCCGGCCTGCAGCCCCCCCAATTTCTGGAGAGGAAGTCGGCCACCGCCATCTGAACACCCGGCCTGTGGATCACTTTGATTAAAAGGTTGAAGAGCTAGATACCAACGAGTCATCCGCGCGTTGGTATCCTTCATGCGGTGGAGCCACTGCAGCGGAGCGTGGTCCGAACAGAGGGTGAACTCCCGTCCCAGGAGATAATAGCGGAGGGTGAGGACGGCCCATCTGATGGCAAGGCACTCTTTCGGCTTCCGACTAATGTACAGCACCGGCCGTTCCTACCCCTCTATCTCCTGGGACAGGACTGCCCCCAGCCCCCTGTCCGACACGTCTGTCTGCAACAGAAAAGGGAGAGAAAAATCAGTAGAGTCTAACAACGGCCCGCCACACAGAGCAGCCTTGACCTGGGTAAAGGCCTGCTGACACGGCTCCGTCTATAATATCCCGCCAGCCCCAAGAACTGCCTTACCTCCTTTTTGGTCTTGGGACGTGGGCAGGTCGCAATAGCGGCTGTCTTATTAATTTGGGGACACACCTGTCCATGCCCCAAGTGGAAGCCCAGATACCTTACTTCCACACGCCCAATCGCACACTTCTTTGGGTTGGCCGTGAGCCCCGCTCCCCTCAGCAACCTCAGGACAGCCCTCAGATGCTGTATATGCCGCTGCCAATCATTACTAAATAAAATGATATCATCCAGGTAGGCAGCCGCATATGCAGCATGGGGCCGCAGAATCTTATCCATGAGGCGCTGAAAGGTAGCTGGTGCCCTGAACAAGCCAAACGGAAGGGTAACAAACGGGTGTAATCCAAACGGCGTTGTGAAAGCTGTCTTTTCTCTGGATAATGGAGACAAGGGGATCTGCCAATAGCCCTTTGTTAAGTCCAATGTCGAATAAAAACGAGCCGTGCCTAGCCGATCAAGCAACTCGTCAACCCACGGCATTGGACACGCGTCGAATTTCGACACAGCATTCACCTTGCGGGTAATCCACACAGAACCGGACTGAGCCGTCCGTTTTCGGAACTAAAACTATCGGGCTCGCCCAGTTACTATTGGATTCTTCTATTACCCCCATGTCAAGCATAGCACCTAATTCAGCCTGAACTACTTTTTTCTTGTGCTCAGGTAAGCGATACGGCTGGCTGCGAACTACCACGCCCGGCTCGGTCTCGATATGGTGCTGAATCGGGTTAGTATGGCCCGGTAAGGGTGAGAAGACGTCGGCAAACTCTGCCTGTAATTTTGTTAAATCAGAGAGTTGGGACGGCGAGAGGTGATCTCCACCTGGAGCCAGGGCGAGGGATTGTGGTTTGATATTCGCCTCTGGTCCGAGATCATCCTCCCCCCAATCACCGTTGCCAACATCACTGATTCTGCCTCATTCCATTTTTTTAGGAGGTTGAGGTGATAAATCTGACGGGACCCATTCCTATCGGACCGTATTACCTCATAATCGAGATCTCCGACTTGTCGTGCGACCTCAAATGGTCCCTGCCACTTAGCCATTAATTTAGAGCTCGACGTTGGAAGTGATACAAGTACTTTCTCTCCCGGTGCAAATTTGCGTAATCTAGTTCCCCTGTTATACAGCTGGCTCTGGCGGTCCTTGGCTTGTAACAAATTCTCCATTGATAGCCGCCCCAACGTGTAGAGTTTTGATCTCAAGTCATGGAAAAGCATTTCCCTGCGGCTCTTCGGAATTAACAATTGGGTTGTATTCACTTTTGTTCGAGCGTCTTGGGTTACTCGATACAATCAGTCTTTTAAAATGGCAAAATATGGATAGGTGAGCGGGAGGGCAGGTTGGAGAGGCTGGCCATCGATGGAGCGGACCTGTTGGAAAGCATGTTTTAATGTCTCATCCTGAGACTGCTCCAGAGGAAAGTCATCACACTCCGAGAGAATCAGTCTCCCGATTTCGTTCCGTTTCTCTGAAGCAGAACCCAGCGGTCCTGGCTCAGTTTCTCCCACCATCGTCCCCACCTCCATCACTGGACACCTGTCCACCAAATGCTCCGGGTCCCCGCAACGCCATCAAGCCAGCCCAGACCCTACCCGCCGCCCCAGTGGCAGGGAGTGGATTGGAGAGTACAGGGACCGGAAGCACTGGCGATGTTGCTCGGGCGACCGGCCGACCCGCTGGATGATGGCCCTCTTCAGGTCGTCGAAGACCAGGGCATGATTAAAAGGGGCATGCGCAGCCACCTGGGCTTCGCCGGAGAGCAGGGGGATGAGGCGCACCGGCCACTGCTCGCGGGGCCACCCGCACGCCCCCGCCGACTTCTGGAAGAGCTCCAGAAACGCCTCCGGATCGTCCTGGGGCTCCATCTTGTGCAACGGCAGGTGCATGGATGCGGCAAGCGGCCCGGCGGCCTCGGCGCGAACCTCCCGATCGATCCAGCTCCGGAACCTCTCGCGGTCCTCCTGCTGGGCCTGGACGATGGCTTGGAAACGCCTCTCCTGGTCGGTCCTCAAGTCCAGCAGGGCCTGGTGTTGTTCGCGGTGCAGGACCGCGAGGGAGGCGATGATGTCCGCAAGCGGCGTGGAGGACGGGCTTTGCATGGTGGCGGCGGCGGTCCTTCTTCCTCTTGGGTTTCGGCACCAGTGTAGTAGTTCGTGGGAGGAAAGGAAGAGGACAAAGAGGTCGGCTGGACTGCTGACGTATTTATTAACTCAAAAAGTAACAAACTTTATAAACACCAAATGGTGACTTTTACTCTGACATCAACACAGACGCGTTCGCACAACACTTCCGGTTTACTCGTTCCGGTTTCGGTTTCCAGTTCCCGTCAGCAGTCCGTCTTTCTCTCGACTGCTTCTGTCTCTCCTGGCGTTTTATACTCTCTCCGCGCCAATTACTGAAACGAGAAACAGGTGCTGATAGTTTTTGCCCAAACCAATCACTTACTGCTCGTCTCCTGATTCTCTCTCCCGCTGCAGACTTCGCTAAACCACGCCCCCTGCAGCAAGCCTATTCTGATTTTTCTAAGCCCTTTGTTCTTGACATTAATGCTAGCCACTTGGGACTGGGGGTAGTCCTTAGTCAGGAGCAAGGTGGGACGTTATAGCCAGTGGCCTATGCCAGTTGAGGGCTTAGGCCTACAGAGAAGAATATGGAGAATTACAGTTCCATGAAGTTGGAACTCCTCGCCCTTAAATGGGCGATGGCAGAAAAATCTCCTGGGCCACCAGTGTACTGCTTTTACAGATAAAAACCCACTGAGCTACCTGAATACAGCTTAGCTGGGTGCTATTGAGCAGCGTTGGGTGTCCCAGTTGGCAATTTTTGATTTTGAAATTAAGTTGTCACCCTGGTTGGGTTAATGGTAATGCTGACTCATTGTCAAGGCAGTATTCCTCAAAGTCAAAGTCAAAGTACTTTTATTGTCCCACAAGGGGAAATTGGATTTGCAGCAAATGCTCCACATAAAACAAATGAACATACAACAACACTCACCAACAAAGACTAACCAGCAGAGAAGGAATTCACAGTAACGCCCAATTTACATAATGTGCAAATAAATAAATAAGTACAGGACACAATCAAGTGCAAAAATGCAACTTGTGCAAGTTATTATAAAGTGCTAATTGCCATTAAGGTGCCTCACAGCTGACAGAGTAAAAGATATTTGCATCCTCTTTGTTCTGCATCTAAGAACTCGATTGTACCGCTCAGAAGGGAAAAAGCTCAAACTCTGTTCTAAGGGGATGATCCTGTGAATGAGCTATGACTCTAACTTTCCTCTGGACCTGTTTTATGTATAACTCCCCAGGTTGAGCCTGACTTCTCCTGGAAATCTTGCTCGCCACTTTGACCAGACTTCCAAGTCTGTTTTTATTTGTCAGGGAGAGGCTGCTTCCAAACCAAGCTTCTATACAAAAAGATAAAACCGATTCAATAAAAGCACAATAAAACAGCCATCATTTCTGAAGAAACATTAAAAGTGTTCATTTTCCTAAGGAAGTACAGTCTTTGTTGGATTTTCTTTGAGACCGCGTCAACCAAAGGTTCAAAACACAGTTTGTCTAAAATGACTCCCAAGATATTTATATGTCTCCACAAGCTCAATGTTCGTGCCTTTAATAACCGTGACTGTAGGGGGAGGTGGTGTCCTGCTAAAGTAAATGACCATGTCCTTAGTTTTAGATACATTCAGCTGTAAAAAGGAACTATCGCACCACTCTACAAAGTCACTGAGGACTGGCCCATGGTCCTGCTCATCCCCTGATAGCAGCCTGACAATGACAATGAATCATCAGCGAACTTAAGTATGTATTTATCCTGGTACAAACTGCGACACTGGTTTGTGTGCAGGATGTACAGGAGAGGAGACAGACAGCAACCTTGGGGGGAACCAGTGGATGAAAAAGTGACTTCAGATAGGGTGCTGTTGGCCCTCACACTCTGGGATCTGTCTGTTAAAAAATCCAATAACCAGCCCACCAAATTCAAATCAAGGTTAAAATCCGCAATCATTCTCTCAGCGAGCAGAAAGGGCTGAATGGTGTTAAAAGCAGAAGTAAAATCAACAAATAAAAGTCTGACATGAGTCTTTGCTCTATCTAGATGGCTAAAAATAAAGTGCAGTAGTGTGATCACAGCATCCTCCATGCCCCTGCCAGACCTGTATGCAAACTGCAGTGGTTCTAACTTATCTCCAACCTGCAGTAGGACAGCCTCTTTGATAATTTTCTCAAAGCTTTTCATAACCAATGAGGTCAAGGCTACAGGTCTAAAATCATTCAAGGATTTTGGGGAGCTACACTTGGCTATAGGCACAATAATAGAATGCTTCCAACTTCTAGGGACTCTATGTTGTGATAAGGACAAATTAAAAATGAACTGAAAGATATAAGAGAGTTGATCAGCACTGTAGCAAAGTTCGTGGGAGGTGATTGACACCTGGGAAAGCGAAGACGCTGCTATTGCAAGGGAGAGACTTTTTGTTTTTATTTCGCCTTGTGATGTGGCCTGTTTTGCTTTGTTTGACTTAGTTTAGTTAACTGAGTTTGTCATGTGAATATTGCCTGTTGTGACTGCCCTAATAACTCCTTATGTGTGAGCTTTGAAAGTTTTAAACAGCTCTTTAAAGCTGGGAGGAGAGGGGTTTAGATAAGCATGTCACGTGACATACATTTACACATTTTAGATGGAATGCACACTAGTTTAGGGATTTGTGCCACCCTCTGTATTTTTGGTTTGGTTAGTTAGAGCAGTTTAGATTTTCTTTCTTTGATCTCTTCGTTTTAGTTTAGGAGTAGATGGAAATGGTTTAGTTAGTTTCCTTTTTGATTTTGTTGTTTTATTTTGTTTGGCACTATCCAGGTTTCCCTTCTGTTCTCCTCGGTTCCTAAAAAATATTTGTGTAAATATTATTTTTCTTTATTCCTGTGTAAAATAGTTGTTTTACATTTATTAAATTAACTTTATGTGACTATCTCGTGTCTCTCGTTTTTCTAATTTCACAGCCGAAGAAGGGTCGTAACAGTAGGCATAAACAATAAAGTAGGTTCTACACTATCAAGTCAACCCCTGAATATTGAATCAGTTTATAATAACTTGAAATAGCCAGTTAGTAATCATTAATATTCAGTAGGAATATAATTGTCTAGATTGGCAATTTGTTGGTAAAAATGTTATTTAAACATTACTGTAAAAGTACATTTAAAAAATATCTTGCAAAATGAGCCATGGTTTATGTCACTTGGTTGAAAACAAGCACACTTCTAACATAAAAATGACATGAAATTACCACAAGAGATTTCCAGTAGATGGCAGCAAATTACCAATCATTAGCTTATTTGCAATTTCCACTCCCTTTTATAATTCTTTTAGTGTGTTTTAGAAATTTTATTGGACTTAAGCTTAGCAAGAGTGTGAAAAGTCATTAAATCTCATGATATTTAGATTAACTTTTAGATGTATTTACATGTACTTCCGGATGATGGCAACGCGTTCACACGCAATGGCTTCTCTCTGTCCCGTCATGGTGTTTTTTTGTTTTGTGAGTCGCAGTGTTTTTGTATGTCTTCATCACATCTACTTGTATTTACGTGCACATAGAGCTGTGATTTTCTGCTCGATGGCAGCAGAAAATTCTGCACACGCCGAAGAGCTGCAGGACCTCAGTCTGCTCCGGAGGCCTTCACCATCACCGATCCCCGCTTCTGCATCTCGCCCACAGCAGAAGCGCCACAAGCGGCTTGAGAGGAAGCAGAAGAGGGGTAAGTACGGAGGTATCTGGACTAGGCTAACGGCTAACCCACACAAGCCAGCTATCCCCACAATCGTACTGGCTAACATACACACTTTGGAAAATAAACTGGATTATATCTGATTACTTCACTCAACTCAGAGGACTGTAAGAGACAGCGTTCCAGACTGCGCTATTCAGCTTGACCAGCTGATGTGCTATCGAGCAGACAGAGCTCTCATCGTGGGAGGTAAGACCCGCGGTGGTGTGCTTTGTGTTTACATCAATGATGCGTGGTGCCACGTTGCTGTTGTGGTCTGCAAACACTGCTCACCCCTGGTGGAGTTAAGAGCTGGCCGTTCTATCTACCAAGGGAATTTACAGCCATACTGCTCATTGCTGTTTACATTCCTCCGAACAACAGCAACGATGTTCTAAATGAACTGTACCAACATAAGTGAGCAGCAGACAGACCACCCAGATGCTTTTATCATCATAGCTGGTGATTTCAATCATGCAGACCTAAAGAGTGTGTTACCAAAAATACACCAACACATTAAATTTCCAACACAAAGGTCTTCCCCTCCCCCAGCTTTGTCCCTCAGACCACATCACTTTCATGCAAATGCCTGCATACAGACCACTTGTCAAAGTCGCCAAACCAATACTAAAACAGATACAAGTGTGGCCGGTAGGGTCAGTAACATACAATACAACACAGACCACATACAATAACAACACAGACCTCCAAGAGCACTCAGAGACTGTCACTGCCTACTTCACCAAGTGTATTGATGATGTAACAGTCACAAAGACCATCACTGTCCGGGCCGTGGATGACAGGGGAGGCATACAGACTCCTGAAGATGCGGAACACTGCCTTCAGAGCTGGAGATGAGTTGGGCCTGGGGGCAGCCAGGGCCAACCTGTCCTGCAGCATCAGAGAGGCTAAGAGACAGCACTCCAGGAAGATAGCCCATCAATTCAGCAACAGCAGAGACACTCTGAGTCTGTGGCAGGGGATAAAGACCATTACGGACTACAAGTCCCCACCATTGACCTGTAACAGCAACATCTCTCTGTTGAACGAGCTGAACACCTTCTTCGCTCGCTTTGAATCAGAAAACAGCATGGCACACAAGAGTCCACCGCCTCCCAGCAAACAGGTGATGTCGCTGTCCCCAGACAGTGTGAGGAGATCCCTCAACAGGATCAACGCACGCAAAGCTCCAGGTCCTGACAACATTCCTGGGCGTGTACTGATAGACTGTGCAGTGGAACCCACTGATGTCTTCACAGACATTTTCAACTTCTCGCTTAGTCAGGCTGTCGTTCCCACGTGCTTCAAAGCTACCACCATCATTCCAGTCCCGAAGAAGCCATCTCCATCCTGCTTCAATGACTACCGTCCAGTTACACTTACCCCTATTCTCATAATGTGCTTTGAATGGCTAGTCATGCACCACATCAAGTCCACCCCCCTCCCTGGACCCCTTCCAGTTTGCATATCGGTCCAACCGCTCAACACTTCGCTGTGCAACTGGCTGTTGGACTTTCTGACTGGAAGACCTCAGGCAGTACGGGTTGGCAGTAACACATCTAACACCATCACACTGAACACTGGGGCCCCCCAAGGATGTGTGCTGAGCCCTTTCCTCTTTACTCTGCTGACCCATGACTGCACACCATCACACAACTCCAACCTCTTTTTTAAGTTTGCAGATGACACGACTGTGGTGGGTCTCATTAGCAACAAAGATGAGACAAACTACAGGAGTGAGGTGAGCTGCCTGGCTGTGTCGTACAGTGAAAACAATCTCTCTCTGAACGTGGAGAAGGAGATTGTTGTTGACTTCAGGAGAGCACACACTCAGCACGTTCCTCTGACCATCAACAGTGTGACTGTGGAGAGAGTGAGCAGCACCAAGTTCCTGGGTGTGCACATCACAGAGGACCTCTCCTGGACTGAAAACATAGCAGCACTGGCCAAGAAATCACAGCAGCGTCTCTACTTCCTCCACAAACTGAGGAGAGCCAGAGCCCCACCCCCCATCATGTACACCTTCTACAGAGGCACCATCGAGAGCATCCTGACTATCTGCATCACTGTGTGGTATGGCGCCTGCAACGCGTCCTGCCGAAAGACTCTGCAACGCATAGTGAGAGCAGCTGAGAAGATCATTGGTGTCTCTCTCCCCTCCCTCCAGGACATTTACGGAACCCATCTCAACCATAAAGCCCTCTGCATTGCAGGTGATCCCACACACCCACCACACAGCTTCTTCAGTCTGCTGCCATCAGGGAGGAGACTGCATTGATATTTGTTGTTTTTAGGTTGTGTAACCAAAATCCAATGTTAAGTCAAGGTCAAATTGGCATCAAATACTGACGTCCAGTTGTGAAGTGCAGGCTATACACACTTCTTTTTCAGTCGGCTTTGTGTATACCCTCTGCTAAATCCCTTCTGATGCACATCATTCAGTAGTATTGGCCAAAATCATGACAATCCAGCACATGAGTAGCCAATCCAATCTCATGTGAATTAATGCAGATATTTCCTAAAAACATCCAGTTAACACAGTGAAATGATCAGGACAGGCAATAGTATCACTGAGACGTAAAACTCTCATGCAGTGTATGTTTCATTCATTTGCAAAGTCGGAGGGTGCCCTCGCACAGAAAGTGCAAAATGGACTTGTAGAAGTAATAATTTATGGCGTGCAGGAATTGCTTAATATCTGTAGCCAAAGCTATCTCTACTGTAGCTAAGCTAAATAAAAAGAAATGTGAAGACAGTAAACACATGATTGCGTCAACTCCAGGTAATAAATAAGCATTTAAATAATGCAGTTGGTTATAGATAAAATATATGTTCTGGACTTTTCTATGATAAAAATTAAAGAAAAAATAAAAAAGTAGTATATAATCATTAAATCATAAAACTGCCATTAGGAAAATACAGGAAAAAATATAAACATACAAAATATAAACTATACAAATTATTGATTATTGTCAAGCAGTGTATTTGATTTATCAGGCAATTAACAGTATTAATAATTAATAATACTAATAAAACTTGTCAATTAGACAAAGTTATTATATTTTACATTTCTGTCCCCCCACTTCTGAAATGATTGAGAATCACAATTTTTTGTTTTTCAAATAGAGATCACATATCTCCCACTATTCTGAACAAACAACATACAACTATTTTCTTACATAATTCGATTCTAGTTTACCACTGCACCACTGCCAATGTCAACCCAATTTTCATTCTCAGTCAAAATGCAACGTCTGTTTTGACGTCATGATCCAGTGTGCTCAAGTGTCTGCTGCTGACACTGTGGCTCCACATTTGTTTGATTATGATTATTTGTAATTAGAGATATAATTATATCACATACATTTACATTACATTTATATTTAGTTATTTAGCATACACTTTTATTCAAAGCCACTTACAAATGAGGACAAACAACAAGATTACTGTCTAGACAGCTTTATTTATTTATTTTTGCAGCAGTAGGTCTGTGCATACATGTATATGATGTAAATAGTTTAAATTTACAAATATATTAACATACATTAAAATAACAGAAGTAATTGCTGTTAGTGTTGTAGTTTTATTTAACACTTAAAATGATTTACGACTTTACTTACATTGTTTTAATGTGAAATGTAATATTGGTTACTTCAGTACTGTTGTACTTTTGTCTATCTCTAACAAGATTTAAAAGTGAGCCAGAAAAATGCTTTTTATTTGTCAACACAAAATTATTGCTAGTGTACCATGACACGCTGAATTATAAAAAAAAATGATTAAAAAAATTAATTTGTATATAAATTATTCTATGAACATTTCTATGCTGTGAATGATAGACGCTGAACGGGACTTTTATTTTGGTGTGGCGCTGTGACGTCACAATGGTGCGCCGCGCTCCTGCATTTGTTGTGTTTCGACTGAGAAAACAGTTTGTGGTTTTAAGCATTTAAAACGTTTAAATCAATGCCCCCAGACGGACTATTTATGTTTTTACAAGTGATGTAAAATGACTTAATTATTATTGCATGTAACACTGCAATGCTTTTATCTAACATGTTTTAGCTTTAGTGAGTGAAGCGCATCCACACGCGTTACAGAAAAGACGCGTCTCATTTCGCTCTTTATATCGTGAATCAGTTTATAATAAACATTAATTCAGTCACGGGTAAGTAGAGATGAATGAATTGCACCAAATAATGCATTAATGTAACACTAGAGCGATAAGAGAGCACACGGATCCAATGCATTCGAATCACTCTCACGGTACTTTGATGTCAAACAAGTGATCATTCTGTGCAGCGCTGCTTCAAGTCGAACGCGTCTAATATAACTGCTCTCCCTCTCTTATAACTGCATATAAAATATTGATACAACAATAACAGCAATACAGGGGTCTGTTTCATAAAACAAGTTTACCAAATATCCAGACTTGAGTCTAAGTTATTCTGACTTACTGTCACATGAATTTGTTTCATAAAGCATAATTACTATAGCGCAAGATCAACAATGTTCTGTACAGATCTTTGCAAAGACGTTCATATGTTTTCAAGTTTTACGAGGTGTGAGAATGTGAAAAAGCTTGTTCAGACTGAAACAGATTTCCAGGATTCGATTTGAATAGGACTCCAAACCACATACGAATGTAGCTCGAAACGGATTTGTACAAATCAGATTTCACGTAGTTCACTCCCATTCAAACTATCTAAATATGATCAGATTTAGATTGGATTTAATCTGACAGTCTGAACGAGGCTTTAGTTTGGATTTATTTTTTATTTCTGTTAATTATTGTTATCTTAATCGTGACAGAGTGTTGAAGAACACCGAAAGTAAAGCTACTGAGATCCATGCGACGTAAAGATGGCGTCTGTTAAAGAGGAGAGTGAAGACATTAAGATTGAAGATACTGAGGAACAAACAGGTTGGTTTTCAGTCTCAAAGTTGAATGCACTTATTTGATCCTTATTTAAATGTTACATTCTACAGAAATGAATGATTATTGAGAATTATCATATGAGTGTTTTTTTAAGTAGAAACTCATATGATAAAAATTATACATTAGTAGCCCAGACGCAAAACATTCTCAATTCCCTCAGCCCTCCAATACTATTGTCATGTCAAAGTCACCTTTATTTATATAGCGCTTTAAACAAAATACATTGCGTCAAAGCAACTGAACAACACTCATTAGGAAAACAGTGTCAATAATGCAAAATGATAGTTAAAGGCAGTTCATCATTGAATTCAGTGATGTCATCTCTGTTCAGTTAAATAGTGTCTGTGCATTTATTTGCAATCAAGTCAACGATATCGCTGTAGATGAAGTGTCCCCAACTAAGCAAGCCAGAGGCGACAGCGGCAAGGAACCGAAACTCCATCGGTGACAGAATGGAGAAAAAAACCTTGGGAGAAACCAGGCTCAGTTGGGGGGCCAGTTCTCCTCTGACCAGACGAAAACAGTAGTTCAATTCCAGGCTGCAGCAAAGTCAGATTGTGCAGAAGAATCATCTGTTTCCTGTGGTCTTGTCCTGGTGCTCCTCTGAGACAAGGTCTTTACAGGGGATCTGTATCTGGGGCTCTAGTTGTCCTGGTCTCCGCTGTCTTTCAGGGATGTAGAGGTCCTTTCTAGGTGCTGATCCACCATCTAGTCTGGATACGTACTGGATCCGGGTGACTGCAGTGACCCTCTGATCTGGATACAAACTGGATCTGGTGGCCACGGTGACCTCGGAACAAGAGAGAAACAGACAAATATTAGCGTAGATGCCATTTTTCTAATGATGTAGCAAGTACATAGGGTGTTATGGGAAGTGTTTCCGGTTCCGGTTTACCTAATTAATGCAGCCTAAAAATCCTTTAACGGATTTGGATATTAAAAGCATATTAGTATGTTATGTGTATGCCAGGCTAAAGAGATGGGTCTTTAATCTAGATTTAAACTGCAAGAGTGTGTCTGCCTCCCGAACAATGTTAGGTAGGTTATTCCAGAGTTTAGGCGCCAAATAGGAAAAGGATCTGCCGCCCGCAGTAGATTTTGATATTCTAGGTATTATCAAATTGCCTGAGTTTTGAGAACGTAGCGGACGTAGAGGATTATAATGTAAAAGGAGCTCATTCAAATACTGAGGTGCTAAACCATTCAGGGCTTTATAAGTAATAAGCAATATTTTAAAATCTATACAATGTTTGATAGGGAGCCAGTGCAGTGTTGACAGGACCGGGCTAATATGGTCATACTTCCTTGTTCTAGTAAGAACTCTTGCTGCTGCATTTTGGACTAGCTGTAGTTTGTTTACTAAGCGTGCAGAACAACCACCCAATAAAGCATTACAATAATCTAACCTTGAGGTCATAAATGCATGGATTAACATTTCTGCATTTGACATTGAGAGCATAGGCCGTAATTTAGATATATTTTTGAAATGGAAAAATGCAGTTTTACAAATGCTAAAACGTGGCTTTCTAAGGAAAGATTGCGATCAAATAGCACACCTAGGTTCCTAACTGATGAGGAATAATTGACAGCGCAGCCATCAAGTCTTAGACAGCGTTCCAGGTTATTACAAGCAGAGTTTTTAGGTCCTATAATTAACACCTCTGTTTTTTCAGAATTTAGCAGTAAGAAATTTCTCGTCAACCAGTTTTTTATATCGACTATGCATTCCATTAGTTTTTCAAATTGGTGTGTTTCACCGGGCTGCGAAGAAATATAGAGCTGAGTATCATCAGCATAACAGTGAAAGCTAACACCATGTTTCCTGATGATATCTCCCAAGGTTAACATATAAAGCGTGAAGAGTACCGGCCCTAGTACTGAGCCTTGAGGTACTCCATACTGCACTTGTGATCGATACGATGCATCTTCATTCACTGCTACGAACTGATGGCGGTCATATAAGTACGATTTAAACCATGCTAATGCATTTCCATTAATGCCAACAAAGTGTTCAAGTCTATGCAAAAGAATGTTGTGGTCAATTGTGTCAAACGCAGAACTAAGATCCAATAAAACTAATAGAGAGATACACCCACGATCAGATGATAAGAGCAGATCATTTGTAACTCTAAGGAGAGCAGTCTCAGTACTATGATACGGTCTAAATCCTGACTGGAAATCCTCACATATACCATTTTTCTCTAAGAAGGAATATAATTGTGAGGATACCACCTTTTCTAGTATCTTGGACAGAAAAGGGAGATTTGAGATTGGTCTATATTTAACTAGTTCTTTGGGGTCAATTGATGTGGTCGAATACATAGGTCTTTAACCATACTAATGCTTGTCCACAAATGCTAGCATAATTTTTAAGCTATTATCCAAGATAATATTGTGTTGCATGTTGCCAAAAGATGTAACAGCACTAGATGAGAGAGATAACTTTTAGCACATTTTCTGTGTAAAGATGGAGATTAAAATTTGACTGAAATGACAAATACAGTTTCTTTGCAGAACTGAACAGTGACACTGTGAAACAGAGAACTGAACTGTGAGATGTTACTTTTTTGATACAAGGTTTGAAGCCTTGGTGCAAAATATCACATCACTAGTAACAAATAACGATTTTCACAAGTCCATATGATGGGCATAAAATTTTTATTGTCTTGCTTATGACACCCATTTCAGATTCTGAAGCGTCTAATTATGAAATGTGGACTTGAATCAGGTATGTTTGATTAGAGAGACAACCAGGCTAATATACAGTGTTTGAGCTCCAGGATCAGTTTTGGGAACCGTAGATCTTACATATTGTAACATAACCATGTCAGTTAACTAGATTTGCATTTTCCAAATAACTGAACAATGACAGCATAGCTTTAGCACATCAAAAATAAAAAATAATATTTATATACTATTGTTCAAATTACACATTTTCAAATAAGCTGTACAGGAAGTTTTATTGTAACACTTATTAAATTCATGTTTATTTGTATAGCTCCTTTTACAATGCATATGTATTTACTGTAAAGCTGCTTTGAAACTGTTTCAAATATGACAATCAAGAAGCCCGCAGTGAATGTGACAAGAAAAAAATTTAAAGAGAATAAAAAAAAATCTGAGTCCAGTCCATCACTAATCAGACACACCTTCATGTAATCTTCAACCAGTCCCAAAGATAAAGGGGCTGTTCACACCTGGTGTAAATGCTTTCGAGACTTCCAGATTAAACTGGACCAGTGTAAATGCATCTGTTTGTTGAAACCACATATATACATTTTACTCCTTACAAAATGTTAAAATAAATGTGTGAGAGCGTGTTATAGGCTATATGGGATGTTATTGTGTGCTTATGAAACACGAATCACTGGCGACAAGTAGCTAAGCATCACTTAAGCAAGCCGATGAGCAAACTGCCGCGAATGAGACTGAGAGTAAGATGCAGACACTCAACACACAATCATCTTCATTAAAAGTAGTAAGACAAACTTATCCTGTTGTGGCTTTTGATCTTGAAATGAGCTGATAATTAGTTATATTGCAGTACTTATCTTTTGATTTCATTGACTCTGTTAAATTTAAATATAGCAAAGTGTAAGTGAAAACATTTTAACAAATCAGATATCTGATCAGTAAAAACGCATGAAATGACCAGGTGTAAACAGGCCCATAGACTGTGTGGATGGAGCTAAACTCATCCATAAAACCAATGTGATTGGTTAGCTGGGCCAGTGCGTGCTGTGATTGGTTAGCTGGGCCAGTGCATGCTGTGATTGGTTAGCTGGGCCAGTGCATGCTGTGATTGGTTTGCTGGGCCAGTGCGTGCTGTGATTGGTTTGCTGGGCCAGTGCGTGCTGTGATTGGTTAGCTGGGCCAGTGCGTGCTGTGATTGGTTAGCTGGGCCAGTGCATGCTGTGATTGGTTTGCTGGGCCAGTGCGTGCTGTGATTGGTTTGCTGGGCCAGTGCGTGCTGTGATTGGTTAGCTGGGCCAGTGCGTGCTGTGATTGGTTAGCTGGGCCAGTGCGTGCTGTGATTGGTTAGCTGGGCCAGTGTGTGCTGTGATTGGTTAGCTGGGCCAGTGCGTGCTGTGATTGGCAGCACTCTTTGCCTCGTCAGGAAATGTCATGCCTCTTATCATAGTCGCCTGTTGCGAGCTTCAGTTTAAATATTGCATCAAAATCAAATTTTCATCAAATTAAACCCGGACGATTGTAACTTATCTAAACTCATCTGGCTTGGGAAAGCTAGCGTGTTTCCGACTTAGTGATAACACTTGTTGCCTTCTCTAGTGCAGCTCAACCAGGTCTCTTCCCATTCATCGATCTTTGTGATATCACAAATCCCAGAAAATATGCATTGTAGTCCAAACGAGTCATTGGTTGTAATTTTTGAAAGTGATTTCTGTTAAATTAAATATCTCCTTTTGAATCTGACTTTGAACTTTGTAACTGCAGATCTTTTTTATGCTCAAACAGCAACATTACAGACTAAAAGTTGAAAAAGTGAAAAAAAAAAAAATAATAGGACCCCTTTAAGATCAGTCAAGTTTCTTCCAATTGTAACAGCTCAGACATACATTTTAATATTAAACCTAGTATGTAAAACCTGAAGAATAAATATCAACTGTATGCAAACCACATTTGGTTTTTGTAGTCACAGTGAGTAGGGCTGCTCCGATCACGATCGGCCGATTGTTAATGCGTATCTTGTCAGTAAAGCCGGTTCGCTAATCAGCGCTAAATTCCCTCAGGTGCGTGATCATGATCGGAGCAGCCCTAACAGTAAGATTCCTGTATCTCTATTTTTTTTCCATAAAATTTCACTATTGGCAAAGATTTTGCTAAAAATGTATTGATCTCTGTGTAAAATTAACATTATGATGCTGCCATCTTTCTAAAGTTAATGTACTCCACTGTACTTTGGCTCCAAATCGGAGATGAAAATTGTCATTTTGACCCCCCTCTACAAAATACACTATTAGTCAGTAAGTACTTATGCATGACATTTAATATTTTGACATCCATCACTGTTTATGTTTGTCCTTCTTTTAAAAAAAAAAAAAAAAAAAAATTCAAATCAAACATTTAAGCCAGGGTTGGTGTGACATGGAATGACCATTTTGAATGATTTAATCAAAAACTTGATTTTGAAAACTTTTTCGATTTTTCGAAAACTTGTTTAAATGTTTTGTCGCTTGCTTGAGCAGCTTATTATAGAAACCTAGAAGTCAAATGCATGAATATTATGTTTATGTTTATTGAGTTTAAATTAATATGATTATGAAAGATTGTTACTGTTCTTTTATCGTTTTTCAACCGGCTCGCGGTTAATCGTCACATCCCTAATGTATATAAAATATATTATAGAACATTATCGTGATAATATATACTATTGTGTGCATTCTGTCATGCCCACCAGAGGTTTTTGTTGTTGGTGTTTTACATGTCTATACATTTTGTTGTCTGTTGCTTTGTGCCCATTAAACTGGAGTTAACTTGTATTTGTCTCTTTTCACTTTAGATCTGATGCCGCAGAAAGAGGAGAGTGAAGTACTTGATGGAATGAAAGAAGAAGGTCAAAGAAAGAAAAATCGTGATATCGTAACTGAAGAAATATCTGAAAAGCCTTCCTTCCAAAAAAGTAATTTCACCTGCCAAAAGTGTGGAAAGGGTTTCTCTTTAAAGGCAAGCCTGAAACGCCACATTGATGCTCACTCTGGAAAGAGGCCTTACGCCTGCCCACAGTGTGGAAAGTGTTTCAATAGAAAAGGAACCCTTGAAGACCACATGAGTATTCACACTAAAGAAAAGCCTTATACGTGCCCTCAGTGTGGAAACTGTTTCACTCAGCAAGGAAATTTTAACAGGCACATGAGAGTTCACACTGGAGAGAAGCCTTACGCCTGCAAACTGTGTGAAAAGAGCTTTACAACAAAACTAAACCTTAAGTATCATATAAACAGTCACACTGGTGAGACGCCATTTACATGTGATCAGTGTGAAAGAAGCTTCCGATATAAGGTAACCCTTAAAAGGCACATGAAGGTTCACTTAAGAGAGAGCAGTTTTACATGTCATCAGTGTGGAATGAGTTTCTCAGACAGCAAAACCCTTACGAATCATATGATTACTCACACTGGAGAGAAACCACACATGTGCCTTCAATGTGGAAAGACTTGCTCAAACAATACAAATCTGGCTGTTCACATGAGAGTTCACACTGGAGAGAAGCCTTTCACTTGCCCTCAGTGTGGAAGGAGCTTCAGATTCATTGGAAACTTACAGACTCACATGAGAGTTCACACCGGAGAGAGGCCTTACATCTGCCCTCATTGTGGAAACCGCTTCAGATTTATTGGAAACTTTCAGGTTCACATGAGAATTCACACAGGAGAGAGACCTTACAAGTGTCTTGAGTGTGACGAGAGTTTCTCATATCAGAGAGACCTGAAACACCATCTGCTGACTCATTCTGGAAAAGAATTCTAGTGTTTCTTTAGTGCCAAGAGATTTACAAAATAGAACAATTTCAAAAATCACCTGCCATTCAGTCTAGAGAATAGCAAATTGTGAAATACAATTTGGCTCTGCAATTTAAATGGGACTAGAAAATACTAGTAATGCTGTAAAATGTCAACAAGTTTCAAATATGAATAGTTGTGAGTAGGGATGCACAATATTTTATATTTGCCGTTATTTTTCAACTACCGTATTTTCCGGACTGTAAGTCGCACTTTTTTTCATAGTTTGGCTGGTCCTGCGACTTATAGTCAGGCGCGACTTATTTTTCAGAATTAATTTGACATGAATCGAGAGAAATGAACCAAGAGAAAAAATTACTGTCTACAGCCGCAAGAGGGCGCTCTATGCTGCTCATTGCTCCTGTAGTCTACACTGAAAACATAGAGTGTCCTCTCGCAGCTGTAGACGGTAACGTTTTCCCTTGGTTCCTGGTTCTAAATAAATGCGACTTATAGTCCAGTGCGACTTTGTATTTTTCCTCGGCAAGAAGTATTTTTGGACTGATGCGACTTATATTCCGAAAAATACGTTAAATGTAGCCGATGCCAATATATTTTAATTTGTTTGTAAACAACACTAAGGCTCTCCTGTGTATTATATACGAATTATTCTTTTTGTTGTTGCTTGTTTTTAAAAACTCCTACGGCTCTGTGTAGTAACTGCCGCTCCACCTGAACCAGTGTTGCCAAGTCTGCGGCTGTTTTTCATGTCCGCGGTTTGAAGCAACCCCAATTCAAATAACGTGATATATCGCCCCTAAAATGCGAATTTTACCAAGGCAACCCTTCCAAGAAATGTATATTTTGTGATGGTCCCAAAGCCGGATGGCACCCTCCGCTTTTGTAACGACTTCCACCGCCTGAACGAAGTCTCCGAATTCGACGGGTACCCCATGCCTCGGGTTGACGAGCTCCTGGACCGCCTAGGAAGGGCCCGGTACATCAGTACCCTGGACCTCATCAAGGGCTATTGGCAGGTACCGCTCTCCGAGGCCGCCAAGCCGAAGACTGCCTTCTCCACTCCCAGTGGCCATTGGCAGTACCGGACCCTTCCCTTCGGCCTGCATGGGGCCCCCGCGTTCCAGCGGATGATGGACATCCTCCTGCGGCCCCACCTGGCCTACGCGGCCGCCTACCTGGATGACGTCGTGGTCCACTCCGAGGCATGGGAAGAACATCTGGATCGTCTGCGGAGGGTGCTCTCGGAACTCCGGCGGGCTGGACTTACTGCCAACCCCCGAAAATGCCACCTAGCCCTCTCTGAGGCCAAGTTCCTGGGCCACAAGTCGGCTGAGGACTCATCCGGCCGCAAGACAAGAAAGTCGAAGCCATCCACGCCGCCCCAAGACCCCAGACAAAGATCCAGGTACGAGCCTTCTTGGGGTTGTCGGGTTATTACCGATGTTTTATCCCCAACTTCTCCTCTTTAGCCGCCCCCCTTGCAGGCCTGACCAGGAAGGGGCAGCCGGAGAAAATATGTTGGACCCCGTCGGCGGAAGAGGCCTTCACCCAGGTTAAAGCAGCACTTGCGTCCTCGCCGGTACTCCGCACCCCGGACTTTAGCTGCCCCTTCCTGCTGCAGACGGATGCCTCCGACACAGGACTGGGAGCGGTTCTCTCCCAAATTCAAGAAGGTGAGGAGCATCCGATCATTTACATCAGCAGGAAGCTGTCCCCTGCCGAGAGGAAGTACGCCGCCGTGGAGAGGGAAGCCCTGGCCATCAGGTGGGCAGTCCTGGAGCTCCGGTACTACCTCCTGGGCCGCAAGTTCACCCTGGTAACCGACCACACGCCCCTACAGTGGATGGCCCGCGCCAAGGACACCAACGCCAGGGTGACTCGCTGGTTCCTAGCGCTCCAGGACTTCCACTTTGAAGTTCGCCATCGTGCCGGGGCCGCCAACGCGAACGCCGATGGCCTCTCCCGGATCTGGACAGCTTACGCAGGTCTGTCAGGGGTCATTCCCCACCCTCCCCTAATTTCACCCCTACTCTCTACATGTCTCCACAGGACCAGAACGATGCTTAGGGGGGGGAATGTGACGAGCGCTCCCAGAGGAATCGGCGTCGCCCTGGCAACCAACAGAAAGCACCTGCACATCCTCGTCACTGGCTGATCGGCAAATTTTGTGTATGTATTCTCAAAATAATCTAATCACCATTCAGCAAAATGTTTACTTCAAGAATGATCACACTGCTGATATGATCTTATCGCTAGCACACCCTGAGCATGTGACTTATTTGTCTTATCGGCAAGGTATTTCGCCATAATTTTTCATACCAGGCCGATGCCGATATTTGCATTTTAAGCCATTATTGTTCAAGTCCGATAACATTCTGATAATATCGTGCATCCCTAGTTGTGAGATGGTCTATAATTGTGATTGTAAAGAGGTGTCTTTCATATATTTTATTCAGTTTAATATTTTGGAATAAAAATGTTCAAACAAAAACTTTGCTGTGAAATGGCAATGTAACCTGAATTAAATAATGAACATTGCGGTGCGTTATTTTAGCGAGAGAGTGCGAACAAAAGCACATGTTGTCAGTCTGGACTTTATTATGGATATTGTTGGGGCTCATCTGAGGTTTATTCCAGAAAGCAGGTTTAACTTACCATCTACTGAACCCTGAACTCTCCGATTAACCCCAAATCTTCCAAATCCAAAAAAACATCTGTGTGTAAATTAATTCAACCCAGATTATGTTCCTAGTTAACGTGCAAAACATTCTCAACAGAGTGATGAATCGACAAGATATGTATTTTTATTGTTGAAATACATTATAGAAAATGCAGATAATCCATAAAGTGAGATGATAATATAAAATAAATATGTATAGGATAATATATATATATTACTTTATAAAACACATACTGGTTTAAAAAAAGAAATGTATAGCCTGAATGCACTCCAAGTCGCTTTGGATAAAAGTGTCTGCTAAATGCATAAATTAAATTAAAATATTACATATATTAGTGCTTTATAATTATGTGTGTGTGTGTGTGTATTGTATAGTATATTACATAACCAGAGGTGGAAAGTAACGAATTACATTTACTCGCGTTACTGTAATTGAGTAGCTTTTTTGTGTACTAATACTTTTTAAAGTAATTTTTTTAATCTGTAATTTTACTTTTACTTAAGTATATTTTGTTTGAAGTATTGTACTTCGCTACATTTTAAAACACATTAATTACTGAGTAAAAAAAATAAAAAAAATAAAAATAAATAGCTCCCTGGAAACTACGGCAGTAAATAATGGGCAGGAGGGCAAACTGGCGCTAAAATCACAAGAAAGTTGCAGACGGACAAAACAGGCGTTAGTGGTGCAGACACCGCTGAAAACGAAACCCCGTCATATTCTGAAGTTGAACTCGAAGGAAATGAAGTGAACCCCTGGCAGTGTTGGGGAGTAACTAGTTACATGTAACGGCGTTACGTAATTTAATTACAAAATAAATGTAACAGTAATCAGTTACAGTTACTAAGAAAAAATGAGTAATTAAATTACAGTTACTTATGAAAATTGTAACGATTACAAAGAGGATTACATTTGAATATTTACACACATCCACATACAGCTTATTTCTTTCCCAAATTGCACTAAGACATATGGCCCATAATCTCCGAGACACGGAAAACACATTCGTAGAATCGAGTAATAAAAAATGGAATTCAGCCTATAACGCGGACGGAATATGCCACATTTTGGACGAATAAATCAAAAGTAGGTCAGTACACTTGAGTCAAAATCCGATATGGACTGATGTCTGTGAATATTAAGCCGCAAAAAGACTGAATATGAATCCTGCACGTTCTGCGTGTCTGTGGAAATCAGGCGCTGACTGGACATCGGGAGAACCGGGACTATTCAAATAAAAATCTTCAGTATTAAAGTCATGAGAGAGATGGGTGGATAATGGAAGTGAAGGTGCAGTTCAGGAGAGAACTCTTAATTACGTTGCAAGTCCCCCAACCTAAGGATTCAAATCTTTTTCATGTCAGGTCCAAAAAAAAAATTGGGTTTTCCATGTTTCAGAATGTGTTGTGGGTGTATGAGTGTGAGATTTCCCAGCCTATTTTTTCCCCAGTCCGCTCCTCATGGAAATTAATCTCTAGAACAGTCACTTCATGAGCATTTTTTACTTATTTTGAGAAACTATCATCATATCATATACAAAGAGACAGCAGTGTTTCAAAAAGACACCAATGTTTCAGGAGTTTAGTACACAAAATAGGACACATGCTTATTAGATAACCGTATTTGAGTTGATGTATATGCTTTTATTTTTTTATTAACTATTTTTCCCCAAACCATTGTTAGATGCAGTTAGATGCCTGTAGTTATGCAAAGATTTGGTTTCAAAACAGTATCTATAAACTATTTCTTTTGATTTTAAATCTGCTTTGAACTTCAGATCAATCTCTAAGTAAAGTCTGATTGTGTGGTGGATGTGTTCAAATTTGATCATCTTAATTCAGGTGATGAAGGATGGTGAAAGTCTGACAGTATTGAGCACTACTGTAAGGTTAAACCTGCATGGTGTAAAATGGTTGAAGATGATTTACAGTTGCAAATTAACATTCATTAGAAATTTATAAAAGTAATCAAAATGTACTCAAAAGTAATTAGTTACATTACTTTATTAAAGTAATTAAAAAAGTTACACTACTATTACATTTTAAATAGGGTAACTTGTAATCTGTAACCTATTACATTTCCAAAGTAACCTTCCCAACACTGACCCCTGGCCATATGTATGCTCTATTATGCAGTTTAAGCTGTACTTGCCTAGGAAGACCAAACTAGCAGCTTATAAAATCTCGACAAGACATCAACCCTTCGCAAGAATGTAGAGGTAAGCTAAATAATTGCATCGGTGCATTGGTGGTTAAAATTAAGCTTTGACATTTTAGCAAGAGGTTTTGCACAAATTAGCCAAAAAGACTGGTGAGGAGTGTGCTATTTTTGTTTTAATGATGTGCGCGCGCATTTATAGTGCGTTCTTTCACTGTGTGATTCAGTCTCCTAAATGCATTTAGAATGATCACAAAATATAAGATATAGGGGCAGAAAATTCACATGCTGCGTTGCAACGTGATCTCATGAGAATACGTGTCTATTTTTACGTTAAATGTGGTTCTACCACACGTACATTTACTTACGTTTTCATGCACATAAAAACGTACAACTTAGACGTATATTAAATCAAAATCACACAAAGAATGCCATCTTTTCCTCCAAAAATCATCATGAATATATACATACATATATATTGTTCAGTAAACAAGTTAATTAAGAGACTTGCGTTTTAGACACCATATTGCCTTTTTTAGCTCTATTTCTACAACAGAAAATAATTCCAAACACAGCCACCAAAGCACAGTTTTGCGTCTCTGAGCAACGTGACAGTGTTTCGTTCCTGAATGAATCAACCGTTTAAATGATTCGGTTCAATCGCAATGACTCACTTATTAACAGTGACTTGCTGACACATACTGGCCATTTTAATTTCACATTTAAAGTATCTTTTGATTTTTTTTTAAATAATTAATTTCTTATAATTTCAAATGAGTATTCAACATACTTCTGCATAAAAAGATGAGTTTGTTGATACTGATTTGCCTGGTAACAGCCCAAATGTTTTATTATTCTAAATAACTGATTCCTTTAATTAAAAACAACTAGTTCGAGATTAATAGACCTATCCCAGGGGTGTCAAACTCAGTTCCTGGAGGGCCGTAGCCCTGCAGAGTTTAGTTCTAACCCTGCTCCAGCACACATATCATGTAGTTTTCAAATAAACCTAAATGATTAGATTAGCTGGATCAGGTGTGTTTAATTAGGGTTATATCTAAACTGTGCAGGACTGTGGCCCTCCAGGAACTGAGTTTGACACCCTTGGCCTGTCCCATTTTGACTCCCTCCCACTGTTAAAATGTAACTAAGTAATTTTTACTCTGAGTAAATTTTAAATGAGCTACTTTTTACTTTTACTTGAGTAGATTTTTAGACTGGTACTTTTACTTGTACTTAAGTAAAATTTCATTAATGTAATGGTACTTTTACTTGAGTAGAATATTTTTGTACTCTTTCCACCTCTGTACATAACTATATTATAATAATTGTAATAATATATAATACTGTCCGTGATCTGTCATGCCCACTGGAGACTCATCATTAGGTGACGCATGTGCTGATAGCACTGAAGTGAACTAACCCTGAAATATAACCTACTCCAGAGCAAGTCATGTTCAGAGAATAACTTGCTATGGCTACTTACATAGCGTTACCTCTGTTTTTGGAACCGAAAGCTGAGTTTATCCACTTGCTTACCATTAAACATACCCAGGTATGTCACATAACCTGCTTTCGGGAACACCCCCTGGGGTGTATTCCAGAAAGCACAGTTAAAGGCGCAATATGTAATTTTTCTGCTTTAAAAATAGCAGATATCACTATGTCTATGTTATATATATTTTTTTGTTGTGTACTTACATTATCCCGACAGTTTCCACGAACGTTCAAATCCGGAGAAAATTATAGTTTAATTAGAAGACACGGCACGTTTCTTTATTTCCGTTGTGTCGCCCGTCTATGGCGTCATATAAACTTTGACCCCTCTAGTTATCTAACTTCCTGCAGAACCGCCAAATACAAAGGTGAACAGAAGCAAAGACGAGACGAAGAAGAAAAAGTAGTAGCTAGCCTTGATCGAGACTATTATATTTTATATTTATATTGTTTATATTCGTATTTATACCTCAATCAATAACTTAGTTATGGATCATGATTATGCTTTGCCTGCACGTTCTGTGAAGGGCAAACGTTCGGGTGAAATAAATGACCTGAGAAGGTTTTGGGACGAAGAAGAAAAAAGACACGGGTAAATGTTGGAGTTGCATTTCCAAGATAGAGAGAGCTTCGTGACAAGCTGAAACTACAGAGAGATGCTTGCATTCTAATAAACAGGTATGCATCCATTCAGCTAACTATATCTATCCGTATATTTTGTGAAACGATGATGTCTTGTGTAAAACGCAGATGGACTAGCTCTCATGTAGAGTATAATGTAAATCTACATGTGTTCTATATCTAGCTGGATAAAGTAGCTTCAAATGCAGTTCACTATCTTGTTCAATATCATAGTATAAACGTAGCCTAATTATAATTATTAACGAAAGGCAACCGTGTTTTTTTAACATATATTACTACTAGCTAGATGGAATATTGATTTGATAGGGGTCTGATAATTCATATATCTCTCCGTTCGAAAATACGTGATTGTCAAAATACTAAGGCTGGTGACACAGTGGCTGCAAGCTGCTCTGCTGCGTGCCAGAAGCGTGGCGGCTGCTGCTGCTGTAGGTGACATAGAGGGAGACCGCAGACAGACCAGGCTCTTGTCTTCATGACAACAATATCTATACTTCATGTTGAACATAAATATAAAACCTACTGATAAAGGACACCGTCAACAGTATTGACGGCAAAATAGACTATGTTTGACAGGTGCAATATTTGAAAATCGATAATTATTTATTTATTTTTTAAATTACATTTGTATCTGAATCTATGTCAACCTATAGACTTTCAAACATCAAAATGTCATGAATTAATATGTATTTGTGTACAAAATTACATATAAACATATTTTCCTATTATATTTTGCCTGGAAACGCTTCCAACACGCGTGCGTGTCGCGTGAAAAATAGGTGTTGGTTCTATTTCTAGCATGCACACGTTTTCCGCGCAGCTCGAGCCGCGCCTGTGACACGCGTCTCACGCATGCAGTCTGCAAGCTCTTATCTATTAACATGGGAGCCGAATTAAAAACTGACACGCCACGCAGCTGAGACGCTTGTGCCACGCATCCAGTGTGTCGCTGGCCTCAGTTAAAATGAGTGAGGAATGTAGGCGACAGAGCGCATGTTCCAATGAACAACAACTCCCATGAGCCTACGCTCTTTCCCAACGTCATCAAAGTACGTCTCATGTTATTATTTTGATTGAGTGACCCCTGGTGGCCAAAAATTTCATACTGCACGTTTAATGTTGAAAGCTGTTCTGTGAAAGAGTTGGTTGGTTGGTTATCTTGCTTGGGACTTGTGGCACAGAATGATTTATGACTTCCTGTTGCCTTTCTGAGGAATTCGGCTCGTGTTTCAACCACAGTCCTGATCGACTCTTTAATTTGTCTGGTTCGGGTCAGATCGGCTACAATACATTTTCAATGGAGGGACAGAAAGCTCTCGGTTCTGAGGTCTGAAGATGAACGGAGGTCTTACGGGTTTGGAACGACACGAGGGTGAGTCATTAATGACATCATTTTCATTTTTGGGTGAACTAACCCTTTAAGCTTTAACATGAGCTTGTCTTTTGGATAAGTAAATTAATCATTCACTTGTCCGAGTTAAAAGATTACTTGTCCGGGGCAAATTATTTTTATTTGGCACAAATGTAATTTATTCTGAAGCAGTCTCATCAGTGCTCTATCAGGTATTACTTTATCAGCATATTTTATATTTGCCTTAAATTGATTGTTGTTACACTTTTTAACTTTATGAAAGACAATATTTTCCTAAAATGATTAAATGTACTGTACGTCTCCATTTACGTTGAATTATTACATTTGATCAATACATTAAGTTAGATTAATGAGACACTTTATGGTTGTTATGATTTAAATGAAATCAGTATCAACAAACTCCATCTGTCCACTGCAGATAAAACACAGAAACTGTGCCATTTAGAAGTATTTACTCAGACTGTTGAATGAAGATAGGTTCCATAAATTAATTATCTCAAAATTGCAAATGCATAAATAATGTTATTAGATTAATGTTTTACCTTTTTGACATACAAATATGAAATGTTGGCAAAATTCAATGATACTTTTAAATATGAAATTAAACCACCAGTATGTGGTGACAAGCCACTGTCTTTAATGAGTGAATTAATGATTCAACCGATTCATTCAAATGGCTGATTCATTCAATAAATGAAGCAAGTAACCATTTTTATAAAATGGCTCACTGACTCGTTCAAAAATGCTGAATCATTTAGGAACGAAAGACTGTTGTGTGTTGCTCAGAGATGCGCGATTGTTCTGCTGTGGCTTTGCTTAATCCATAATGTGTCTAAAATGTAAGTCAGTTAATATTAGGCTACTTGTTTATTTAACTAAAGTTGTATAAAATCAATATCACATTTGCAATCGAGCTGAAAATCGGGAAAACATCACCCCTGGTCGTGTGATGTTGCATACGTTATATAGATTTTTTTTTCTACCACAGTTTTGTTGATGTTTGTTTTTTTGTGTGTGTTATATAAACAGTTATATCAAGTACTCCTGCCCTGAGAGCAGCACATAGTTTAGTAAAGTAACAGTAATATGAATATTGAGTACTCCTGCCCTGAAAGCAGCACATAGTACACTTAAAACAGTAACATGAATATTGAGTACTCCTGCCCTGAGAGCAGCACATAGTTTAGTAAAGTAACAGTAATATGAATATTGAGTACTCCTGTCCTGAGAGCAGCACATAGTTTAGTAAAATAACAGTAATATGAATATTGAGTACTCCTGCCCTGAAAGCAGCACATAGTACACTTAAAACAGTAACATGAATATTGAGTACTCCTGCCCTAAGAGCAGTGCATAGATCAGTAAAAATAACAGTAATATAATTGAGTACTCCTGCCGTGAGAGCAGCACATAATTTAGTAAAATAACAGTAATATGAATAGAGTATTCCTGCCCATGAGCAGCACATAGTACACTAAAAACAGTAATATGAATTGTAAGAGCCATTTTGGTCTTTACTTTGAATGATTATGTACAGGTATGTCCTGTAGGGGTCACTCTTGGTTGATCATCAAATATAGGTGGGAACCTTCCTTCAGGAAACAGGTGTTGCTGGAGGGAAGGTGCACACAGCTACGCTAGGTTGTTTGTACCATGCAATGCAAGTCATTGTAAAGGTGAAGGACCGATGGATTTACTGACTGTTTATTTGGATTCTGGCCTATATGAAAATGAAGTCCAGTAACAGTAAAATAAATCTACAACAATAAGCAATTTTAACATCTGGTGTGGACATTCCAGTTAATAGTAATGCAAGCGTGCACATCCATTACAAGCACCGTCCTGCATCCCTAAGCAGATTAAAGTACTAGACTAGTATTAGATATTACTCCTGCCCTGAGAGCAGCACATAGTTTAGCAAAGTAACAGTAATATGAATATTGAGTTCTCCTGCCCTGAGAGCAGCACATAGTACACTTAAAACAGTAATATGAATATGGAGTACTCCTGTCCAGAAAGCAGCGCATAGTACACTAAAAATAATATTAATATAAATATTGAGTTCTCCTGCCCTGAGAGCAGTGCTAATGTTAATGCTAACTGACTGATGAAATGTCACAGGAATATGAACGAGTTCTGTTATTGCTCATATCGATTTCACAGACAGCGGGGAAGCATTGGAAAAGCACGTTTTACTCCAGTTACCACATAAACAGCTTTGGTGCAAACAACTGATGAAGGAGTCAAGTGATAATGCATGCTATATGATATTTAGTCCATGGTTATTTGTTCTGTGTATATATGTTTGCCAATTATCTTACTAAATGTTAGAGAACTGGTGTCTTGTACAGCTGGTGTGTTCATCTGCTGCTGCTTTTCTGTCAGCTTAGTATGGGCCAGTTCACTTCTCTTAAAATGTTCCACCAAGGTCCTTGCAGCTCCCAAAGCTTTGCTGACACTGGTCTCTATAAGAGAAATTTGACAATAAGCTGAAGTGTGTCTACTACAATGGACAGAGACCCAATTATGTTTCTCTGCCAGCACTTTCACTGCAGCCACAACATTTGATCCATTGTCATGAAGAACTGCTTTAATATTTTTCATTGAAATGTTGAATTCTGTGTCAACGTCTTCCAGCCATGTTGCATATCGTTCATTAAGAGGCATTGTTACAAGTGTGAGTCTTCATTTTCCAGTCCTAAGTGATAATGTGCACCAAGGTATGCTTCTGTTGCAAGGCTAATCCAAATGTCAACTGTCAGTGCAATGAAGCTTTTTCCTTCCTGAATAGTTTCCTTATCTTTTAAAAGACATCAGAATATTTGTTTAAATGTTTTTTAATTTTCTTTTATTAACTAACAGTAAGTAACTAAGCAGTACATTTGTCACAGTATTTATCCTTTTTTAATACAAATAAATTAAACACATGTTTAAATTAACATTCAGATTAATAAATACTGTAGACGTATGGTTCATTATTAGTTCATGCTAAAAAATGTAGTTAACTAACGTTAACTACCGAACCTTATTGTAAAGTGTAACCGTAGATTGTTCCTAAAACACTTTGTCATAATCACTTTGCTCTCCTATAATACCTAAAAGTGTTACGATAATCAAAACAGTCATGAATCCTAAGCTCGATAAAGCTTTATTCTATGCAAAAAAACCAACTTTTTTATTTTTTGTTTTTTCACACCTTTCCGCCTTCGCTCTGTGGCCAAAGTATTTTTATTATGTTTAAAATATCACAATTCTTTTCATAATGTTGTTTCATTTATCTTGCACAGATTACTGACATGGGAACTCCGTTTCACATGCTATATGAATTTTTTTTTGTTGTTCTTTAACTATCATCACCACAACATTCTTCATTCTTCATTCATCTGTTGTGACGTGATGAAGTTCTGGTAGGGCTGTTTTGACCTTGGTTCGAATGATGGTGGATGGAGTTAGTGCAAATAGCGTCTGCCAACAAGGCGGGCTATTTACACAGACAGATTTGTTTATCATGATCTGACTCCAAAACAATCTACATTTTTTTCCCCTAATTCTTCTGCTTCTGCTGCTAATTCTTCAACTTTACATTTTAACCAGAATTGGATTTTCTATGCCTTTTGTTTATAGTTGGAATCTCTGTATGACATTAATGAATGTTATATTCAGGATGAACAAGCTCTGAATGAAACATGTAAACACCAGATTACAAAGAACAATTATGAACAGTTATCATTCCACAACAGAGTATGACAATTTTTCAGTTTGTTTATAACCTTGTAATAAAGAAATGTCTTTGCATTTAGTTCAGAGCTACAGATAATTATCTTTAAAACAGCAGGCCGCAAATTAAATAAGAACTTATATCCAACATCTACCATAATTTAAGTTATTATTATACTGTCAAGCTGTCAAGATTTTCAGTAGGAAAAGCAGTTCGTCCACATGTTCAGGAGTAAGTGCTCCACTGTGCTGTAACAATACACTGTAAAAAGTGCTACACCCACAAAGTAGGTTTTATATATTTTAAATAGTTGTAATCTCGTTTATTTTATTTGTTTTATACTAAAAAGTATAAATATACTTCCTCTTTACTTAAAATATATCACTTTTTATATAACAATATATTTTAAATAAAACAATTGCAATTTATTTGGGTAGCTTTTTGTATGAGTTTGTTGTGTACAAGAAATGTTATAAAAATGAGTTGACATACACAATTTATTTGAGCAGCTGTCGATGTTGCATGTGTGTTCATCAAACTTAAATATTTAAAATAAAAAACACATAAAAATTAAGTTGGATTTATCCCTTTTTCACTGGCGGGGACTTTCTGAGGCAGAGGCAGATGCTCCTCGGCACTTCAACTGTTTGCACGCTGCAGCGGATCTAGATTTCAAGGACTGATTAACACGGTAAGTTGAGCAATATTAGCCGATTTACTGGTGATGTACTGTCACGCGAAATCATTTACTCAACTAGGGAGCTGAGGTAAGGTTTGCAAATTGTACTGTATAGCTAGCTATCCTGCACACATGGCAAGTTGGCTGCACAGTGCTAAGCAGTGAGGTCTTGTAGGCAACGATCAGCAGACAACAGCAGTTGAGACCGTGTTGTAATATGAAATTAAGTAAGTGCTTTAGTCATGCCTATTATGTTTTAAGACTACTTTGGCTTTATTTTTACCAATAATATCACTTTTAATCGTTAGTTAGCGTTTACTTAACCTGTTAACTGCCATTCACATTTTTGAACATAGACTTGAAAGTGCATGATCCAAACCTATAATTCACGACTGAAAACATTTTGTAGCATGATTTTGATGTACAATTTTCATGGTAGATGAATTTAAAATGGGTTTCAAAGGATGAATTTTGAGATTTTATGTTTTCAAGTGATATATAATTTCTGATGTTTTCTAAAGTGTGATAGAGAAAAAGGCAACAATGAAGACTTTTTTTGACAAAGGTCAGAACTCCTGTTATAATGTAGGTTTTTGGGGTGCACTCTTGCCATAAATTAATCTATTACTTTTCCTATAATTTTTAATAAAAAAGATTGGTAAAATATCTATTTAGCAGTCTTAAACCTTTCCAACAATATATAGTTTGTCATGATTAGATTAGGATTTAATTGTAATATAGTGAAATAAACATAGGTGTCCCACCGAGGGGCCGGGTGACAGTTAACAGAAACTAATATTTGACATTCAACGGTAAAGTAAAAGTTCTAGACAGCACATGTTAACATTAGTAACTGGCTACGCTAGTTTAAGTTAAGGCTAACAAACGATTATATTATTAAGTTATATTATTGTTCAAAATGAATCCCAATTAAAGTAGCCTTAAAACACATAGAGGCATGAGTACAGCACTTATACACAATCTAATACTGTCATCAGGCAGTGAATTTTGATCAGATTTTACTTGTTAACAGGATCCGTCTGCCTATGTGTAGAAAAGGAAAGAAGTGGTAATACTGAGATGCCTGATTGAGTACATGGGGGAGAGAAAAGAAGACCTATTAAGGTGTCCACCATGTATGTACTGGGCTTAAAGCTACTTGTCTAATTTCTGTCTGTATGTATTACTATTGTGAATATATGGGGTAATTACTTTGCTCTTGAAAGATATTTAAAACAGTAATGTGATGACCAATAAGGTACAGGCAAGGAAAATTGCATTGTTTTATTTTAATGTATCCTTTGAACCAGAAAAGACAACACTCATGCTACAGTAGATCATGATAGTATAGTACCCACACTCAATGACATGGTCATGGTAGACTTCACTCTGGTCACATGCTCTAGTCAAAGTATCCGTCTAGTATCCATCACCTTAAGCAACTAAAAAGTAAAATTTTGACTTTGTGTCTTATCTGTCTTCTACCAGTCTGCTATATTCATCTCATTACCTGTTTGTCTGACCAAACTCTTGATTCTTTTTTGTCTCCCCAATAGTCATGATGAAAGAGAGGTGCACGCTGAGCTTGGCAGTTGCCAACTGAAAATATACACGTGCCATCAGCCAAACACGATTAATCCAATTGGAATTATCATACAGTAGAAGGACAGCCCGTGGTCAGAGGTGTGCCAAACCTGTCGAAAACATGCTGCCTCCTGTTTGGACTTGCCTATGGCCACAACCTCAAGTATCCCTCAAAACTGGTGTATATTTCTGAGATATATCAGAGGCTCTTTGTGGGATTGGACCCCATGCATCCTATTGTGTATCTTTTGTAGGCACTGTTAAAAGTGACACTAGTTGACATTGAATAAATTTTATTGTCTTTAATCTGTCTTCCCATCTTTTTCTTCTTCAAATTAATTTGTAATTGTTATTGACAAAGTCTGTTTATGTAAAGTGATTTACTGTACTGCTTAGAATATAAACATTTAGATTTATTTTCTGTGGTTATAGCCAGGACTTAATTAAAATGTTTATACACATTTGATTAGGTTAAATTTACTATGAACATAAAGTTCATAAAACCTAACTAAAATGAGTACAGGTTACTTGTAGCAACACATAAATACGTTACATGTACCAAGAAAATTAGGTTTATCTAACTGAGTAATATAGCACTTATTAGTTAACTCAACTTGATTTTGTTGTGTTTAAATTAAGTAATGTTACAGAGTTTATTATACTTGAAAAAGGCTGCAAGTTGACTCAACTTAAAACATCCAATGCAGCCACTTGCCTCACTTTTTATAAGTTAGATCTAGGTATTACTTTTTACAGTGTATCTCCTGCAGTGGAAAAGACACTCTCTGCAAAGACACGTTGCAGGAATGCATAAATACCATTTTGGAGAGTAATGACACCTTGTTTAGATGCCACCAGCAAAGGGGTTCATTCACTGTGCCATCTTCTGGATTTTCATGCCCCATCTTTCTACTTTTAGGCAATAACAAGAGAATCAAATAAACAACACACTGTAGATCAAAAATAAGTACTCAGGTAAATTAGTCATGCAATATTTAAATTTATTGTATACATTGATAGTATTGATATTGATAATTGTTAGAGATTTAGAAAGATTTATTGAATAGATTTAAAAAACTGACACGTAATAAGTTACATGAAGAAAGCCTTGTAATAATGCGCTGCTGTAAATGGAGTAAAATCATAAGCTAAATTTTGTAATTTATTATCACAGATATTGAAGAATAACCTCTTGTAATGATGAAGCTTCAATAATCACTGTTTTGTATGTTTCCTCTCTCCTTCAGAAAGAAAAAGGAGTCCCTTAAAGCTTAGGTCAAGAGCTGCAAATTTTTGAAGAAGACTTGTTTCCTGCTCAGTGGTGTACCTTTTGCTGATATCCTCACTGATGACCCTCTTTATCTCCCTGATCACTGATGTCCCCTCAGTGTTTTGATGTCCTGGATCAACTCTGCATGCAATGGAGCAATCAGACATATTGTGGAACTGCTCTCTTCTGACATTAGAAGTGTGGCATCTTGAACAAAACAAGTCACAAGCTTCCACTCACCAGTAATGAGATGGCACGGAGATAGAACCAATTGCAGGTAAGTCATTTATTACAGGGTAATCCAAAGGGGTAAACAGTCCAGGCAGGGGTCAAAACCAAACATAATCCAAACATGAAAACAAGACAAGAAGACAAGGCAAGGGCAAGACTGATTTGACGGACATGAATTAACAACGACTCCGTGACACATACTAAGACAGACCGGGTTATATACACAAAAGGATAATGGGGAAACAGGAGACAGGTGGGGAACAATCAATTAACTAAACAAGGAGGAAGGTGACCAAATAAGGAGACAGGAAGTGATAATATGATAAACACAGTGGGAACTGAGGACACCTAGTGGAAACCCAGGGAACACAACCCAGACACTGTGACAGTACCCCCCTTCTACGGAGCGGCTCCCAGACACTCCAAGACAGACACAAAACAGAGACCAGGAGGGATGCGGACAGGTGGAGGCTCAGGGGGAGGGACGGAGGGCCAGAAAAGAAAAACATGGGGAACAGGCACCAGAATGTAAACACAACACAGAAAGACCAGGAGGGAGGAGGTTCAGGGGGAGGGACGGAGGGCCAGACTAACATAAAGGAACAGGGACAGACATTAACACAAAAACAAAAGGAAAAAACAACATAAAGCCCCCCAGGGCGGAGCAGAAGACCACCACATCCTTGTGGTCGAGGCTGGTGTTCCCCAGGGCGGAGCAGAAGACCACCACCACCATGTGGTCAGGGCGGAAGGCCCCCAGGACGGAGCAGAAGACCACCACCCCCCTGTGGTCAAAGCGGAAGCCCTCCAGGGCGGAGCAGAAGACCACCACATCCCTGTGGTCGATGCACAAAGCCCCCAGGGCGGATCAGAAGCCCACCACTTCCGTGCGGCCGGATCAACGGGAGGACGAGACTCTGGTAATTCCATGGTGTCTCTACTGGACTCCAGAAGATCGGTGCTGGCCTGACACTGCTCATGAAAATCATTGGTGACTTGCATTTGCTCATGAAGATCAGTGGTGACTTGCCTTTGTTCATGAAGATCAGAGGTGACTTGCCTTTGTTCATGAAGATCAGAGGTGACTTGCCTTTGTTCATGAAGATCAGAGGTGACTTGCCTTGACTCTGAAAGGTCAGAGGTGACTTGCCTTGACTCTGAAAGGTCAACGGTGACTTGACTTGACTCTGAAAGGTCAACGGTGACTAGCCCTGACTCTGGAGGATCAGCGGTGACTAGACTTGACTCTGGAGGGTCATCTGGAACCCAACTCGACTCTGGAGGGTCATCTGGAACCCGACTCTACTCTGGAGGGTCATCGGTGACTAGCCCTGACTCTGGAGGGTCATCGGTGACTAGCCCTGACTCTGGAGGGTCATCGGTGACTAGCCCTGACTCTGGAGGGTCATCGGTGACTAGCCCTGACTCTGGAAGGTCATCGGTGATTAGCCCTGACTCTGGAGAGTTCCCTGGCACCTGACTCGACTCTGGGGAGTTCCCTGGCACCTGACTCGACTCTGGGGAGTTCACAGGCACCTGACTCGACTCTGGGGAGTTCACAGGCACCTGACTCGACTCTGGGGAGTTCACAGGCACCTGACTCGACTCTGGGGAGTTCACAGGCACCTGACTCGACTCTGGGGAGTTCACAGGCACCTGACTCGACTCTGGGGAGTTCACAGGCACCTGACTCGACTCTGGGGAGTTCACAGGCACCTGACTCGACTCTGGGGAGTTCACAGGCACCTGACTCGACTCTGGGGAGTTCACAGGCACCTGACTCGACTCTGGGGAGTTCACAGGCACCTGACTCGACTCTGGGGAGTTCACAGGCACCTGACTCGACTCTGGGGAGTTCACAGGCACCTGACTCGACTCTGGGGAGTTCACAGGCACCTGACTCGACTCTGGGGAGTTCACAGGCACCTGACTCGACTCTGGAGGGTCAACTGGCACCTGAATCGACTGGGGAGGGTCAGCTGAGACTCTCATCCTGTGCAGCGGCGCTGGGCAAGCAGCCGTCTTGGGCCATGACTCTGGACAGGCGGCCATCTTGTACTGTGGTGCTGGGCTGGCGGCCATCTGGGGTTGTGGCGCTGGACTGACGACCATCTTGTACTGTGGCGCTGGACCAGTGGCCAATTTGGGCATTGGCGCTGGGTTAGCGGCCATCTTGTGCAGTTGCGCTGGACTGACGGCCATCTTGTGCTGTGGCGCTGGACTGACGGCCATCTGGTGCTGTGGCGCTAGGCTGACGGCCATCTGGTGCTGTGGCGCTAGGCTGACGGCCATCTTGGGTTGTGGAGCTGAACCGGTGGCCAATTTGGGCATTGGCGCTGGACTGGCGGCCATCTTGGGCTGTGGCGCTGGAACGGTGGCCAATTTGGGCATTGGCGCTGGGTTAGCGGCCATCTTGTGCTGTGGTGCTGGACCGGTGGCCAATTTGGGCTGTGGCGCTGAACCGGTGGCCAATTTGGGCATTGGCGCTGGGCTGGCGGCCATCTTGGGCTGTGGCGCTGGAACAGTGGCCAATTTGGGCATTGGCGCTGGGTTAGCAGCCATCTTGTGCTGTGGCGCTTGGCTGTTAGCCATCCTGGGCAGTGGTGCTGGACTGGCGGCCATCTTGGGTTGTGGCGCTTGGCTGGTTGCCATCCTGGGCAGTGGTGCTGGGCTGACGACCACCCCGCCGGAAGAGACCGAAGTGGCTGAGGCATCCCACCGAAGCCGATGCTGCAGGTAGCGCACGAATTCCCAGAATTCCAGTGTCTCTAACTGAGCCATCTCCTCATGAGACACTGGATCATCCAGCCCGCCATTGAAATAGTCCCTGAGGGCCGCATCGTTGTAGCCCATGCCCTCGGCCAGGGACCAGAACACCTGAGCCAGGGCACCCACTTCATTGCCCTCTTGGCGGAGGGCGATCAACCGGAGGTACTTGGTTCGCCGCTCCGCCATCTTGGCTGGGGAACGGAAAAATGACATACCGCTGGTTCCTAGTGTGACGGAGTTGTTCTGTCACGTTCGGGATCCAATGAGGCACGGAGATAGAACCAATTGCAGGTAAGTCATTTATTACAGGGTAATCCAAAGGGGTAAACAGTCCAGGCAGGGGTCAAAACCAAACATAATCCAAACATGAAAACAAGACAAGAAGACAAGGCAAGGGCAAGACTGATTTGACGGACATGAATTAACAACGACTCCGTGACACATACTAAGACAGACCGGGTTATATACACAAAAGGATAATGGGGAAACAGGAGACAGGTGGGGAACAATCAATTAACTAAACAAGGAGGAAGGTGACCAAATAAGGAGACAGGAAGTGATAATATGATAAACACCGTGGGAACTGAGGACACCTAGTGGAAACCCAGGGAACACAACCCAGACACTGTGACACTATAATGGTGACATACTATTCTGTTGTAATCGATGTCCATGCATCACATGTTATTGCCACCCTGTCTTTTGAGAACTTTTGAGAATCGATTCAGAATAGTTAAAGAATCGTGATGAATATTTTTTTTTCAAGCGCAAGTGCCTTCAGCGCAGCTCTATGAGTTCTGTGTTCAAACGCAATAGGCTAAAGCTTGCTGCAAAAACTCAGCAAAAGTAATTATCATGAATGTGTCTGGGGAAAAACAGAAAACTGATATTTCAATTGTTTATTAAGTAGTGTTTTCTAAGTCAGAGGCGCAAGGATGAAGTTGCCGATCCTGGCTATCTCCTCATTGGACACACCTTTAGAGAGAAATGCATGTTTACGGAATGCATAATGAAAGAATTTTTGTTTTTGATTTTTGTTATTTTTCTAAGATGTAATTTAAAGCTCTCTCTCTCTCTCTCTCTCTCTATATATATATATATATATATATATATATATATATATATATATATATATATATGTATATATATATATATATATATATATATGTATATATATATAAATATACATTATGTCTGTGAGGCATGTATTCGTTCAGTTTCGGTTCATTTTGTGATGCGCTCTTGTTCAAGAATGAGATGGCAGAAAGTGCATCATGATTGTTTTCTTTATTTTACAAAAGCACAATGTTTTGTTGATTATTGTGAGGGCATACAAATAAAAGTAGGCCCTTTACAGTTCCGAATGATTTATTACTCTTACGAGCAAAAAAAAAAGTGATTGCGCTGGCGCCTCCATGTCCTGCAAAGTGCGCTTCAGCTTCCACTCTCCACACAAACGATTGGATATGTGCCTAACAGTGCACATTTATCTAGGCTTAACATTTAAACTAACATCGTTATATGCTTGAACTGTTTTATATCTATATTATTTTAGGCAAGTTGTGATCGTTTGAGAAGGCTAAATTGATCAAACATAGGCTGTGATCAACTTACTGTCTGCTGGTTTTTTCTAAATGACACGGGCCAAGAATTCTGATAAGGTGTCAGACACGTGCCTGAGTGTCTCAGGCTAGGGCTTATGTTTGAGTATTGCAGGTTTAAATAGAATTAGTATTGTTATTATCTTATTCTTTTTTTTTTTTTTTTAAATCTACTTTAGTTTTTTTTGATAATTTTTTTTAAAACTCAGACTTTAGATCACAAATTGCAATTTTTCTGATTATTTGTGTGTGTGTGTGATTTGAAATGGATCATTTTCCCCAAATCACACCTGTAAGTGCTTTCCATCAGAGCTGCGAGCGTTTTTTCTGAATAATTTCTTGCCATAATCTGCTATCTGTCACACAGTATTTCTGAGAAAATGCTTCTGTTATTGCAATGCTAAATTTGTTGCAATTTTGCACTTTGACTTTTGACAGTCTGAGATTTTTGAATATTGTGTGTAATAAGACAACGGTCTTTGACAAAATAATTGTATGGCATTGTTGTTTTAAATATCAAACATTCCTCATAAATGCTTATTAAGTTATTTTAATATAGGTCGTTGTGGGAAAAAAAGTACTTTTAATGTCACTAGCTACTTTTTGGTAGTAACTTTCCAAAAGGGTAGCTTGACTGTAGCATAACTGCTAGACTTACTTTAATTTATACATCTATTCCATGCGGGCCAGATCTGGGCCAACACTATATTTCTGCCTAGGTTGAAGCTTATCAAGCTACAATTTTAGAATAGAATGGCTTGAATGGTCACCCTAGGTAACTAAATATGCAGTGGTAAATATTGCCATGCTTCTTATTCAGCTCTATCTAGATCAGGGGTGTTTAACTCAGTTCCTGGAGGGCCGGAGCCCTGCAGAGTTTAGATTCAACCCTAATTAAACACACCTCATCCAACTAATCAAGTCCTTGGGGCTTATTTGAAAATGACATGGTATATGTGTTGCAGCAGGGTTGGAACAAAACACTGCAAGGCTCCAGATAAGCCTTTATAATAGGAAGTTACGGAACTGTGTGTTTAGGCACTAATCTGGAAAGTGGGTATGCTTTTAGCTTTTTCAGGCATATACCAACCAGTTCATGCAGCGCTGCAGGATCAGAACAAATCCAAATGATCTAAAGTGGTTCATTCGGAGTGATGACCTGATTCTATCGTCAGGTAAGTCTTTTCCTGATTGGGTTGAGATGCTGAGATGCTGCGGGCTTCAGCCAGGAATCCTCCCTTGTTTTCTCCAAGTGTTGGTGGTGGTTTGAACACTGGGTGCTATGTGCAGTGAGACGCGCAGATTTTGTGTGTGAGTGATAAGAGTTTACTCCAGTGTCTGGTTGTATTTCTTTAGCCCTCAGCCAAAGCTTTTGAATGTAGTGTTTTTTGTATGTTAATTTTGTTGTGACTGACTGTTGAAAGTATCTCTTATATGATAACATAACATTATTTTAAAGGGTTAGTTCATCGAAAAATCTAAATTTTTATTAATAACTCACCCTCATGTTGTTTCAAACCCGTAAGAGCTCCGTTCATCTTAGGGACACAGTTTAAGATATTTTAGATTTAGTCCGAGAGCTCTCAGTCCCTCCATTGAAGCTGTGTGTACGGTATACTGTCCATGTCCAGAAAGGGAAGAAAAACATCATCAAAGTAGTCCATGTGACATCAGAGGGTCAGTTAGAATTTGTTGAAGCATCGAAAATACATTTTGGTCCAAAAATAGCAAAAACTACGACTTTATTCAGCATTGTCTTCTCTTCCGTGTCTGTTATAAGACAGTTCAAAACAAAGCAGTTAATGATATCCGGTTTGCGAACGAATCATTCGATGTAACCGGATCTTTTTGAACCAGTTCACCAAATCAAACTGAATCGTTTTAAACGGTTCGCGTCTCCAATAAGCATTAATCCACAAATGACTTAAGCTGTTAACTTTTTTAATGTGGCTGACACTCCCTCTGAGTTCAAACAAACCAATATCCCGGAGTAATGCATGCACTCAAACAGTACACCGACTGAACTGCTGTGGAGAGAGATGAACACCGAGACGCGCCAGATGATGAACAAAAGATCGACTTGTTCTCGAGTCAAGAACCAGTTGCATCAGTTTTCGGATCACCAGTAGTTCTTTCGGACAGTTCGATTCAGTAAACCGGTTGAAGAAAACGGTTCACCGGTTCTTTTGCGCTCGACGTAATGGCGTCATTGGTGATGATTGCCCTTGATTCGAGCCTTCAGTTTACCCGCGCTCATAACACTAGCACAGAATCAGTTCAGAATCAATCATCAAAAGAATCAGTTCGGTTCAGACGCTGTGTGTGTTGGTCTGCTTCACGCTGAATCACAGATGCGCAGTATCATCAGCTACTCGGTTCTCGAATCAGACGCGTCTGACAGAAACGGTTCTTGACTCGTGAACGAGTCAATTTTTTGTACGAACTTGTAGAAGTAATAATTAATGATGTGCAGGTAATTCTTAATATGGATAAAGACATCCAGCTAAATATAGCCAAAGCTATCTGTAATGTTGCTAAGCTGAATAAAAAGAAATGTGAAGATGGCAAACAACACACAATTACGCCAATAAATGATTTATGTGTGCCATCTCCTGGTAATAAAAAAGCATCTGAATAATGCAGTGCTAACTGACATAGCATTTATTACAGTTAGCTATAGATGCTATAAAATATATCTTCTGCCTTTTTCTGTGATAAAAGTTGGGGGGGAAAAGTAGAATATAATTATAAAATCACAAAATTGCCATTAGGAAAATTATAGGAAAAAATACAAATACAAAATATAAACGATACAAATTAGCAGCAGAAGTTAAGTGACAGAGTGCAAACACTTCTGGCCCATTTTAGAGTGAACTAAATATGCAAGACTGGTTTTACATGTCTCTGTTTATAACAGGGTGTTCATCCTTTGCTGGACTGTTTTAAAGATAAATGGGGGCATAAATTAAGAGTATACCCATTTCTCCAGGCACCACTGCTAATGTCAACCCAATTTTCATTCTCAGTCAAAATGCAACGTCTGTTTGACGTCATGATCCAACGTGCTCAAGTGTCTGCTGCTGACACTGTGGCTCCACATTTGTTTGATCATGATTATTTGTAATTTGAGATATTATATCACATACATTTACATTACATTTATATTTAGTTATTTGGCATACACTTTTATCCAAAGCCACTTACAAATGAGGACAAACAACAAGATTACTGTCTAGACAGCTTTATTTATTTTTGCAGCGTAGGGCTGTGCATGCATGTATATGATGTAAATAGTTTAAATTTACAAGACATTTACATACATTGAAATAACATTACTGATTGCTGTCAGTGTTGCAGTTTTTTTTACACTACATGATTTACAAGTATACTTACATTCCTGTAATGTGAAATGTTATATTGCTTTAGTACTGTTTCTATCTCAAAATTTTGAACAATTATAAAGTGGGCCAGAAACTGCCTATTATTTTCATAAATGATTTTTATTTGTCAACACAACAGAATTGTTCCTAGTGTACCATGACACATTAAATGATTACAAAAATGTAATTTTTGTATATACATTTTATTCTATTAACTTTTCTACCCAGCTAACAATTTTTGGTTCCCAGAACGTTAATTTTTGGTTCCCAGAACGTTAGTTTTTGGTTCCCAGAACGTTATTTTTCATGATTTGTTTTTGGTTAGCCAGGAAAGTTTTCTTAACATTCTCAGAACGTTAGTTTTTGGTTCCCAGAACGTTCTCAGAACGCTAGTTTTTGGTTCCCAGAACGTAAGTTTTTATGGTTTGTTTTTGGTTTGCCAGGAAAGTTTTCTTAACGTTCCCAGAACGTTAGTTTTTGGTTCCCAGAACATTCTCAGAATATTAGTGTTTGGTTCACAAAACGTTCCCAGAACGTTAGTTTTTGGTTCCCAGAACGTTATTTTTTATGGTTTGTTTTTGGTTAGCCAGGAAAATTTTATTAATCCCAGAACATTATTTCTAACGTTCAACTAACAATTTAATTTACTTTAATAACATACAACTGTAAATCTACAGTTATAAATAATCAGTCTACAGTCCATGTTCTTGTCATGTTTTTATTGTTGATTTAAAAATAATAATAAAAACACAATCATAGGGTTGTAGGCTGTGCATCACATTCAAAACATGGCAAAGCGAAACAAAATCAAACTAACTACTTCAAACATTTTATTATTAGTGTAATTGTAGATCCTGCACTCCAACTTCCAACTTCACCACAGTCATCTCTAAGTATAACAAAGAATAGTAATATTATAACAAATAAAAGTGATATTCTTGTTTCAATCAGTCATTGCCATTGCCTAGTACCTCAATTATAACGTAATAACAGTTTCCCGCTAGATGTCACTGTTGAAGAGGGTATTCAAAGGGGCGTTTGTTGTAAAATATAGATGTCAGCGAGCAGCGAGATAAAAATTAGAGATAGATGCCATTTACACAAAGTAGGCTATATCAGATAGGTTTACATTAACTGCAAATAGCAATTGATTATTTACGCTAAAAGGGTTTTTGCAACAAAAAACCTGCCATTTTATTGGAACTTCTGGGAAACAGACTGTAATATCAAGATCAATCGTACCGCACTCTTACTGTGTTTTTGTGAAATGCTGCATGTAGCCTTCGCTATATGTGTTAGTCACAGTAGTATCACTGACATAGTTAATAGCAATTTCAAAATGCATTTAAATACTGTCAGGGTTGTGTCACAGGGTTGGGTCTAGTTTATTTCTTAGTTTTGTGACAGACTGTAATGTCTGGTGTTTGTGTGAGCGGACAGTCTCTTGGCTGCATGTCTTGTTTCATGTTGGGTGTTCTATCTTTAATCAACAAATACAGTGTGTTTACCATTTTAAATTCCTATGTGGAGCGAATTTCAGGGCCTGTGAGATAAGATCATCCACTTCTGTTGACTTCATTGATTTGAAGTTCCTCTGTGTTGCTCCTAAAAATTAGATGAAATAATCTGACTTCAACAAATTGTCTCCGAATTGTAACAACTTTAATTGACAATCAGTTTTTTTAAGGATTATGGAATTAAACTTCCCTATGATAAGAGAGCAAATCCTAAACTCCTGGAATGCCATTTTAGTTTTCTTTCCTCTCATGCTGTAGGCACCCAGTGACCCAGGACTTCATTGGTGGCCACTTTACGTAGCATCTTACGCACAACCGCCTCTGGATTGATAACCCCGATGGAGCGTAGGTAGTTAGTCTAAAACAAAACAAAAACATCACAGTTATGTACCATAAAAACATAGAAATTAACCTAAAGGGATATTTACCCCACAAATGAGCATTGGTGTTATTTACACACCCTCATGTTTCTTTAAACCTGCATTAAGTTTTTTTTTATTTTATTTTATTTTATTTTTTAACATGAAGGAAGATATTTTAAAGAGTGGTGGTAGCCAAACAGTTTATTTTCCCCATTGACCTCCATTTTCTACACTGTGGAAGTTAACGGGGAACAGCAACTGTTTGATTACCAGCACTCTTTAAAATATGTTCATGTTAAAAAAAAAAAAAAAACTTCATGCAGGTTTAAAGAAACATCTGTGTGAGTTATTAACAGTTCACCCACAAATGAACAATCCTTTTAAGTAAAATCATTGTAACAGCTGAAAATTATGTATGAGTGAGCATTTTATTGTTAATGAACATTGACAGCTTATTTAAATTGCTGTATTTATTACCATCTTTATCCTAGTCTCTTTATTTTCTAATGAGGTGTCAAAATGTGGAAACTGGATATTTTTATGTTGGAATTTTACAAATCAACGTTGCTATAATGTTGAATTTTAAATCAAAATTAAGTTGAAAGAATGTTTGAGGAACATTATACCTTTTAAAACACATTCCTACCATCAAGAAAAGTGGAAATTTTTCACGTTCCCAGAACCAACACTGAATATTTGAAGAACGTTCTTATAACAAAAGTCTGTTAGCTGGGGCAAAGCTGAGATGTAGGATGACTGATATGTATGACTTACAACAAGCAGATCGAAGAATACAAGTACTTCTGTCAAGTAATCGAAGAAGCTGAAAAAGAGAGAAGAGAATAATTATTTTATAAATCATAAAAAGGTTCAAATGTATAAATTGTATGATAACATCTGAAAATAAGAAAAAAATAAGCTATATGAGTTAACATTCCAAAATCTAATAAAGGCTCTTGATTTATTAATATATTAATAGCATCTAAAAATGCACAAGAAGAATGAATGAAATAAACTTTTTATTGTTCTCATTATTGTGAATAGTATTAATAATACTAATAACTTTTATTTGTATTTTAATTATTATTATTTGAGTTTATCTTTTATTAATAGTAGTAGAAGTAGTAGTAGTACTAATATTATTAACAATGTTAACAATAATGATTGAAATAATAATAATTATTGTTGTCAAGAAAACAATAGTAATATTATTAGATATTTAAATGTTATTAAATGAAGTGGTATTAATAGTATGACTGACGGATGGCCGATTTCATTATAAATCTGATCTCATCTTTACAAGACACGTCTCGCTCTCTTTAGGTGCACGGCCAGCACTCACGCGCTCACGCTCACTCGCAGCCAAGCCTGTGAGACAACGCGCTTTCCAAAGTAACATAAAGATATTATTATTAACAATTGTATCATTTATTTATTTTAAAGTAACGATATAACATCACAGACATGACTGAAATAAACGTTAACATAATAGACATGACTGATGAAACAAAAATTTTTCAATCTGAGCGGATTTTCTCACAAATGACGTCACACAGATTTAACGACATTTAACGGTATTTAATTGTGACAGTAGACTGTGGGGGAAAACCCCGGAAAACCATTGGTTATGTGAAAATTAGTGGTACATTTCCTGGAAAAGATAGTTAATCAATTTTATGACAATTATGACAATTTTATGACAATTTTTATGCAATTGACCTGCAAAGCGTTAGCACTCGTTAGCTTGTCATTAGCGTTTTCATTCGAACCTATCGCTGTTTTCTTTTCTCCTCTCCCTCGCTCCAGTTTTTCACAAGTTCATCAAACAACCGCAGTAAGAATATTTCATCAAGCACGGTGAGTAATAGCTTCTCCCGTCATTGTTACTTGCACCTCTTGCCACATGTACAGTTCATCTATCTCTGTCGCAGATGAGGGATTCACATGTGATAAATGCAGGGAAATAGTTAGGCTGACAGAGAAGAATTCAGAATTAGAGACACGCATCCAAACTTTAATTGAGGACAGTAAAAATGTTAGGGCTCTAGATACGGCTTTGGATGCGTCTAGCTCAGGGATTCCTGTACATTGTTCGGTTCCGGAAACAGAGCCCCAGCAGCAGGGCAACGGTGTGATGACGGTGAGGCAGCGTAGTCGTGGGTCAAAACACCGCTCTTCTTTTCCGATCAAAACATTAAACAGGTTCTCCCCACTCAGTGATGCACCCTCTGAGAAACCTGATGAAAGTGCTCTAGTTATTGGTGATTCTATTGTACGGAACGTGAATATAGAGACACCAGCCACCATAGTCAAATGTTTACCGGGAGCCAGAGCGCCTGACATCTTGGCAAATTTAAAAGTGCTGGCTAATGCTAAACGTAAATACAGTAAGATTGTTATTCATGCCGGCGCTAATGATGTTCGACTTCACCAATCGGAGATCACTAAAAATAACATTAAAGAGGTGTGTGAACTTGCAAGCACGATGTCAGACACTGTAATATGCTCTGGTCCCCTCCCTGCTTACCGTGGTGATGAGATGCATAGCAGATTGTCATCACTCAATGGCTGGATGTCTAAGTGGTGCCCACAGAATAACATAGGTTTCATAGACAATTGGACGAGTTTTTGGGGCAGACCTGACCTGTTTAAAAGAGATGGTCTTCATCCCTCCTGGGGTGGCGCCACTCTTCTCTCTAGAAATATGGCAAATAGTCTTAGTGTTTATACTTGACTAACTGGGGCCCAGGTCAGGAAGCAGACAGACTGGCTAAACCGACCGTCTGCTAGCTGCCTCCCGTCACAGAGGTCAGTTAATTCTCAGCACATAGAGACTTTTTCACCTAGGTATCACACAATAGAGACTGTGTCTGTTCCCCGAACTAGAAAAAACAAAAAACGTCCAAACCAAGTTAAGATTAACAATTTAATTGAGGTTCAACAAATAAAAAACAGAAGCAATATGGATAAACAAATGATAAAGCTTGGCTTATTGAATATCAGATCCCTTTCTACGAAAACACTTTTTGTAAATAATATGATCACTGATCATAATATAGATGTACTCTGTTTGACAGAAACCTGGCTAAAACCTGATGATTACATTATTTTAAATGAGTCCACCCCCCAAGATTACTGTTATAAACATGAGCCACGTCTAAAAGGCAAAGGTGGAGGTGTTGCTTCAATTTATAACAACGTTTTCAGGATTTCTCAGAGGGCAGGCTTCAAGTATAACTCGTTTGAAGTAATGGTGCTTCATATAACATTATCCAAAGAAACAAATGTTAATGATAAATCCCCTGTTATGTTTGTACTGGCTACTGTATACAGTCCACCAGGGCACCATACAGACTTTATTAAAGAGTTTGGTGATTTTACATCCGAGTTAGTTCTGGCTGCAGATAAAGTCTTAATAGTTGGTGATTTTAATATCCATGTTGATAATGAAAAAGATGCATTGGGATCAGCATTTATAGACATTCTGAACTCTATTGGTGTTAGACAACACGTTTCAGGACCTACTCATTGTCGAAATCATACTCTAGATTTAATACTGTCACATGGAATTGATGTTGATGGTGTTGAAATTATTCAGCCAAGTGATGATATCTCAGATCATTATTTAGTTCTTTGCAAAATTCATATAGCCAAAATTGTAAATTCTACTTCTTGTTACAAGTATGGAAGAACCATCACTTCTAACACAAAAGACTGCTTTTTAAGTTATCTTCCTGATGTAACCAAATTCCTTAGCATATCCAAAACCTCAGAACAACTTGATGATGTAACAGAAACTATGGACTCTCTCTTTTCTAGCACTTTAAATAAAGTTGCTCCTTTACGCTTAAGGAAGGTTAAGGAAAACAGTTTGACACCATGGTATAATGAGCATACTCGCACCCTAAAGAGAGAAGCCCGAAAAATGGAGGGCAGCTGGAGGAAAACAAAACTAGAGGTATTTCGTATTGCTTGGCGGGAAAGTAACATATCCTACAGAAAAGCATTAAAAACTGCTAGATCCGATTACTTTTCTTCTCTTTTAGAAGAAAACAAACATAACCCCAGGTATTTATTCAATACAGTGGCTAAATTAACGAAAAATAAAGCCTCAACAAGTGTTGACATTTCCCAACACCACAGCAGTAATGACTTTATGAACTACTTTACTTCTAAAATCGATACTATTAGAGATAAAATTGCAACCATTCAGCCGTCAGCTACAGTATCACATCAGACAGTGCACTATAGACCCCCAGAGGAACAGTTCCACTCATTCTCTACCATAGGAGAGGAAGAATTGTATAAACTTGTTAAATCATCTAAACCAACAACATGTATGTTAGACCCTATACCATCTAAGCTCCTAAAAGAGGTGCTACCAGAAGTCATAGATCCTCTTCTGACTATTATTAATTCCTCATTGTCATTAGGATATGTCCCCAAAACCTTCAAACTGGCTGTTATTAAGCCTCTCATCAAAAAACCACAACTTGACCCCAAAGAACTAGTTAATTATAGACCAATCTCAAATCTCCCATTTCTGTCCAAGATACTAGAAAAGGTGGTATCCACACAATTATATTCCTTCTTAGAGAAAAATGGTATATGTGAGGATTTCCAGTCAGGATTTAGACCGTATCATAGTACTGAGACTGCTCTCCTTAGAGTTACAAATGATCTGCTCTTATCATCTGATCGTGGGTGTATCTCTCTATTCGTTTTATTGGATCTTAGTGCTGCGTTTGACACAATTGACCACAACATTCTTTTGCATAGACTTGAACACTTTGCTGGCATCAGTGGAAGTGCATTAGCATGGTTTAAATCGTACTTATATGACTGCCATCAGTTCGATCACAAGTGCAGTATGAAGTACCTCAAGGCTCAGTAGTAGGGCCGCTACTCTTCATGCTTTATATGTTACCCTTGGGAGATATCATCAGGAAACATGGTGTTAGCTTTCACTGTTATGCTGATGATACTCAGCTCTATATTTCTTCGCAGCCCGGTGAAACACACCAATTTGAAAAACTAATGGATTGCATAGTCGATATAAAAAACTGGATGACGAATAATTTCTTACTGCTAAATTCTGAAAAAACAGAGGTGTTAATTATAGGACCTAAAAACTCTGCTTGTAATAACCTAGAACACTGTCTAAGACTTGATGGTTGCTCTGTCAATTCTTCGTCATCAGTTAGGAACCTAGGTGTGCTATTTGATCGCAATCTTTCCTTAGAAAGCCACGTTTCTAGCATTTGTAAAACTGCATTTTTCCATCTCAAAAATATATCTAAATTACGGCCTATGCTCTCAATGTCAAATGCAGAAATGTTAATCCATGCATTTATGACCTCAAGGTTAGATTATTGTAATGCTTTATTGGGTGGTTGTTCTGCACGCTTAGTAAACAAACTACAGCTAGTCCAAAATGCAGCAGCAAGAGTTCTTACTAGAACCAGGAAGTATGACCATATTAGCCCGGTCCTGTCAACACTGCACTGGCTCCCTATCAAGCATCGCATAGATTTTAAAATATTGCTTATTACTTATGAAGCCCTGAATGGTTTAGCACCTCAGTATTTGAATGAGCTCCTTTTACATTATAATCCTCTACGTCCGCTACGTTCTCAAAACTCAGGCAATTTGATAATACCTAGAATATCAAAATCAACTGCAGGCGGCAGATCCTTTTCCTATTTGGCGCCCAAACTCTGGAATAACCTACCTAACATTGTTCAGACACACTCTTGCAGTTTAAATCTAGATTAAAGACCCATCTCTTTAACCTGGCATACACATAACATACTAATATGCTTTTATTATCCAAATCCGTTAAAGGATTTTTAGGCTGCATTAATTAGGTAAACCGGAACCGGAAACACTTCCCATAACACCCTATGTACTTGCTACATCATTAGAAGAATGGCATCTACGCTAATATTTGTCTGTTTCTCTCTTGTTCCGAGGTCACCGTGGCCACCAGATCCAGTCTGTGTCCAGATCAGAGGGTCACTGCAGTCACCCGGATCCAGTACGTATCCAGACCAGATGCTGGATCAGCACGTAGAAAGGACCTCTACATCCCTGAAAGACAGCGGAGACCAGGACAACTAGAGCCCCAGATACAGATCCCCTGTAAAGACCTTGTCTCAGAGGAGCACCAGGACAAGACCACAGGAAACAGATGATTCTTCTGCACAATCTGACTTTGCTGCAGCCTGGAATTGAACTACTGGTTTCGTCTGGTCAGAGGAGAACTGGCCCCCCAACTGAGCCTGGTTTCTCCCAAGGTTTTTTTCTCCATTCTGTCACCGATGGAGTTTCGGTTCCTTGCCGCTGTCGCCTCTGGCTTGCTTAGTTGGGGACACTTCATCTACAGCGATATCGTTGACTTGATTGCAAATAAATGCACAGACACTATTTAACTGAACAGAGATGACATAACTGAATCCAATGATGAACTGCCTTTAACTCTCATTTTTGCATTATTGACACTGTTTTCCTAATGAATGTTGTTCAGTTGCTTTGATGCAATGTATTTTGTTTAAAGCGCTATATAAATAAAGGTGACATTGACAATTTAAAATGTTTATATGTTCATTAGGTGAAGGCGGCAGTTATTTATCTGGGTCACGTTAATGTTACCCTGAGTAATGTTAGACCTACCAATAATATAGTAATTATTATGATTATATTTATTTACTTTCTTCAAAGTTTCAAGTATCATTTACCTTTGTAATGGGCTCGTATGTTTTAAAAGTAATGTAGCCTACCTAAATCAGTTAAGTAAAAAGTACTTTACCTCAGAAAAGCTGGTAATGAAAATGTCCAATGTCTGTTGATGTCCACTATGAAAACCGGATTCTGCGCGCGGTGGTCACCCCTGCTTATATACCCGCATCGGGTATATCATTAAAGAAAATGTACCATGTTTTTACTGTGATAAATATGAGTAAACGATAGTGTTTATAATTAAACCACAGTAGCCACAAATGTACAGTTGTCTGAGACGTCCTGAAATGTTCTTTAAAATCATAAACCATAAAATGTAGTCAGTGTTCTGCTATGGTTTATTTTCATAATAGGTAAACACAGGTCACAAGTTAACACGGTCACATTTCCTTGATTCAGCAGCAGCACGATGTGGCGCCGAGAGTCCTGTGTTGAATCTAGAGATCTGGAGTTGATTCGGTGTAGATCGATAGCTCGGTGGTTCGTGACTGTCGTCTCGCGGCGCGCCGTCTTTTAGCGCGTGTTCGAAACCCGCGCCAACACAGGCGTACTTTATTTGTATTTTTTTTGTTTATCCTACTTCAGCCGCGAAACGGGCGATCATACTAATAACTTGTAATCTTTACAAGAATATTAGAATCATGCAATGAGCAAGTCTGCGTTTATTAGACACTTAATATCACGTCAGTTTGTGCTTTCAGAATCGCCGAATCTGCTGCCGTCGTTCCAGCACATCTGCAGCGGAGACCGAAACCAGGAAGTTGGTCACCAGATAACACGGTAACCAGTTAAGCTGTAACACCGGTGTGACGAGTGGGGCGGGGCCGAGAGACGTAGGAACGGGAGCGAGGCCGGTGGAGTGATTGGAGATGAACGACACCTGTTCGACCCACCGGTCTCGAGTCCCACGGAGGAGATGGAAGGATATAAAACTGGAGCGACGACAGTGAAGGACGAGAGAGGACCAGGCCTGGGTTTGAGTTTGTGTTTTGATTTTTATTTGTGCGCGACAGTCGTCCGCGAGGGGCTGTTGCGCTGTTTTATGTTTATTTTGTAATTAAAGTTTCAATTTGATTGTCCACGGTTCCCGCCTCCTTTTTCCCGATGATTAGGAAGGTTTTATCATTACAACCGGTATACATTATATATAATGTTGAAAATCTGTGAAAGTAAGTAAAACATGTAAGAGAAGTGCAAGGTGCATGCATATGTAATTAGGTGTGAATGAAACCGTTTTCCTTACAAAAAATAACCTACAGGAAACCTGCAGGGTTTTTATATATTTACTTATTTATTTTTTGTAGGATATTTGCAGGTACATACATTTAAGTCAGGATAGGAGCAGGCTGCTGGCCTGGATAATTAGAATACGAAAAGTAGGAGAGAGGCAGGCCGCACTATGCATATATACTTTTATGTGCAAATATATATATGCATAGTGCAGGCTCTCTCCTACTTAAGGTATATACATTTACAATATGAATGCATTGAAATTTCCACAGGTTTTAGAATGATCCCTTCAGTACAACAGAAAACATGCAGGGACATCCAGCACATGTGCGCTGCACAAGTGGAAAAATCCTGCAGGATTTTTTTTTTTTTTTTTTTTTTAAATAAGAAATCCATGACATTAAATTTTAAAGGCTAAATATTTAATAAGTAATCAAAAATTTTGTAGAGGATTTTTTTTTGTACTATTTTCATCTGAGATTAAGCAAAATTACAGGGGTAAAAATGACTTCAGTGAAAGTGAAGGCCAAGTACTGTGAATTTGTCCTTCAACCCACCTGAGTTAGCGTACACACATTAGCAGTAGTGAACACACATCACACAGTGGACACAAACACCCGAAACAATGGGCAGCGCCCGGGGACAGATTTGGGGTAAAGGGCAAGGGCACCCCAGTTGTACTCACCTATACTGTTTAATTCTAAGAAGGAATTGTTACATTTTAATTAATGGTCTGAAAAATACACATCATATGCTAAATTGAGTTTTTTCATTACACTCATGCAGGTTTGGTGCATGTAGTCAATTGAAAAAAATTGCTCTACCATGTCCAGTCGGAGGCTCAAGAATGGAGACATTGGAATGTCCTCATTCTCCTGACATCTGGTCACTTCAGCATGGTATGTGTCATTGGTGCGTAGAGTGATGTTGTCCATCTCTGGGTATGTTACTCGCCCAGAAACCCATGTGCCCTTCTGTGTGCATTTGTATTGATGTACTTTAACATTTAAGCCATGATCAGCAATGCAACGATTGGCATCACGATAGCAACATAACAACATCATATAATTAAAAAAGGAAATGGCCAAGCAGGCAAAATTATATGAAATGTATAAAAGATAAATAATATGTATAAAAAATGATTGTTACATGATTCCTAATTATTTAAATTTTTCACAAATTTGTGTATTTGAACAGGCATTACACTTTTTCTTCAGTGCCAAGAGTCTTGTTTTCTTGCCCCTGAGCAAGTTTGTGTTTGCTGACTTCAAAGAACCTAACGATCCTGAATCATCTCAAAGCGTCAACAGTAATACTGATAACTAATCCTAATTTAATCCACGAATAAAGAACAGGCCCCTGTTTTTTTTTTTTACCTGTAGATGATAATATTTATTCATTGTATTCATTTAATCTCCTGTCATTATTTTACAGGTGTTCTTCTGTTTAAAGATTTCCTCATTTGTCTGGTTTTAAAGGACCAAGTGTCAGCATTACAGGAAAGGCACAGATGGGTGAAAGCTGGTGAATGACACAAGAGTTTTTCCTCTATATGCATTCAGCAGTGGCATCGTTGAATGGGGCATACACATGCTCAGTCCAACACACACGCAAGTGTGTGCACAACAAACAGGATATTTGACAAAAAAGAGCAGAAGGGGTTTTACTTAACACTTTGTTTACCAGAGGCAGAAGAAATACAACACAAGTACCAGAGTTTAGTTAAACATTAACGTTTCTGAGTGTCCATGGAAAAGTGCAAAACCAAACTAACTGGCTACTAGTTAATCCTGTTTGACTATGTAGGTCTATGTCTACGTGCTGAACAAATTCTTGGTGAAACTGCAAATAATAAACCCATATAAAATGTACTCTTTTATTACAAGTGACAAAAAAGTTATAATAGTAAAGGAAAAATATAAAGAGGAATAGTGCAACCATTTTCTTTCCTTAATGTCACTCCAAACATGTATGTCTCTGTTTCATGGAAAACAACACCTAAAACTATTTGCCCAGTTATTTCTTTTTTTAATGCTGCAACAAAACTTTCTGTTGTCCCATTTGTTCCTGGTTTAATAAAACTTGTAAAGCCTGTTGTTTAATTGTATTGTCATTTTGTTTAGTCTTTTCCAAAAGACTATGATCCCCCCAAAAAATGTGTTTGTATGGTAAAAATCATGAAAAAATCTTTCATATTTAAATAGTGTCCTACCCGACTGCCTATCTTTCCCCCCACAGTGAGCATAGTACAGAAGTGTTTTTGCCACTTACTCATGTTTTGCAGCTGTTTCAACACACAACATATAGTAACATGTTTTCATATGTCTCGTCTTGTACCATATTATGCAGTTTTCGGTTTGCTTTTGAGAAACCTTTCAAAGAGATTGCCTTTTAGACATAGTGTGTGGTACTACAATCTTGCAACCAATTACACTCATGTTACAATTATCAGATGACGGAAAAGAGAATTGATAAGTATTGGTGGTTAAATACTAACTAATCACAACATGATTCTGCACATGTGGATAGTAAATCTTGATAGGTGATATTGATAATGTGATTGTAAGTGTTTCCAATGCTATTCCCCAATGTAACTGGATTCAATTTGTCAATTGTCTAGTAATTTGTTTAAATAATCGAGACCTGAATGCAGCATTCCCGGAAAATGCTTACAACTAAACACTAAAAACATTGTGCATTAGCGCCCTCTGGGGTCTGATAATGGTTATGTAGCCTAATCTTTTCTCTGGCTTGTGGAACTAACTGATCACACTTGGGAGACTATTTTTAATAATATAAATCTTTAAATTGTTCAAACACTTGATTTCTCTGGAGGACTGTAGAAGTTTGTGCACATCAAATATGGTTTGTTTTCAGCTGCTATGAAAGGTTACATTTTTGGCGTGTTTTATCAGTTTATTGTAATCTCAAATTGCTTACATTGTATGCCTTGTGAATTTCTGCATCAACTCAGTTAACCAAAAATAAGCTGCAGGGAACGTTCTCTTTAGGTTATAAAAAAAAGCCCCAAAATAACCTGCAGGGAATGTTCTGGGAACGTTCTCTTTAGGTTATAAAAAAAAACCAAAATAACCTTCATGGAACGTTCTGGAAACGTTCTCTTTAGTTTATAAAAAAATGCCAATAAATAACCTGAATTTATTCAAATTAAGCTGCAGAACGTTCCCTGCAGCTTAATTTATTCAGGTTATTTATTTAGGTTACTAAAAAAGCAACCAATAGATAACGTTCCCAGAATGTTCTTATTTGGTTCCCCAAAAATATAACCAAACGGGAACGTTAGGGGAACGTTCTGTGTTAACTGGACGTTCCCCTAACGTGCGTATATGCACTTCTGTAATGTTCTAACGTGCGTATATGCACTTCTGTAATGTTCGACGAGCGTTTGAACGGGACTTTTATTTTGGTGTGGCGCTGTGACGTCACAAGGCTGCGCCGCGCTCCCGCATTTGTTGTGATTCGACTGAAGAACGGTTTGTGGTTTTAAGAATTTTAAAGCGTTTAAATCAGTGCTCCCTTTGCGGGCTATTTTTGTTTTTACAAGTAATGTAAAATGGCTTAATTATTATTGCATGTAACACTGCAATGCTTTTATCTAACATGTTTTAGCTTTACATATGTGAGTGAGGCCCACCCACACGCGTTACAGAAAAGACGCGTCTCATTTCGCTCCTTATATCGTGAATCAGTTTAGAATAAACATTAATTCAGTTACTGGTAAGTAGAGATGAATGAACTGAGCTTTTAGGATTTTCGAGGTAATTGAACCAAATCAAATATCCCGCAAAATGATTCAAATCGCTCGATTCACCGCAGACTGACGGCATCTGCTGCTCAAAACCCTGTAAATACACCAAATTGTAACAATCAAACTGCAGATGTTTTTATTTAAAGTGTCAAATGCGTTCTACAAATGAATAAATGCCTAAAGCAAACCACTGCTGTGCGGATTGCTGAACACAGGAGCTGATTGAGAGTTTAATCTCGTTCAGACTGTCAGACCAAATCTTACTGTGTTTATCTGGTAGGGCTGCTCCGATCACGATCGTTAATGCGCATCTCTTCAGTAAAGCTGGTTCTCTAATCAGCGGTAAATTCCCTCAGGTGCGTGATTTCACATAGAGCAGCTGTTACTACACAGAGCCGTTGTTAACTGAGAAGATGCGCAAATAAACGCTGAAAATGAAGGTGGATTTGCGCATCTTCTCAGTTAACAACGGCTCTGTGTGAAATCATCCATAAGCTCACTCTCTCTTTCGCTGTGTCTCTTGTCGCTCTCACTCTCTTTCTAAAAACTTCATCAATAACTGCATTAGAATTACCAGCTTTAAAATGATGTTGTGAAACCAGCAAAAGAGGCGTTGGATGAATAAGATGCGGAAGGAATAATCCTCCTCAAAATAGTGATTTAAGTACAAACACTGGACGAATCCCTTTAAATATATAATCTGATTGATGTCTTGAGGTGTGATAACCATAGTATAAGCGAAATAACTATTATTAAGATATTAAAAAAGTGACATAACATTCAGCCAAGTATGGTGACCCATACTCAGAATTCGTGCTCTGCATTTAACCCATCCAAAGTGCACACACACACACTGTGAACACACACACAGAGCAGTGAACACACACACAGCAGTGAACACACACCCGGAGCAGTGGGCATCATTTATGCTGTGGTGCCCAGGGAGCAGTTGGGGGTTCAGTGCCTTGCTCAAGGGCACCTCAGTCATGGTATTGCCGGCCCGAGACTCGAACCCACAACCTTAGGGGTCAAACTCTCTAACCACTAGGCCACGACTTTCCCCTTAACTCATATTTTGTTCTAATACATAAAACATTTAAATTGGTTATGTTAGTATTGTGTGTAGGCGTATAATATTATGTAGGCCTATTTTTTCAGGTTTGTTCAATAAAACCATTTAATTACTTGGTTTTGATAGTTTATTTTAACCGATTATTATTACCTCATTGTTAGTTTATAAATAGCCATCATTTTTAAATAGTTTTTCACTTCTGTCTTTTTGAATTACTAAAAAATATTAGATAACTCAATTGTCAAAATAATCAGGAGATTACCAAAAAAATTATTAGTTACAGCCATAGATTAGTTAAAATGTTTCAAAATACAATTGCATTGTTTTATGTGGCTGAATAAAAGACAAATACTTTGTAATTTGAAAAAAAAAAAAATCTTAGTATTAAAATATTGTCTTATTCTAGTGAACCAAGTATCTGTATATCTCCTGAGCTAAGTGTATTATGGTTATATAGGTCATAATTTCCTGAGTGTGTGATACAGCATTCATTCTTCAGGTCAATCATATTCATGGAAAACAAAATCAGTTTGAATTAGGAGAGCGATAACTTTGCCATAATATCCTTTCAAATGTTAAAGTTGCCACAGTCATTGCATGCTTTTGTGCTGCACTTTATTTGTGCCATTCAGTTTTATAAGTTTATTATAATTTGAAAGATAATAACAAAATAGTTTGATAAGATCTCTGATTTTAGTCCTTAAAAACCAAAAAAGTGCTTGAAAAGTCCTTGAAAGACCTCCAAAGTTTCTGTACGAACCCTGTTTAACATGGTCGCTACTGAAGTTGTACCTTTTATGGTTACAGTAGAACATTAAAACATTACAATTTAAAAAATTCTGAATTATTGTGCTATAATTCTATTGCGTTCCATCTGTTTAGCATGCAGCGCTCGTTCACTTAAGCCTCGCCCTCTCCTGACAGCAAAAATTATATTTATAAATTATTTAGATTGCATTAACTTAAGTTGTCGTTTATGAAACTGTTTTAGTCCTCATTGATTTGTTAGGTTATTTCAAGACAGGTTTTGTACTTTAATCCTCGCTTTGCTAAGCGTTTTTTTGTTTGGTAAACTTGTTTTATGAAACAGGTTTCTGATACTGTCTTACAACATGACAACATGTTGCTGTTGTGATTATTTGTCTTTTCCGCTTGACTTGCAGTTCACAACAGCACAAGCTTGTCTTTGCACAGATGTTCATGTGTTCAAATTTTAAGAGGCGTGAGAACGTGAAATAAGCTTGATCAGACTGAAACAGATTTCCAGGATTCGATTTGAATTGGACTCCCAAGTAGTTCACTCCCATTCAAACTATCTAAATATGATCGGATTTAAATTGGATTTAATCTGACAGTCTGAACGAGGCTTTAGATGGAATTATTTTTCATTTCTGTTAATTATTGTTATCTTAATCATGACAGAGTGTTGAAGAACACAGAGAGTAAAGCTACTGAGATCCATGTGACGTAAAGATGGCGTCTATTAAAGAGGAGAGTGAAGACATTAAGATTGAAGATACTAAGGAACAAACAGGTTGGTTTTCAGTCTCAAAGCTGAACGCGCTTATTTGATCCTTATTAAAATCTTACATTCTACAGAAATGAATCATTATTGAAAATTATCATATGAGTGTTTTTTAATTTAAAAGTGGTTTTATTTGGCCTGGAGCGGGTGGACAGACGTGTTGAAATCACATGACCAGATAAATACTAATGCTGCCTCCAAGTACAGCTGAGAAGATCCTACTGCCAGGTTAAGCATTTGTTGTTGTGACATCACACATTCATTTAGGGGAAAAAAATTATACATTAGTAGCCCAAACAAAGCAAAACATTTTCAATTCCCTCAGCCCTCCAATACCATTGTCATGATGCGGTCGAATACATAGGTCTTTAACCATACTAATGCTTAACCACAAATGCCAGCATAACCCGCGGCCTGCTTGACGTTACCCGAGAGGCCTGGGAACAACAGCCGGGGGTAAACCGAACTACCATCGAGCATGTGCTTGAGATGAGGGAGCGTATTGACTGAGTGATGCCCATCATCTGGGAACACCTCGTCAAGGCACAGCAGGTGGAGCAACGGCATTACAACTGGGCGGCCCAATCACGGGAGTTCCAGCGAAGAGACCACATGCTGGTGCCCACAGCCGCCTGCAAGTTCTTTGCCACCTGGCAAGGTCCCTATAAAGTCACGGAATAGGTCGGCCCCGTTACGTACCGTGTGCGGCAACCGGGTAGAATGAGGGAGGATCAGCTCTACCATGTCAATCTTCTGAAGTGCTGGGTCGGGACTGGGCCCCAGCTCTCCGCCTACACCGGCTCGACTCCCGTGGTTGTGAATATTGATCCCCAACTCTCCGCCGCCCCAAAAGTCGGAACTGCAGCACCTGGTCAGTCAGTTTCCGGATGTGTTTCTCCCCCCAGCATGGGCGGACCCACGTCTTGGAACACGACGTCCGCACACCACCAGGAACCATCGTCCGGCAGCGGCCCTACCGTGTCCCGGAGGATCGGCGACACGCCATCGAGGACGAGGTACAGGAGATGCTGAGGTTAGGGGTAATTGAACCATCGCGCAGCCCATGGTCCAGCCCCATCGTCATGGTTCCGAAGCCTGACGGCACCCTCCGCTTCTGTAATGACTTCCGCTGCCTGAATGAGATCTCCGAGTTCGACTGTTATCCCATGCCCCGCGTCGACGAGCTGTTTGACCGTTTGGGAAGGGCCCGGTTTATCTTCACTCTCGACCTTACCAAGGGCTACTGGCAGGTCCCATTGACGGAACAGGCAAAACCGAAGACGGCCTTCTCTATCCCAAGTGGCCACTGGCAGTACCGGATCCTTCCCTTCGGCCTACACGGGGCCCCGGCCACTTTACAACGGCTAATGGACATCCTCCTCCGGCCGCATCAGGCCTACACGGCGGCCTACTTCGACGACGTCGTTATCCACTCGGAGACCTTGGAGGACCACCTGCGGAGGGTGCTGACAGAACTATGCCAGGCTGGCCGCCAACCCCCAGAAGTGTCATCTGGCCCTCGCCGAAGCAAAGTACTTAGGATACCAGGTGAGTCGCGGCCTTATTAAACATCAAGAGAAGAAGGTGGCAGCTATCCTCTCCGCGCCGCGGCCCACCTCCAAGACACAGGTATGGGCCTTTTTGGGGTTGGCGGGGTACTACCTCTGCTTTATCCCTAACTTCTCCTCCTTAGCTTCTCTCCTGACAGACCTGAGCAGGAAGAGGCAGCCGGAGAAGGTCTCATGGACCCCAGAGACAGAAGCAGCGTTCCACAAGATAAAAGCGGCCCTCACAACTAAACCAGTCCTCCGAGCCCCCGACTTCAACCGCCCCTTCCTGCTGCAGACGGATGTATCCAACACCGGTAGGGCTGACCCCTGCAGAACAACGGTACGCCATGGTGGAGAGAGAAGCGTTGGGCGTCAAGTGGGCAGTCCTGGAGCTCCGGTATTACCTCCTCGGCCGCCACTTCACCCTCGTAATGGACCAAGCTCCACTGCAGTGGATGGCCCGAGCTAAGGAGACAAATGCCAGGGTGACACGGTGGTTCCTCGCGCTCCAGGACTTCAACTTCACTGTGCAACACCGAGCGAGGATGGCCAACGCAAACGCCGACGTACTCTCCCGGCTAAGGTCAGCTTTCGCAGGTCTGTCAGGCTCTATTCCCCGCCCTCCCCCGATCTTCCCGCTTCTGCAGAGGAACAGGATGACGCTTGGGGGGGGGGGGGGCGGGGGGGGAGTGTGACACGTGTCCCGAGCTCTCATCATCGTCGCCCTGGAAACTGAGCAGGCACACCTGCACCTGCTCATCATGGACTGAGCGGCCACACCTGCACCCCATCAGCCGCTGCTCACAACAACCCTGCAAGCCACCACAGAGGGGAGAGATGTCTCCGCAAGACTCGGCTAATCTTGTCTTTCACTTTGCCCTCAAAGAGCAACGTGTGACCGCCAGCCCCAACGCCCACGGGAGAGCACGGACCCACACTGCACCAGCGCACCCACAGCAAAGACACCGAGCACCAAACCGCCTCACGACAACGCCTTCCACAACCTATTCTTTCAATAAAATCCACCCTTCGAGGAACTTACCTTCATCCTCGAGCCACATATATAAATTTTACTCCTCCCAAAATGTTAAAATAAATGCGTGAGAGCATTAAAGGCTATATGACATGTTATTGTCAGATATGACTGTGCTTATGCAACACGAATCGCTGCCGACAAGTAGCTAAGCATCTCTTAAGCAAGCCGATGCGCAAACTGCCGCGAATGAAACTGAGAGTAAGATGCAGACACTCAACACACAATCATCTTCATTAAGGCCATCCTTAAAAATGATTTGGTTTGCAGTAACAGTAAAACATTTTTTAAAAAGGGTCGGTAGGTAGATTTTTTTTTTTAAGTTTCAATTTAAAAAAAAAAAAAAAGTAAAATTTTGGTGATGGTGATTACGTAGGTATGAATTTAAACAAATTAGCATATCTGACTGGGTCTTCAACCCGTGCCTTTGTGCGCATCATTGCAAACCTCATTTTTATGCAGGCTATATAGACCACAAACAAATTGAAATCTTTGTCAAAAACATGTTAATTGAATGAATTTCAGGTGAGAAGAAAAAAAACGAGGTACTGTTTTACTTGTATGCACCGCTAGGTGTCAATGCAACCTACAAATTAGAGACCGATTACTTTGCTTTCTTGGGTTGTCACTTTTGTGAAAAAAATCCTGTTTGATTTGAGTGACAAGTGTTCATTGAATCGATTGTAAAATAATTCAAAACATTTACTGCACGCTTCAACATGGCTGTGTTTACGATTAGAAATGGCAACAACAACAACAACAACAACAAAAAACAGCGAATCTAGCCCGAATCTGTATCTGTAGACACATTAAAAAAGTTAACAGCTTAAGTCAATTGTGGATTAATGCGTATTGGAGACGCGATCCATTTAAAACGATTCAATTCGCTTTGGTGAACTGGTTAAAAAAGATCCGGTTACATCAAATGATTCGTTCGCGAACCGGATATCACAAACTGCTTTGTTTTGAACTCTCTCTCACAACAGACACGGAAGAGAAGACAATGCTGAATAAAGTCGTAGTTTTTGCTATTTTTGGACCCAAAATGTATTTTCGATGCTTCAAAAAATTCTAACTGATCCTCTGATGTCACATGGACTACTTTGATGTTTTTCTTACCTTTCTGGACATGGACAGTATAAAATCTGTTCTCGAGATGTATAGGGGGAGTTAGAATACCGATATTTTCAAGCCTTGTCATAGTCGAATGTGGGGTAGCGGAAGCTACGGCAGCAATACGAGAAACTCGTGACAATCTGGTATCTCGTGTTCCTTTGCGTGTCACTCCGTTTGTGCCATCGATTAGTGTGGCGATTAGTTTCGGCTTGTTCCTCTACACTTACTATAAACTGTTGAGATTCAGAAGATTAATGGGACTCACCGGCTGTATGCTGAGAGGGTCCATGACGTTCTGATGAGTGTTCCGCCTGTTTTGGAAGTCCAGCAAGTAATTTTGTTTCAAAATCACAATCCTTTATAGAAGTTTGCAGCAGTTCATGCAACAAGTAGATCCAACAGGAGGCATTTTCTCTCTCTTCTGTTTGAATGAAGGCAGTTGTCATCCCGTCTCCGGAATGTAAGCTGCTGGCAGTGGGAATCAAAGTCTTCTTTTTGTAGTATTATTCCAGTCCCAAAGTTTTTAGTTTTAGCATTTGTGCCAAAAATCTGTTGTCTGAGCACTGTGCTGATCTGCTGAAGTAAAAATCTAGGAAAAATCACAGAAAAGTACAGAAATAAGAAGCAAAGCGTAGAGCAGTAAGCTAGAACGTCTGAATGGTAGCAAAGCTGGAAGCTAGCAAAACATAGCAAAGTGTAAATGGAAACATTTTAACAAATCAGATATCCGATCAGCAAAAACGCATAAAATGACCAGGTGTAAACAGGCCATAGGCTGTGTGAATGGAGCTAAACTCATCCCTAAAACCAATGTGATTGGTAAGCTGGGCCAGTGTGTGCTGTGATTAGTTAGCTGGGCCAGTGTGTGCTGTGATTGGTTTGCTGGACCAGTGTGTGCTGTGATTGGTTAGCTGGGCCAGTGTGTGCTGTGATTGGCAGCACTCGGTGCCTGGTCGGGAAATGTCATGCCTCTTACCATAGTCGCCTGTTGCGAGCTTCAGTTTAAATACTGCATCAAAATCAAATCAATTTTAGTATGATTTAAACCCGGACGATTGCGACAACTCTTAGCTCATCTGCCTTTGGAAAGCTAGTCTGTCTCCAATGTAATGATAACACTCATTGCCTTCTCTAGTGCAGCTCAACCAGGTCTCTTCCCATTCATCGATCTTTGTGTCGATCTTTGTGATATTAGGGATGTGACCGTTAATCGTCACATCCCTAATGTAATTAAAGTATATTTTAGAACTTTATTGTGATAATATATACTATTGTGTGCAATCTGTCACGCCCACCAGAGGTTTTTTTTTGTTGTTGATGTTTTACGTGTCTATTTTTTTGTCTGTTGCTTTGTACCCATTAAACTGGAGTTAACTTGTATTTGTCTCTTTTCATTTTAGATCTGATGCCGCAGAAAGAGGAGAGTGAAGTACTTGATGGAATGAAAGAAGAAGGTCAAAGGAAGAAAAATCGAGATATCGTAACTGAAGAAATATCTGAAAATCCTTCCTTCCAAAAAAGTAATTTCACCTGCCAACAGTGTGGAAAGGGTTTCTCTTTAAAGGCAAGCCTGAAACGCCACATTGATGCTCACTCTGGAGAGAGGCCTTACGCCTGCCAGCAGTGTGGAAAGTGTTTCATTAGAAAAGGAACCCTTAAAGCCCACATGAGTATTCACACTAAAGAAAAGCCTTACGCGTGCCCTCAGTGTGGAAACTGTTTCTCCAAGCGAGGAAATTTAAACACACACATGAGAGTTCACACTGGAGAGAAGCCTTTTGCCTGCAAACTGTACACTGGAGAGAAGCCTTACGCCTGCAAACAGTGTGAAAAGAGCTTTACAACAAAACTAAACCTTAAGTATCATATAAACAGTCACACTGGTGAGACGCCATTTACATGTGATCAGTGTGAAAGAAGATTCCGACGTAAGGTAACCCTTAAAAAGCACATGAAGGTTCATTTAAGAGAGAGCAGTTTTGCCTGTCATCAGTGTGGAATGAGTTTCTCAGACAGCAAAAACCTTACGAATCATGTGATTACTCACACTGGAGAGAAACCATTCATGTGCCTTCAATGTGGAAAGACTTGCGCAAACAATACAAATCTTGCTGTTCACATGAGAGTTCACACTGGAGAGAAGCCTTTCACTTGCCCTCAGTGTGGAAGGAGCTTCAGATACAAAGGAAACTTACAGACTCACATAAGAGTTCACACAGGAGAGAGGCCTTACATCTGCCCTCATTGTGGAAACCGCTTCAAATTTATTGGAAACTTTCAGGTTCACATGAGAGTTCACACAGGAGAGAGACCTTACAAGTGTCTTGAGTGTGACGAGAGTTTCTCATATAAGAGAGACCTGAAACACCATCTGCTGACTCACTCTGGAAAGGAATTCTAGTGTTTCTTCAGTGGCAAGAGATTTACAAAATAGAACAATTTCAAAAATCACCTGCACATTCAGTCTAGAGAATGGCAAATTGTGAAATAAAATTTGGCTCTGCAATTTAAATGGGACTAGAAAATCCCATTTAAATAGGGATGCACAATATTGTATATTTGCCGTTATTTTTCAACTGCTGTATTTTCCAGACTATAAGTCACACTTTTTTTCATAGTTTGGCTGATCCTGCGACTTATAGTCAGGCGCGCCTTATTTATCAAAATTAATTTGACATGAACCAAGAAAAATAATTACCGTCTACAGCCGTGAGAGGGCGCTCTATGCTGCTCAGTGCTCCTGTAGTCTACACCTGAAAACATAGAGTGTCCTCTCGCGGCTGTAGACTTTAATGTTTTCCCTTGGTTCTTGGGTCTAAGTGCGACTTATGTATGTTTTTTTCCTCGTCATGACGTATTTTTGGACTGATGCGACTTGTACTTAGGTGCGACTTATAGTCAGAAAAATATGGTAAATGTAGCCGATGCCAATATATTTTCATTTGTTTGTATGTAAACAACACTAAGGCTCTCCTGTGCATTATATACGAATTATTATTTTAGTTGTTGTTGTTTTTTTTTTAGAAACTCTTATTAGAATTAAATAACCATGAAGTTATTTTATAATTACAGTACATTGAAAGATAAAAAAAATAACTGAATCAACTAAACCAATGGCTGCATTGTTTTTTTTAGATGGGATGCAGTGGTAACCCTAACATTTTTATTAAAAGATTTAACATTTGTATATGGTCTAAAGCAAAAGAGTGGGATAAATTAGAGCTGCTTGAATTAAAAGGAATAGTTCACTCCAAAATTAAAATGTCATTTATCATTTACTCACCCTCATGTCATTCCCACTGAAGCCAAGCAGGACTGAGCCTGGTCAGTACCTGGATGGGAAACCTCCTGGGAAAACTAGGTTGCTGCTGGAAGAGGTTCTAGTGAGGCCAGCAGGGGGTGCTCACCCTGTGGTCTGTGTGGGTGCTAGCGCCCCAGTGTAGTGATGGGGACACTATACTGTCACCAAGCACCGTCTTTCGGATGAGACGTTAAACCGAGGTCCTGACTCTCTGTGGTCAGTAAAAATCCCAGGATGTCTTTCGAAAAGAGAAGAGGTGTGACCTCGGCATCCTGGCTAAATTCGCTCAATGGCCTCTGACCATCATGCCCTCCTAACAATCCCCATATCTACTAATTGGCTTCATCACTCTGTCTCCTCTCCACCAGTAAGCTGGTGTGTGGTGGGCGTTCTGGCGCACTATGGCTGCCGTCGCATCATCCAGGTGGATGCTGCACACTGGTGGTGGATGAGGAGATACCCCCTGTCTATGTAAAGCGCTTTGAGTGCCTAGAAAAGCTCTATATAACTGTAATGAATTATTTTTATTATTATTATTATTCCAAACCTGTATGAGATTCCCCATTGCCTCCATTGACTTCCATAGTAGGGAAAAATACTTTGGAAGTCAATGGGGACCAAGAACTGTTTGATTAGCAGCATTCTTCAAAATATATTGTTTTGTTTCCAACATAAAAAAGAAAAGTATACAGGTTTGGATTGCCTGGTAATCTGTAAACAAAAAACAAAACCCATTACTCAACAATGTACAAATCTGTATATATCATAAGTTTCATACTTGTAATGCAAATGCTAGTAAACTGCACAAACAACATTAAGATGGTGTTTATGATTTAAAAAAGTAGCAACTGATGTCATAAAATCACAAGTAGGCCTGTAGCGCCCCCAAAGTAAATAAAATGCCTTAGCAGACAGGCAAATTTTGTGTATGCATTCTCAAAATAATCTAATCACCATTCAGCAAAATGTTCACTTCAAGAATGATCACACTGCTGATATGATCTAATCGCTAGCACACTCTGAGCTTACTTATTTGTCTTATCAGCAAGGTATATCGCCATAATTTTTCATACCAGGCCGATGCCGATATTTATTGTCAATTGTTTATTGTTTATTGTCATTTATTGTCAAAGTCCGATAACATTCTGATAATATCGTGCATCCCTAGTTGTGAGATGGTCTATAATTGTGATTGTAAAGAGGTGTCTTTCATATATTTAATTCAGTTTAATATTTTGGAATACAATTTTTCAAACAAAAATGGCAATGTAAAAAAAAAAACCTGGAATAAATAATGAACATTGCAGTGGGTTATTTTAGCGAGAGAGTGCAAACATAAGCACATGTTGTCAGTCTGGACTTTAATATGGATATTGTTGGGGAACATCTGAGGTGTATTCCAGAAAGCAGGGTTAACTTACCAACCACTAAACCCTGAACTCTCAGTTGAAATATATACTTTATATAACACATACTGGTTAAAAAAAAAAATGTATAGCCTGAATGCACTGTAAGTCGCTTTGGATAAAAGTGTCTGCTAAATGCATAAATTAAAATATTACTTATATTAGTGCTTTATAATTATATGTGTGTGTGTGTGTGTGTGTATTGTAATAATATATAATACTGTCCGTGATCTGTCATGCCCACTGGAGACTCATCATTAGGGGACGTATGTGCTGATAGCACTGAAGTGAACTAACCCTGAAATATAACCTACTCCAAAGCAGGTCATGTTCAGAGAATAACTTGCTATGGCTACTTACATAGCGTTACCTCTGTTTTTGGAACCGAAAGCTGAGTTTATCCACTTGCTTACCATTAAACATACCCAGGTATGTCACATAACCTGCTTTCGGGAACACCCCCTGGGGTGTATTCCAGAAAGCATGGTTAACTTTCAGCTAAACCCCCGAACTTTCAGTTGATTATCCTAAACCTTGCTTACTCGAGGTATGTGGCTCCAAAAACGTGTCCAGGAGTAAGTCACTCAGAATATGTTCTTGGTTAAGACTCAAGACATTCTCAAAAGAGCGACGAATCAACGAGTCACTATGGAAATGGACGCTAAGAAAAAGTGCACGAAGTGCATGATTCAAAATGCCATCAATAAAATGCACCTGTGTTCATTGTCCATAACATACGACTGCCCGCACCATAACCACACCACCACCATGTGTCACTCAATCCAAAATGCTGACATCTGCAAACCACTCATCCACACGACACCATACACGCTGTCTGCCTTCTGCCCTGTACAGTGAAAACCAGGATTCATCCATGAAGAGAACACCTCTCCAAAGTGCCAGGCGCCATCGAATGTGTGCAATTGCCCACTCAAGACGGTTACAACGACAAGCTGCAGTCAGGTCGTGAGCATGCAGATGAGCTTCCCTGAGATGATTTCTGACAGTTTGTGTAGAAATTCTTTGGTTGTGCAAACCCATTGCAACCCATGTTGTGCAAACATTCAATTCACGGGCAACAGCTCTGGTGTACATTCCTGCAGTCAGCATGCCAATTGCATGCTCCCTCAAAAATTGTGACATCTGTGGCATTGTGCTGTGTGATAAAACTGCACATTTTAGAGTGGCCTTTTATTGTGGCCAGCATAAGGCACACATGTGCAATAATCATACTGTCTAAGCATCTTGATATGTCACACCTGTGAGGTGGATGGATTATCTTGTCAAAGGAGAAGTGCTCACGAAAACAGATTTAGACCGATTTGTGAACAATATTTGAGAGAAAAAGGCCTTTTGTGTCCATAGAATAAGTCTTCGATCTTTGAGTTCAGCTCATGAAAAATGGGGTTAAAAACAAGTGTTGCATTTATAATTTTGTTACTAATGGCTTTACTGTACTGTATACATATAAATAATAGGCTACATAACATATTGTGATATTTTATAATGCATGCTATCTGTCACGCCTGTCAGTTGATTACATGTGCGTGGAAGTTAACTAACCCTTGAATATAACCTGCTCCGGAGCAGGGTATCTTCCTTGAGCAAGTTACTATGGTTACTATGGTTTGGTTACCGTATTTTCCGGACTATAAGTCGCACTTTTTTTCATAGTTTGGCTGGTCCTGCGACTTATAGTCAGGTGAGACTAATTTATCAAAATTAATTTGACATGAACCGAGAGAAATGAACCAAGAGAAAACATTACCGTCCACAGCTGCTAGAGTGCTCCTGTAGTTTACCACTGAAAACATAGAGCGCCCTCTTGCGGCTGTAGACTTAAATGTTTTCTCTTGGGTCTAAATAAATGCGACTTATAGTCCAGTGCGACTTATATATGTTTTTTTCCTTGTCATGACGTATTTTTGGACTGATGCGATTTGTACTTATGTCACAGGGGCCGGTAACTGGTCCCCCACCAAATGTACCACCTCGAGGAGTTACCCAGAGACACCACAGACGGACAGCAAGGTAGGTATAAAAGTTTGATTTTATTAAGTTAAAACCCTAAATACTAAAACACCAGATGGAAGAGTTCCAGCTCCATTTCCTAGGTCCAGCAGCAGTGGGGGCTTTTTGGCACGATGGTCTCGATCCAGCAGATAATGTGACAGTCTATAAGAAGGAGCTTTCACACAACAACTTATCTCCAGAGTATAACAACAGAATGTAGAACGGACAATTGGGGGGGAGATACTTCACCCAGCGGTTTCTCTTCCAGAGTGTGCCAGCAGATTGTGGAACGTACAATGGGAAAAGAGCTGTACCCAGTGGCTTTTCTGCCACATGGGCTGCAACAGACCAACAGCTTCTCTTCAGAGCGGGCAACAACAGACTGACAACTTCTCCTCCAAGAGGGCAGCGGCAAACTAGGGAACAAATTGTAACGAGACTTTTTCACAGCAGCTTATCTTCAAAATATATCAGTGGATCTTAGAGCAGACAATGATCAAATCGCCTCACTCCACGGTCTCTCTTCAAAGTATTACAACAGTTTATGGAACAGACGGTAGTACGAGGTCATCACACACAGCGGCTTCCCTTCAGAGCAGACAGCAGAATTATCCACCCACACTCGTGCATACAATTGATCACCTCAAAGAATCACACGTGTTCACTTCACACTAGGCACTGCAGTCCACAGCAAACTCACAGCGAATATAGCTCTTGCTCAAGGTCACCGCCGGCATCTTCTACCATCTAGAGCATAAATCTCCAACACTGTGAGGAATATTATGAAGAGATTTCAATCCATGTCTTAAACTAATGTAGAAACGCTATCCACTGGCAATTGTACCCACAAATATAAAAGACAAAAGTGCTTCACAGAAGAATATCCAAGAGGCACCTAACTGCTGTATAGATAATAAGGGTGTTCAGCCGCTCTCCAATCCTCATCCAGTTCACTCTGTGGATTCGTTCCTCCAATTCCCAAAAAACGCTGTGACTAGAGTTCCATTTTCCCGCCGCGCTAGTCCTTCCCACTCTGTCTTTTCCGCTCTGTCCTTCCCACTCGGTCCCTCCCGCGGCATTAATCCATCCGCTCCGTCCCTGCGGCATTACTCCGTCCATTCTGTCCCGTCCCCGCGGCACTAATCCGTCCGCTCCGTCCCCGTGGCACTAATCGGTCTGCTCTGTACCGCTCCCGCGGCACTAATCCGTCCATCCTGTTCCCGTTCCCACTCTGTTCTTCCCCTCTGTTCCTGTCAAAATGTCCCTTTTATATTCCACCTAATCACTCTGCATCCCAATCGCCGTTGATTTCCCTCCTATTGCACAGCTGAAACTCATCCCTTCATTACATTGCGAACATTTTCCGGGACAATAGTTCCTCCCTGTCTGTCGTCCCGTGACATTTAGGTGCGACTTATAGTCCGAAAAATATGGTACTTACATACCCTAAAAGTAACCTCAGAATTTGGAACTGAAAGCTGTTTTCTGCTCGCTTATCCTCAAAAATTCCTGGGTATGTCATGTAACCTGCTTTTTGGAATACCCCCCTGGTGGGTCCTACTGTGTGTTTTGCAATAGCAAACATTCTAGCAGTCTTTATGCTGATCCTAGTTATTTGTATTTTATTTCACAAGGTCATCACTGAGTATATGTGACATATTAATATACAATGCATTCAGAAAATATTCAGACCCTTTAATTTTTTTCACCATTTTCACACCTTAACACCTTAATCAGCAATGATTCAAGACCTTGAAACCAAATTGTCTACAGCAGCGGTATGCAATCTTGTGCACATTTTGTATATCTCCCTTAATCAAACCCACTTGATTCAGGTCTTGATCTTGATGCAAGCCACAAACAAGTGCTGAGAGATAAACATTGGTTTGTGGGTGTTCTTTTTGATTCATTAAAGACCATTCATGCTGCTGAATTCTGAATCACATTCTCTAAAAAGGTTCCCAGTTGACCTGGAAGGTTATAGTTAATTTCCAACCCTGATTATAATATATATAACTCATCTGCCAATTTGGCTCTCATAACTATGATTACCAATGTCACAGCTTTATTTATAAATATATTTATTTTGATAATACACAACAAAATCCTGTTATCCTGCAATCTCCTCCCTCTTTCATCCTCATCACCAAAAATATCTTTTATGTGGGCAAATCAATACAGTACACAGAAAAACCAAACAAACTTGTGGACTAAAAGAAAAACGGTAGGTACTGCTAAAATTGACAGGTGTTTTCTGTTAACCAAATTCTGTTAATAAATATCTGCAAACAGGAGCGAAGCATAGACCATGGAACTCCTCATTATCCACGCTGAAGCTTAGATCAAACAGTTCTTCGGTTTGGAGCGACCCTTCAAAATGGCGGCCATGATTGTTTTCACTCTGAAGTGTGATATATCCAGTTGGGAACTCACCCACTTTCTTGCTGAGTTCAGCTCCAGCCTTAATCATACACACCTGAACCAGCTAATGAAGGTCCTCAGGATCACATAAAAATATGATGAACATAAGGACCATTTTTACGGGACGTGTCCTTGGACAGGATTTCTAGTGTTATGGAAATGTTTTATTATGTTAATTTTGCATTGATCTCATTTAAGTATCTTTTGAAACATACTGGTTGACATCTGAGGGCTTGTGGACCTTCACTGCTGGCTTCTCAACGGATCAGAAAATGCGTGCTACAAACGGTGAGACTGATTTTGAAAATCCATTCACCTTGAAAATTAAAAAAATTGGGTTCTAATATGTTAAACTGGTGTTTGATATTCCTAGACCTTATGATGCTAGTCCAAGCCACTCCATAGGTCGTGGGCACGTGGAGCTATATGGTTTCGCAGATACACGTGAAAGAAGTTTTCACAGGTACACGTACGTTTTACCTGTACACACAGGATACAGGATGTTATGGCTTGTGCCTTTTGAGTTCTTCTCCTTATGTACAAAAATACTTCTACAACAATTACCAAACTATGATAGACATAAACCAACAATGAGACACTTCAAAATATAAAGACAACGAAAATAAACCAAAAATTCAAATTAAGAAAAACAAATAGAAAAGCAAAATGTTTGCGGGTGAGTCACCCCCCCCTTTATGCTCCGCATCATCATCCTTAATAGCGTCGTTCAACAACGCGTACAATGAGAAGCAGGTGTACAGCGACGTGCAGGTGCACGGGGTGGACCTAACAATCAAACTCAAGCGCAGACACAAAAAGAAAACGGAGTCAGGTACATAAGGATAAGAACTCACAAGGCACAAGCCGTAACACTCCCCAACTTAAAAGAAGAACCATTCTCTTGTTGTTGTTTTTTTTTAAAGAGCCAGGTTCTGAGAAAAGCTACAGTATAAGCAAACAGGACAACTTATGACATAAAAATAAATAGTTTTAATTAAACATTTACCTAGCCCCGAGAAAGGACATATGCCAAGGCATTTTCACTTCCTTTCTTGTGATGAATCTCAAGAAAATATAATTGAAAATAACAATGTTAATTAATTAAGAAAATAAAATTAAACGTTGGTTATGATTGTACATTTTATTAAAAAAAAAAACAGCGGATTGTGATTGTGTAGACGATGACGGGAGTAGAACTATATCCAACATACACAAAGAAGTGCTACAAAGCAAGCAAGAGAATATTTTTTTTTAGATTTTTTCGGGATATATTGAAAGAACAGCATTGTTTGTTACATTTACATTTATTTGTTACATTAATATTGTTTACATCAAGCTTTTTGAATGGTATAGTAATGTATATTGTTTTTGAAACTTCATAATGTTTCACTTGATAATTTACACGTTATGTGAAACTTAGTACAAGTAAATAAATAAATAAAAAGAGACTTACTCATGTTTATGATCTCTGCTGCATAAAGCACTTCATTCTTTTTTTTTTCTGAGGAAATACAAATCTCAAATCCTGAGGTAATCCACATCACATCTTTTTGGGGTGAATTATGTCTTATTCCTCTCATCGCAAAGCAAACAGTAAAATAAAAATAAAAAACTTGAACAGTCTCACTGCGTTGTTTTCTGTATAGGCATATTCAAGCCGCGTGCTTCCATGAAACATTATAATCTGAATAGTGCGTTCAGCACGGGGGCGTGGTCGCTTTAGAAGATAATGAAGACAGACGTGAAAAACAGACATCGCATTGTTTTCATATGGATTACTTTATCACAGATTATTTGTTTTTTCGGGCAGAAATTTTAGTTTAAAGGCAGACATGTCAAGCTTTCTATAGATACATCTTTCATGTCTCTTCGTTGAGTATTCACTGAGTTACAGTTCATTTTAGTGATGCGTTTGTAAATGAAGATCACCGCAGACAAAGGCTGCAGACAGCACACCTTGTTTGTTATCTTTATTTTATAAATGCACAAAGTTTTATTGTTATTATATCTGTATACAAAAAAAGTAGACCGTTTCCAGATTCGATTAATGTATTGCTCTTATCTGTACGATCAAATTTGAAAGTGTAATTTAAGTTCTTTTCGGTTTTATCAGAAGAAAATGCCTCATAACGCATATACACAATTTTTTTTTCAGAGGGTTAAACCAGCAACCAAACAATCTTTTAATTCTTTCTAAAGCAATGTTCTAGAAACAGGTATTTGAAAATGTTTAGCAATAAGGATCAAATCGTCCTTTCTACACGTTTTTCTAACATTGCAACAATAGGTTGATTTATAAACTCATTTACATCAAACGTCTCCATAATAAATTGATGACCAGAAAATTAACATAATAAAATAGTAGACTATAAACGGCCCCGGACCTACACCTACCTAACTGAGGCCTAACTAAGACCTCTCTAATCTTCAGAGGGTACCAATTGAGAGGCAAGCCTCTCCCCCGGAATACAGCACGGTCCCCCTGGTTTACTCTGCCTAGCCGGAGTTCGCTCAGCACCACCACCATCATCATCATCTGCTTACACAAATCAATTAAACAAAGTTATCCCGGATGAGCCCCCAATTTATGTTACAAAACCCTCTTTAGAACTGGTAGAGAAAAGGGTTGCATAACATAACGAAGGACACATGAGACCTAAATGAAATGCTAGAACATTTATTTAACCCTTATGCATAAGTTGGGGATGTTTTCGTCCACTAGGGGGTAAAGTTGAGTCTTATTTTGGCCACAACTTTCTCTGTGTTTCAGCAAATTTAGTGATTTTTGGTGACAAATCTTATTTTGACATATTTTGGGAAAATGCTTTGAAAATTAAAAAAAAAACTCAACAATACACTGTGGGCAAATTCACTACCCTTCGTTATGTTTGTGGATGAAAACATCCACTAAATTAAACTGCTCTAAAAATGCATCGGTTAAATATTTTTTTCACATTTTTTGCATAAATCTATTAATCAACCTCAGTCTTGATCAAAACAATCAAATGTAAAAAAAAAAAAAAAAAAAAACCAAGATTTTAACTCTTTAATTACCAAGTCCATAAATTATGCCACTGATTTTGGGGGGGACACAAAAAATGACTTTTTTTCAATATAAAAAGTAATTGTGGACTGGATATTTTTTAACCTTTTATCACAGTCTTGGTCATGTCAAAGATTAGTAACAACAATAGCTTTGATGCATTGTTAGTTTTTGTGCAGCATTAGATTTAAAAAAAATTCTCCCTCATTTATTGTTCGTGACTGTTTTTGCCCCATTGACTTCCATTATAACGACAATTTTTGATTGCAAAGTGATGACACCATATAATCATGCATTCTTGATGGTTGGTGGTTTCCCTGTTGGGAAGAGGTAAAAATTGTTATTTTTACACTTGATAACTAGATGGGACCATTAACCCTTTAAATGGGCCTGTGCAAAAAAAAAGTCAATCTTTTGTTCGTTATCTGGCTCGGTTTGGTGTTCATCTTCAGTTTTCTCTTCCAAGCAGTTCAGTCAGTGTACTGTTTGAGTAAATTAATTACTCCGGGATATTGGTTTGTTTGAACTCAGAGGGAGTGTCAGCCACGTTAAAAAAGTTAACAGCTTAAGCCATTTCTGGATTAATGCTTACTGGAGACGCGAACCGTTTCAAACGATTCAGTTCGATTTGGTGAACTGGTTCAAGAAGAATTCGTTCGCGAACCAGACATCACTACACTGCAGTGTTGTGAATGTGCTCACAACAGACCTGGAAGAGAAGACAATTCTGAATAAAGTCGTAGTTTGTGTTATTTTTGGCCCAAAATGTATTTTCAATGCTTCAACAAATTCTAACGGACTCTCTGATGTAACATGGACTACTTTGATGATGTTTTTATTACCTATCTGGACATGGACAGTACACCATACATACATTTTCAATGGAGGGACAGAAAGCTCTCGGTTCTGAGGTTTGAAGATGAACGGAGGTCTTACGGGTTTGGAACGACATGAGGGTGAGTCATTAGTGACATAATTTTCATTTTTGAGTGAACTAACCCTTTAAGCTTTGACATGAGCTTGTCTTTCATACAAGTAAATGAATCATTCACTTGTCCAAGTAAAAAGATTACTTGCCCGGGGGAATATTATTATTATTATTTATTATTTTTTTTTTTTGCCACATATTTAATTTATTCTTGAGCAGTCTCATCAGTTATTATTTTTACTCTATCAGGTATTACTTTTATCAGCATATTTTTTATATTTGCCTTAAATTTATTGCTGTTACACTTTTTAACTTTATGAAGGACAATATTTTACATTTACATTTACATTTAATCATTTAGCAGACGCTTTTATCCAAAGCGACTTACAAATGAGAACAATAGAAGCAGTCAGGTCAACAAGAGAACAACAACAGTGTACAAGTGCCATGACAAGTCTCAGTTAGTCTAGTATAGAACGCATAGGTAGGTTTTTTTTTTTTTTTTTAATAAAAAGACTAGAAAAGGAAAAGTGCTAGTGTTAGTTGGTTAAGTGCAGGCGAAAAAGATGAGTCTTTAGCTGTTTCTTGAAAATGAGTAAAGACTGTACGAATTGAGATTGGGAGGTCATTCCACCAGCTGGGCACAGTCCAGGAAAAGGTCCTTGAGAGTGATTTTGAATATTCCTAAAATTATTAAATGTACGTCTCCATTTATGTTGAATTGTTACATTTGATCAATACATTAAGTTAGAATAATAAGACACTATATGGTTGTTACTATTCAAATGAAACCAGTATCAACAAACTCCATCTGTCCACTTCAAAGAAAAAACAGAAACTGTGCCATTTAGATGTATTTACTCAGACTGTTTAATGAAAATAGGTTGCATAAATTAATTTACTCAAAATTGCAAATGCATAAATAATGTTATTAGATTAATGTTTTCCATTTTTGACATACAAATATGAAATGTTGGAAAAATTCAGTGATACTTTTAAATATGAAATTAAACCACCAGTATGTGGTGACAAGCCACTGTCTTAATGACTGCATCAATGATTCAACTGATTCATTCAATAAATGAAGCAAGCAACCGTTTTCATAAAATTGCTAACTGACTCGTTCAAAAATGCTGAATCATTTAGAAACGAAAGACTGTTGTGTGTTGCTCAGAGATGTGCAATTGTTCTGCTGTGGCTTTGCTTACTCCATAATGTGTCTAAAATGTAAGTCAGTTAATATGAGGCTACTTTTTTATTTAACTAAAGTTGTATAAAATCAATATCACATTTGCAATCGAGCTGAAAGTTGGGAAAACATCAACCCTGGTTGTGAGATGTTTCATACATTATATATAATTTTTTTTCTACCGCAGTTTTGTTGATGTTTGTTTCTTTGTGTGTGCTGTTGCGCTTCTAGTGTTGATTTCTCCTCAAGTCAGTCAGTCTGCACGAGCCTCAACTGACGCGACCTTGTTATTGTCAATACATTATTTGTTATTAAGCTAGTCACCGTTTACACTGAAAATAATGAAAACAGAATCTTTCATGCCAAAAATTCAGTGCTGCCCTAGTTATTATTTATTCAAATTTTGATCAGGTTCCTTGTCCGGTCGGGCAAGTAAAATTCTCTTTCACTTGCCCCTTCACAAAATCCACTTGTCCCGGACAAGCGTTAATGTTGAGCCCTGTTGAGTACACCTGCCCTGAGAGCAGCACATAGTTCAGTAAAATAACAGTAATATGAATATTGAGTACTCCTTTCTGAGAGCAGCACATAGTACACTAAAAATAACAGTAATATGAATATTCAGTACTCCTGCCATGAAAGCAGTGCATAGATCAGTAAAAATAACAGTAATATGAATATTGGCTACTCCTGCCCTGAGAGCAGCACAAAGTTTAGTAAAATAACAGTAATATTAATATTAAGTACTCCTGCCCTGATAGCAGCACATAGTACACTAAAAACAGTAATATGAATATTGAGTACTCCTGCCCTGAGAGCAACGCATAGATCAGTAAAAAATAACAGTAATATGAATATTGAGTACTCCTGCCCTGAGATCAAATAATTTAGTAAAATAACAGTAATATGAATATTGAGTACTCCTGCCCTGAGAGCAGCACATAGTACACTAAAAATAACAGTTATATGAATATTGATTACTCCTGCCATGAGAGCAGTGCATAGATCAGTAAAAATAACAATAATATGAATATTGGCTACTCCTGCCCTGATAGCAGCACATAGTACACTAAAAACAGTAATATAAATATTGAGTACTCCTGCCCTCAGAGCAACGCATAGATCAGTAAAAAATAACAGTAATATGAATATTGAGTACTCCTGCCCTGAGATCAGCGCATAATTTAGTTAAATAACAGTAATATGAATATTGAGTACTCCTGCCCTGAGAGCAGCACATAGTAAACTAAAAACAGTAATATGAATATTGAGTACTCCTGCCCCGAGAGCAGGACATTGTACACTAAAAACAGTAATATGAATATTGAGTAGTCCTATCCAGAAAGCAGCACATAGTACACTAAAAATAATAATAATATAAATATTGAGTTCTCCTGCCCTGAGAGCAGTGCTAATGTTAATGCTAACTGACTGATGAAATGTCACAGGAATATGAACGAGTTCTGTTGTTGCTCATATCGGTTTCACAGACAGTGTGGAAGCATTGGAAAAGCACGTTTTACTCCAGTTACCTCATAAACAGCTTTGGTGCAAACAACTGATGAACTATTCAAGTCAAAATGTATGCTATATGATATGTAGTTCATGATTATTCTATTTATGTATATGTATATTTGTTCGCCAATTATCTTACTAAATGTTAGAGACATTTGTTTTTTTTCTTCATGAAAATACATGGTAATTTCATTTACCTTAAAATAAATGCCTCCCATGAAGCGTCAGTAACGTATCTGTCTTAAGTATTCCCTCCACACATTCAAATTTCCTGACTTCGCCACTTCAACTTCGTTGGTTGAATCTGTAAACCAATCATTTTCCTTTCTGCCCTCAGAACATGATTAAGTAAAATTCCTCAGCTAAGTAGGTGCTCTTACACTGGGTACTGGTGTCTTGTATCAGCTGGTGTGTTCATCTGCTGCTGCTTTTCTGTCAGCTTAGTATGGGCCAGTTCACTTCTCGTAAAAAAAATCCACCAAGTTCCTTGCAGCTCCCAAAGCTTTGCTGACACTGGTCTCTTTAAGAGAAATTTGACAATAAACTGAAGTGTGTCCACTACAATGGACAGAGACCCAATTATGTTTCTCTGCCAGCACTTTCACTGCAGCCACAACATTTGATCCATTGTCATGAAGAACTGTTTTAATATTTTTCATTGAAATGTTGAATTTTGTGTCAATTTCTTCCAGCCATGTTGCATATGTCGTTCATTAAGATTCATTGTTACTAGTGTTAATCTTCATTTTCCAGTCCTCAGTGATAATGTGCACCAAGGTATGCTTCTGTTGCAAGGCTAATCCAAATGTCAACTGTCAGTGCAATGAAGCTTTTCCTTCCTGAATAGTTTCCTTATCTTTTAAAAGACATCAGAATATTTGTTTAAACGTTTATTAATTTTCTTTTATTAAATAACAATAAATAACTGAGCAGTACATTTGTCACAGTGTTTATTCTTTTTTAATACAAATAAATTAAACACAATGTAAATGTTGAAATTAACCCTCTTGGCGCCATGGTCGAGTTTACTCGACAAGATGCGGTACTGAATAAAATGGCCGATTTTGTCAAATAGGGTGTCAACTTTCATGCGACCTCCCCTGCACCATATGGCAGACATGTAATACTTCATCTCTGACTCAAAAAAACATCATGCTTCTATACAAAATCTTCGAGCTAGAGCGCATTGAATCAGTGCGAACAAAAGCGGAAATAGTGTGAGAGTGAGACATTTTATCAGAGCAATATTGTCAATGTCAGCGAGTATTGGCATTAGATTATTATTATTATCATTATTATTATTATCTAATGGCATCAATAAAGCTTCAATAAATCCGCAATGAAGTGTTGGGACTTCTATTCGCGGATACTGATTCTGAAGGGGAATATCTGCATTCAGAAGATGACAGCGATACTGAAAGTTAAAGTATAGCCCTACACCAAGCACAAACGGTGAATCCTTGGCCCACTTTAGATGGTCCTTTGCCAAATGTCAGAGGTGTGAACAATGTTTGCCGGGGTCGGAGTGTTCATTGCGAAATTAGCATGCATGTTATTGTTGCTGGGATTTTTACCACGCTAGACATGTATATTTGTCTTCTGACCGCGCCTCTCCGCAATCGCAGCGACAGTATTGTAGTGGAGACTTTGTCTAATGCCACTGGGTATGTTGGACGAGGTGGAAGTATTCATAGGACAGTTAGGAGGCAAGGTGGGGAATCGCAATGACACTGACAGTAGTCCGAGCTGTGCACACTCGGCGGGTGCGCGAGGCAGATCTGGCCGCGCAGCTCATTGCAGGAGCAGAGGCGATGTGACACGGGGCATAGCTTTTGAACTAAACAGGTTACATGCATTCGGTTTGTTTCTACCATTTATTAGTAATGATTTACACAGTTTACTACTTACTATTCACCTGAGCATTCAGTATTGTGCAATATAGCACACAGAAGGTGAGGGACATTTTGGGGGGGGCAGAAGTGCTGCATTTTATCATTTAAACGTGACTTTTCATGAAAATTCTATAATTCAAGATGGCCACCCCCATATGACGTCATAATATGCAAATTAGATGGGAAAATTTAATCCCTACAGAAACATTGGGTCATCCTTAATATTTTTATAATTGACTGAAAGTCTCTATTTTTTTTATCAATTTTAAGATATAGCCTTTTGAAATTAAGATGTCAAAATCGAACGTTTTAGGAAAAAACCTCTGGCGCCTAAAGGGTTAACATTGTGATAAATACTGTAGACCAGTGGTTTTCAACCTGTGGTCCGCGGCCCCCTAGTGGGTTGCGGTGGTATTGCAGGTGGGCAGCCAATTACTATTATAAGAAATAATATTGTTGATATATGTAAAAATGTCTAAGTCATAACATAACATCATTTTATATATATAATTAAATAACAAAAAAGAAATATTAAACTGTTACTATGCTTCCACTATTCGAGCTCACTGATTGGTTTAAGAATAAACCACCAATTTATCTTACATATTTTTGCTGCATATGCTACAGAACAACCAATTCAAACATGCATTAATGGCTGTTGTGTTTCCTCCTGACTGCTTGCTCCGGTGACTATCTACCTGCTGCCGAGCCCTGCCTGGATCTGGTTTTCCCGTTTTGCTGAGCGGTGCCAGCCAGAGTTATTTTCTGTTCATTTCCAGTCCATTCTAGGGCTGTGCAATTAATAGAAATCGTCATAAAATCACGATTTGAGCGTGCACGATTTTCCGCGGTCCTGACTTCCCGTAGTATGCTATCCGATCCAATCATATGCATTGCGCCTAGCGCGAGAACAGAACAGACTGGGCATATGCCTGTAAATCCAGGTTCACACTGTCTGTGATGCGCCTTTTTTCCGAGCCCATGTTAACAGATCAGAGCGTTCATACTGCACGCGGTAAAAGGCAAGAAATAAAAATGTGCGAAAATAATTAATATCTAACCGTGATTATTAAGTTTTTATTGTGTTACACTGGTGCCAAAGCCCAGGAGAAAGGAGGGACGGGCTACCGAAGATACCTCGCCGCTGGAGTAAACCCGCGGTACAATCGAGCAGGGCGAAGGGGTCTGCCGCCGAGGATGCTCGAGGCGGTGGCTGGAGTAAGTTGCCGGGGGGACAAACTCACTCCAGCCCTCCGTCTCGAGCATCCTTGGCGGCAGACTCCTTCGGGAAGGAGGCGGGAACCGGCAGACAATATCAGTGAATGTCTCAGAGCAATGTCATTAAAAGGTTCAATCGGTCTGCATTATTCAAGAGAAAAAAAATTTGCTCACTTTAATACACTATATTCTGCATGAGATTGCCTATTGGCGTATCTGTTTAGAGAAAAATTTGCCAAAATTCAGAAATCTTGCTGAACATTTAAACATTGCAAAAATACATTTCTGCCTGAACTTAATGTCATTCAGTTTTTTTTTTGTTTATTTAAAAGGAGACACATCTGTTTATTAATATTTTTTTACCTGTTTCAGAATTATTTTAATCTCCAAACTGTTTTAGATAGTTCTGCTTGGCTTCTTATGCTTTTCTAAAAAAGTGTTGGATTCTGCTCCGTTCTCGCCAACACACGGAAGGATCATGAATGCATTTTCTTCAACAGGCTACGGTTCACTGGAGTGAGCTTGTTTCACATTTTTATGGACACTCCGTATTTTAACGTCTTTAAACAAAAAATTAAACTTAAATATAAGTAGTGGAATTTTTCAGTTGTACCCTAAAATAAAATGGTTATTTTTATTAAATACTTAATTTGTCATCAAACTTTTAAGATTAGGCTTAAACTAATGTCAACCGTTTTTTTTTTCTCAAATATTTTGGTGGGTTGTGAAATAGATTATACTTGTCTAGGTGGGTCGTGGAATGGAAAAGTTTGGGAACCACTGCTCTAGTGGCACTTCTCAGTACATTTCTCTTTCTCTCTCTTTTTTAAATGCAACAATCAACTAATAAATATAATAAACCTTTCAATAACACATCTTTTTTTGTTTTTTAACTATCATCACTACAACATTCTTCACATTTTAACTATTTAACAATGTCTCTCCTTTCCTCACAATTTTTCTTCTATATTTTGTTTAGTTTGCTTACACCTCTCAACCTTTCCACCGTTTAGATAATGACGTACTGTCTGCAGGAGTTTTCTTTGGGGTACTCCTTCACCCTACATCACTCCCTTTATTGTATTCTTATAGAGCTACAGGACAGTTGATCCCGACATTCAATTAAATTCAAGTTTATTTGTATAGCGCTTTTCACGATAAAAATCATTGCAAAGCAACTTTACAGCAAATTAAGTTTCTACAATATTTAGTAGTAGCTATCAGTGGTGACTGTCAGTTTATGAACATGTGGCAGAAATGTATGGAAAAATCAATTAAAGACATAATCAAACAGATGAACACTATTAACAGTAATTATTATATGATGCAATCAAACACATAGCAAAATGTGGTAGTTCTGTATGTTGTTTCAGGGTTGGCATCATCTCTTCTCAGGTGTTTCTGGATCCAGACTGGAGCATGTGTAAATCCTAGTTACAAAAACAGAAAAACAAATAGAGACATAATTAGCATTGCTGCTGTTACAACCAAGTAAAATTATTTAGTATAACCGAAGCTAAGGAATAATAATGCGGATTTGATGAGTTTGAACTGCAGTCCAAGATTATGAGATGCATTATTTGAATGCTTGGCCAAAGAGATATTTTTTATCTAGATTTTAACAGAGAAAGTGTGTCTGAATCCCGGACGTTATCAGGAATGCTATTCCAGAGTTTTGGAGCCAAATGCAAAAAAGCTCTACCTCCTTTTGTGGACTTTGGTATCCTATCCTGTCCAGAGTTGTGTGATCTTAGTGTGGCAGATATTACAGGTCTTGAATTTTACTAAGTCACAACTAGTTTCATCATACTACGCCCTGGTGGGGGGCCAGGGAAATACTCCCAATAAAGGTCACACAGGTACGTCTTACCAATTGAGGGCAGGAAATTAATGAAGTGAGACACGAGTATCCATACAAAAATACACTTTATAATAAGAACATTAATAAAATTCTCTCTTCCGGCACATACCCACAAGATTATAAAAATAGTTCTCCAGGGCCATGCTTAGTGGGAACAGGGCAGGCCGGCTGCATCTCCGGGGATCATCTAAACCCACCTAGATTCACACCAAGTCAAACACAGCACTCACACCCTGTAGAAAGATTCACACTGTGAAGCACACAAAGAAAAGCGGCTAGCCTCCCCTGCTCCACACAGAGTCCTCACTGGCTCCTGGAGAAGAGAATAAACACATTAACCAAAAATTACAAACTACAGGGAGTAAAACAAACAAATTAATTTTTACAAAACACTGGACGTGGTCATTTTAGTACTCAGGCTTCCTTATTGGCACAAGATACAGCTGGCACAAGCAGCAGTGCCTGAAGGGCACCAGAAAGTTCAAGGCTGTAAACGAAGGACTATAACCTTTACATTGACCCATTATAATGCATTGGACCAAACCAGAAAATAAACAATTGTACAATAAGTAGACAACCACAGCAAATTAACACTGTTTGTTAAAGAAGTAAACTACAAAAAAAAAAAGACAATGAAAATGCCAATAAGCAAAACAGCAGCGGTGTCACGTGCAGGGTCTTCAGCAAGGGATCAGCTTAGAGATTGCGATTTTCCATTTCCCATTTAAGGTTGAATGAAAACTAAATGCAAAGCTATATGGTTACTCCAACAAAGTGCCAAGTCTCAATGCAACAGCTAGCATTCGCACACCTGCTACAAACTCCGCCACAAAGCCAATGCCACCAGCCTCACTCTAACCAAATGGCCACAGTAATGGAAACGCCAGGGAGAGGAGAACCCAGATCATCAGGATAACATTACACCCATCAAAATAAGAGTCCTTAAATAGTATGGCCGCTTTCACCTCATTGGTCTGCCAATCACACCCCAACCGGGGCCAACAGCAGATAGAATAATTAACCTGCCACATTAGGGAACATAATGGATTGTAGTGTGGTATAAATCTAGCTAGGTATGCTGGAGCTAAATCATTAAGGGTCTTGTAGGTAAGTAATAATATTTTGTAAATGATACAGAAATTAATATGTAGCCAGTGCAGACTGTAAAATTGGGGTAATATGATCATATTTTCTTGACCAAGTAAGGACTCTAGCCATCCTCGTTAAATTCTGTTTTAGGAATTTTCAACAAATCCATTCTGTTTCTGAGAAGAACTTTACCATATTCAGGGAGATCTAGGCATGATCTCCTTCAGAAGCTTCGCTTTTGGTCCCTATTTTCCATCACATTGTTTCCTAAAAAAATATTTCCTAGGTGCAAACGTGTCTTTGTTTTGTAGCAGATGTTCAGCTGAGGGTAACTTTGTCCTCATCTTTCTACCCATCAGTAATTCTGCTGGAGACTTACCACCTTCTAAATGATGATGACCTGTAGTTCAAGATTGCAAGGTGAGGATGTTCTCCTGCTTCAGCTACGTTCTTCAGCAGATGCTTCACAGTCTGTACTGCCTTTTCAGTTAACCCATTTGACCATGGGTAATATGATTGTAATCATTTTGTAATATGATAATATGACTTGATGATATGTGTTCAAATCCATACTCTCTTGGAAACTCTTTAAATGTTAGTCCACAGAATTGAAGTCCATTTTCACAGACTACAGTGATCGGAATTTCATGTTTCACAAAAAATGTTTTCAAATGTGAGATCACATGCTTTGCAGAGGTGTCTGTCAATAATGCAAACTCTGGATAGTTGGAAAAGTAGTCCATAACAACCAGGTAATCTTTGCCATTCAGTTGGAATAAATCAGCTCCGACTTTCATCCATGGTTTACATTGTTTAAAATTAGGTAAGAGTGGCACTTTCTGCTGTTTGTATCGGTGTTGTTGACAAATCTCACAGTGTTGTACTTGTGTTTCTAGGTCTCTATTCATATAGGGACTGTTTGTCACATCTCAGGCACGGCACTTATATTTCTCAACACCCATATGGCCTTTGTGTATGAGCCCAGTCATTTGTTGTCTCTTTGTACTAGGGACTACAGTCCTTCTTCCTTTTAAATTAACTCTATCGATGACAGAAATCTCATCTTTGAAATGCTGATATGGACTTGGCAGCGACTCTTCTCCAGGTGAGTTGATTTTACAAGTCACTTCCTGTAATACACGGTCACTTGCTGTTGTGTCTGCAAACTCAACCCACTTCTGTCGTGAAACAGGTATTTGGTTCATTACACAATCAACAAGAATTTGAATATCATTTTCCATGCTGCTTTTTCCAGTGTGACAAAGTCATCAGCCACTACCAGTAGTTTACCTGGAGTAAACTCAAATACGCTGGATCAGTGGTGGTGCATCACCCAGGGCCTTTTTTGAAATCGCGATCAGAGGTTTGTGGTCAGTCTCTACAATAAATTCCCTGCCATACACGTATTCATGGAACATTTCTTTCAGTTTGTACGTACTTTCTCTCAGCTGCTGTCAGTTCCATGTTTTTGGAGTAATACCACTCCTACTCTGTCTTTGAATGCATCGGTTGACACTTTGACTGGTTTCTCCGGAAGTGACGTTAATGATGGTGAAAAACATTTGCTAGTATAATGACACATTAGGCATTATGGGCATTGCATTAAAACTTTCATGAACTCGCAGGTTATATAGCTTTCTGTCGATTAATTGTGCAGCCCTAGGTCAGTAGCGTCAAACTGGATGCACTCGAACTCCGTAGACTCTGATATTATTGACTCAAGATGCCGATGAATCCCTTGAGGCTGGAGGAACTATGGTAGCTAAGAGAGTTTTCTGTCTGATGTGATCAGGTTTCCTTAAATCAGATGTAAATTCTCCATGATCACTATGTGTATCAAGGAGTCAGAGAAGTTCGGATCCATGGTCATGACAGGTCAGACAGGCAGTAGTCAGAGCACAACGTCAAGTATGTCAGGGATATCCAGAATCAGCAACAGTAACAAGTAGAGGTCGGGGCAGGAAGCAGAGAATCAAAGTTGGTATACACAATCCAAAGTCAAACACGGAAGGAACAAACACAGGGAAAACGCTCAGAAATGCCAGACAGAACTAAACAAGACTTCGCCCTATTAGAGAGTCCAAACACAGTTTATATAGAGGAGTGGAAATGGGTAACACCTTGTGGTTATTAGCCCTAAGCATGGGATTATGGGAAATGGAGTTGGGAATGGCAATACAAGATGCCAGAGACCTGAGTGGAGTGCCCTCTATAGGAGGAGTTCATAGGCACTCCAGCTGATGATCGTGACATAGCCAGCCCCCCCAAGGAGCGCGTCTTCCAGATGCTCTTAACAATCTAGGAGGGCGGTGGAGTGAAGGCAGAACAGGGGGAGGGGCGGAGGGCACTGTAGAAACCACAGTCGAGCAGACGGGACAGGAGCCCAACAGGGCAGAGCAGAGGACCACCACAGCCGAGCATACAGGACAGAAGCCCACCAGGGTGGAGCAGAGGACCACCAAAGTGGAGTCGATGGTAAAGGAGAGCAAGTCTGGTCAGGTAGGACTGAAACAAAGAACATGAACAGGTTAATAGCGGCCTCCGTGGCCATGAGGTGTGGTTAGGGAGTTCCCAAACGGCCTCCATAGCCGTGACAGGGCAGGCTGTGAGTTCATTGATGGCCTCCGTGGCCGTGACAGGATAGGAAGAGAGTTCATGGATGGATACTACTGACACCTCTGAAGGTTCTGCAGCGGTAACAGTCTCCTTGACAGCAACACAACAGGCTGAGAGAACATTGCAGGGTGCAACAGACAGGATGTGACGAGGCTCTGGAAGTTCAGTTGAGACGAGACGAGGCTGAGGCTCTGGATGATCTGTTGTGATGTGATGAAGTTCTGGTAGGGCTGTTTTGACCTTGGTTCGAATGATGGTGGATGGAGTTAGTCTAATACGGTCTGCCAACAAGGCGGGCTATTTACACAGACAGATTTGTTTATCATGATCTGACTCCAAAACAATCTACATTTTTTCCCAAATTCTTCTGCTGTGCAAATACATCGTTACAACTTTACATTTTAACCAGAATTGGAGTTTCTATGCCTTTTGTTTATAGTTGGAATCTCTGTAGTGACATTACTGACTATTCAGTAATGAAATCATAATTTTTATTTTATTAAAGCCATATTCAGGATGAACAAGCTCTGAATGAAACATGTAAACACCAGATTACAAAGAACAATTATGAACAGTTATCATTCTACAACAGAGTATGACAATTTTTCAGTTTGGAGGGGAAACCTCTATTTTTCGTGCTTCATGTCTATGCTTTAAAACATCTCCTGCTGGCAAAGAATGAATTTGCATTTTCATTAAGTCCACCTGATCCACGCAGCAAACATTTTGTTTGTTATTAAAAAATATCTACTCTAGAGGGACTTGGCTATTGTTATTGATTCTATTTTGAAGTCTACCGGAAGTTAAGTTAGGTCCACAAAAGTGCTCATGCGCAGTAACGTTTGTTTATGTTTTTGCCGTTGAACCCGTCTATATGTATGTATATATATATATATATATATATATATATATATATATATTATGTCTGTGAGGCATGTATTCGCTGAGTTTAGGTTCATTTTGTGATGCGCTCTTGTTCAAGAATGAGATGGCAGAAAGTGCATCATGATTGTTTTCTTTATTTTACAAAAACACAATGTTTTGTTGATTATTGTGAGGGCATACAAATAAAAGGAGACCCTTTACAGTTACGAATGATGTATTACTCTTAAGAGCAAAAAATAACAGCATATTTAAGTTCCACTGGAGAAAAAAAAAGGCAAGTGATCGAACTGTTTTTCTAAATGACATGGGCCAAGAATTCTGATAAGCTGACATGGCCCTGAGTGTCTCAAGCTAGGGCTTATATTTGAGTATTGCAGTTTTAAATAGAATAATTATTGTTATTATCTTATCATTCTTTTTTTTTTTTATCTACTCATTTTGTTTTTTGATAATTTATTTTAAAACTCACATTTTAGATCACAAATTGTAATTTTTCTGATTATTTTGTGTGTGTGTGTGTGTGTGCCTGATTTGAAATGGATCACACCTGTAAGTGCTTTCTATGAGAGCTCCAAGTGAGCGGTTTTTCAGAATAATTTCTTGCCATAATCTGCTATGTGTCACACAGTATTTCTGAGAAAATGCTTCTGTATTTAAATATGTTAATTACTAGTAGTAACATTTTGTTATTGCTATGCTAAATTTGTTGCGACTTTGAACTTTCATATTTGATTGAGAAACATATACATGTATGAGAAATATATTTTCTGGGAGACGTGGTTTTAAGTTTTTGTCCATCTGAGAACAATTAACATAATGCAGTGTTAACTGACATAGCATTTATTACAGTTAGCTATAGATACTATAAAATATATCTTCTGCGATAAAAGTTGGGGGAAAAAAGTAGAATATAATCATAATATCGCTATTAGGAAAATATATAGACATATACAAAATATAAACAATACAAATTAGCAGCAGAAGTTAAGTGACAGAGTGCAAACACTTCTGGCCCATTTTAGAGTGAACTAAATATGCAAGACTGGTTTTACATGTCTCTGTTTATAACAGGGTGTTCATCCTTTGCTGGACTGTTTTAAAGAAAAATTAAAAGTATACCCACTTCTCCAGGCACCACTGCTAATGTCAACCCAATTTTCATTCTCAGTCAAAATGCAACGTCTGTTTTGACGTCATGATCCAACGTGCTCAAGTGTCTGCTGCTGACACTGTGGCTCCACATTTGTTTGATTATGATTATTTGTAATTAGAGCTATTGTATCACATAGATTTACATTTATATTTATATTTAGTTATTTAGTATACACTTTTATCCAAAGCCACTTACAAATGAGGACAAACAACAAGATTACTGTCTAGGCAGCTTTATTTATTTATTTTTGCAGCAGTAGGGCTGTGCATGCATGTATATGATGTAAATAGTTTAAATTTACAATTAAACTGTTTTTAAACTGTACATTTAAACATACATTGAAATAACATTACTGATTGCTCTCATTGTTGTAGTTTTGTTTTTCACACTCCATGATTTACAAGTTTACTTACATTCTTGTAATGTGAAATGGGTGGGGGCTGCTTCAATAAAATATGAAACCCTGCCCCCCTGGTTTGAACGGGACTTTTATTTTGGTGTGGCGCTGTGACGTCACAAGGCGGCGCCGCGCTCCCGCATTTGTTGTGATTCGACTGAAGACGGTTTGTGGTTTTTAAGCATTTAAAGCGTTTAAATCAATGCTGCCTTTGCGGGCTATTTTTGTTTTTACAAGTTATGTAAAAAAGCTTAATTATTATTGCATATAAAACTGCAATGCTTTTGTCAAACATGTTTTAGCTTTACACATGAGTAAAGCGCAACCACACGCGTTACAGAAAAGACGCGTCTCATTTCGCTCTTTATATCGTGAATCAGTTTATAATAAACATTAATTCAGTCACTGGTAAGTAGAGATGAATGAACTGATCTTTTAGGATCTTCGAGGGAATTGAACCAAATCAAATGCCCCGCAAAATGATTCAATGATTCAAGTCGCTCGATTCACCGCAGACTGACGGCATCTGCTGCTCAAAACCCTGTAAATACACCAACTTTAACAAACAAACTGCAGATGTTTTTAGAAATGTCAAATGCGTTCTACAAATGAATAAATGCCTAAAGCAAACCACATCTGTGCGGATTGCTGAACACAGGAGGTGATTGAGATGCGCCAGAGAGTTTAATCTCAGACTGTCAGACCAAATCTTATTGTTTATCTGGAGTGAATCTGATTTGAGTGACTGACTGTACACACTGTGCATCGCACCTGTTCATATCCGATCTGTGTGTTCAGAAGCTCTTCGTTTTACAGTGCATTGGTTTATATGGCAATGCTGTTGCTTTGTTATGCCTACGCTATAAACAGCAATAACGGCAATACAGGGGCCTGTTTCATAAAACAAGTTTACCAAATAAGTCTTATTTCAGTTACTCTGACCTATACTACGGGGCCGTTGAATGCTTGAATCTGATTGGCTGGTGAACGTTCTGAGGTCTGCAGTTATTTTCAGGGAAACGCACTGCGAACGTAGTTACAAGCAGCTCTCTTACGGATCCATATCACTTCGCATAGTTAACAGTAATTACGGTCACGCAGTTTGCACAAAAACTGACGATTTTATCAGTTATAAAACAGGCTCCTGATATTGCCTTACGACATGACAACATGTTGCTGTTGTGATTATTTGTCTTTTTCCCGCTCGACTTGCAGTTCAAAAACCACACAAGCTTGTCTTTGCAAAGATCTTCATGTTTTCAAAAAAGCTTGTTCAGACTGAAACAGATTTCCAGGATTCGATTTGAATAGGACTCCAAACCACATACGAATGTAGCTCGAAACGGATTTGTACAAATCAGATTTCACGTAGTTCACTCCCATTCAAACTATCTAAATATGATCAGATTTAGATTGGATTTAATCTGACAGTCTGAACGAGGCTTTAGTTTGGATTTATTTTTCATTTCTGTTATTTATTGTTATCTTAATCATGACAGAGTGTTGAAGAACACCGAAAGTAAAGCTACTGAGATCCATGCGACGTAAAGATGGCGTCTATTAAAGAGGAGAGTGAAGACATTAAGATTGAAGATGCAATCAGTGTGAAACAAGAAGATACTGAGGAACAAACAGGTTGGTTTTCAGTCTCAAACCTGAACGCACTTATTTGATCCCTATTAAAATGTTTCATTCTGCAGAAATGAATGATTATTGAAAATTATCATATGAGTGTTTTTTAATTACAAAGTGGTTTTATTTGGCGGATAGACGTGTTGAAATCACATGACCAGATAAATACTAATGCTGCCTCCAAGTACAGCTGAGAAGATCCTACTGCCAGGTTAAAGGATTAGTTCACTTTCAAATTAAAATTTCTTGATAATTTACTCACCCCCATGTCTTCCAAGATGTTTATGTGTTTCTTTCTTCGGTCGAAAAGAAATTAAGGTTTTTGATGAAAACATTCCAGCATGTGGTAGACGTCTTGGACTCTAAGGTCAAAATGACACTTTCAGTGCACCTTCAAAAGGGTTGTAAACCATACCAGAAGATGAATAAGGGTCTTATCTAGCGAAACGATTGGTCATTTAAAAATATAAAATAAAAGTGTATATGCTTTATAAACACTTTTCTCTCACTTCAGCCAACTGTCAAAACCGGAAGCCACTCCAGTGGATGATGTAGCACATCCGCGTTGCGTTATTAGTGACGAGCGCAGAGAGAACAAAACAAAACGCCGTTAACGAAATAGAAGTACAAAACGAGGTTTTATTAAGGAAAATGTCGGATTATTTCGATATAAGCCAAGAGGAGACTGGTTTTCCTTGGCTAAAGTAAGAAAATCTTGTTTCATTTTCTTTGACATTTCCCAGAGGTGCATGCGCGACCCATTCCAGGGTGAGTAAATTATTAGGAAACTTTAATTTGAAAGTGAACTAATGCTTTAAGCATTTGTTATTGTGACATCACACATTAATTTAGGGGGAACAAATTATACATTAGTAGCCCAAACAAAGCAAAACATTCTCAATTAATTCACTCAGCCCTCCAATACCATTGTAAAATTTGACTGAAATTACATAAATACAGTTTCTTTGCAGAACTGAACTGTGTTACTTTTTTGATGCAAGGTTTGAAGCCATGGTGGAAAATATCACATCATTAGTAACAAGTAAAGATGTTCACAAGTCCATATGATGGGACTAAAAATGTGATTGTTTGAGATGTCTCACTTGAATCAGGTATGTTTGATTAGAGAGACATCTAATATACAGTGTTTGAGCTCCAGGATCAGGTTTGGGTCTTAAAGATTGTAACATACCCATGTCAGTTAACTAGATTTGCATTTTTCCCATTAACATAACAATAACAGTGTTTACCTTTAGCACATCAAAAATCATATTTATTTATATGATATTGTTCACAGTACACGTTTTCAAAGAAGCTGTACAGGAAGTTGTTTTGTAACACATTCAATTCATGTTTATTTGTATAGCTCCTTTTACAATGCATATGTATTTCCTGTAAATGTGCTTTGAAACGGTATCAAATAATGCAGTCAAGAAGCCAGCAGTGAATGTGACAAGAAAAAAATGTCAAGAGAAAAACTTTTTTTTTTTAATCCAATTGATCCCTAATCAAACACCCTTTGCTGTAATCTTCAAGCAGACATGAAGATGTAGGATTGTTCACACCTGGTCACTTTAGGCGTTTTAGTTATCCGATCGTGAAAAACCAGGGCCTGTATTCACAAAATATCTTGAGGCTAAAAGTAGCTCCGAACTTTCCAATTTAGGAGAAAACTTTGAAAATAGTGGTCGTTTCAGTCCTAAATTTAGGACTTCTAAATTTTTGCTCTAGGAGTATTTCACAAAGCGTTTTGGCACTAAAATTAGCTCCTAGATCTGTGAAACGTTAGGAGTAGTGAAGAGGACTCTCACTAAGACCAAATGTGAAATATCCTAAAATGGCTGTTGCCAGCAATCTATCTCCGAATATAAACATTTTAGAAACAATTTTTTTCTAATTGGTTTGGAGGTTATCCCAATTCCAAATGTTTGATTATAACCTTAATATAGCTGTTCTTGCTTCCAGTTTGATTTTCTTTTATGTTATGTTTATGTATTTCTATCAGCCATGCCTTTTCTGCTAATTAAATTTATTAAATTAAATTATTCAATTTTCTGCATATTACCAAAATTTTATTAGTCAAAATTGTATCACCCAAATCGTTAACGGCTGTTCTTTGTGGTAATATAGTGAAGTGAAGTGACATTCAGCCAAGTATGGTGACCCATACTCAGAATTTGTGCTCTGCATTTAACCCATCCGAAATGCACACACACAGAGCAGTGAACACACACACACACACACACTGTGAGCACACACCCGGAGCAGTGGGCAGCCATTTATGCTGCGGCGCCCGGGGAGCAGTTGGGGGTTCGATGCCTTGCTCAAGGGCACCTAAGTCGTGGTATTGAAGGTGGAGAGAAAACTGTACATGCACTCCCCCCACCCACAATTCCTGCCGGCCCGGGACTCGAACTCACAACCTTTCGATTGGGAGTCCAACTCTCTAACCATTAGGCCACGACTTCCCATAGTAGGACATCCATATGCACACCTAACATTCATCGACCTCAAATATGGCTTATCATCTGAGATATGTATGTAGTAGCAACTTTACATGGCAGCTCAATCTAATGTTAGCCTACAAAAAGTGCACATGTTTGTGCGGAGTGTTAACTTAGCGAACTTGGGGTACTGCATGACATATGGAGGCGACTCTGCGATCGTTTGCTCTTAAAATACTTCGTCATTTTTGGTCATACAGATAAGAGTAATGCATCTTTTGTTTCTGTTTCTGAATAGCAATGAAATGTTGTGCTATTGTAAAATAATTAAAGCAAACATGATGCTTTCTGCCGTCTCAGACTCTGTGAACTTGAGCGCGTCACTTCAAAACTCTGTGTATGCTTGCCTTATTACAGACATGAAAAATATATCTATAGAGAGTGAAACTTTTAAGTGAACCAATTCAAACAGAAAACAAATATTCTCATATTATGTAATCTGTATGAAACATGCATATAGGTGAATACTGTGGAGATGAGTCACTGTCGCAGACTTCATCTCTTAAACAGAAAACAGAAAGCACTAGTGTTACAATAAATTACGATCTTACAATAAATTAAAACGTTAATGCAGTGTTTTTCCCTAATAAAGTCATAATTATATTTGCCAGTGCACTGTGACAAGCCTTTTTTTGCGTGCGTGAGCGTGAGCGCTTATTAGGCTCATGATGATTTATATGGTTTATTAAAAGTGCGACTAATAGTCTACTAATGCTTAAAAATGAACAACTTTTAGTTGACCAGAAAAATCTTGAGTCGAAGGCAAGCCCCAATGCATACTGACTAATTGTTTATGAGAAGCATACATATGAGGCTGACAATTAGCTGAATATATAGCCTACTTGTTTAATTAGTGACACTTTTCCTGCATTTTAAAATCTTTATTTGAATGTGGCAATTAACATTTTTATTTTGAAACCTTTATTTGAATATGGCAACATATTGCGCTCTACAATATTTCTATGAATAAATCTCTGACAGAGACTATCAGCCAGGGGGGCAGGGTTTCATATTTTATTGAAGCACCTCTGGGCGCCGCCATTGGCTAGCGGACCCCCACCTGCTGTTAGCATTACATTGACTCCCATTCATTTTGGTGTCACTTTGACAGCGAATAACTTTACATCTGAGGCATTTAGAGACTCCATTTGTCCATTAATTATTTCTAAAGAAACACTAAAATGTATTAAAGGCCCCATTACCTTCTATCTTACGTTATGGCCCTGTAGAAGAAGTTTTTGTAAAAATAGGCTAAAGATTGCGTCATAACCTGCGACTCGCTGTCGGATAGTAGAGAAATTACCGTATGGACAGGAGGAGAAGCTCGCAGGCAATCTTTTACTGTCTATGAGGCTATCGGGGGGACGTGGAGGCATAAAGTCAAGGGAGAAGCCCAAAGAGATTTTATAAAAGACATGGGACAAAATTGTTCAAGAACGTCTGCAAGATTCGGTGGGTGATTCAGATTTCTCTTGGCACAGCGATTAGAAGACTTACAGTTGTCAGACAGGTTGCTCACATGACATCTACGTCATCAAGCTCAGTTTGAGTTTGCGCAGTACGCTCGACCCCCAGGAAGTGTGTGCTTCTAATTGACTTCACTTGTCTCCCTTGAATCCAATGGGGTCGCTGTGTCCATTTCTTTTACTGTCTATGCTATGCTATCACCCAGTCACTGTGTGCAGAGTTAGCAAACATGCATGCATGCAAGCATGGGTCTTCAATCGGCGAACGCAATCCAGGGGGCAAAACAAGAGCGATAATCTGTAAAGGCGAGCAATAGTTCAGGCAGGAACAAACAGAGTCCAAATGACAAGACGATAGAGCAAACCAAGAATAAACAGGTAATAATCAAAACCCAAGTAATCCAGGCAAGGAACTAGACTGAGACTAGAACTAGAAAATAAGCAAAGGCTAACGAACAGGCTCTGTGGTGTTGTTGCGTGAGGACAGCAATAATGCTAACAATACTCGGCCGTGTGAAAGAGGAAGTCCATGGCTTTTGCCCAGAGCAGGACAGAAGACCACCAGACTGGAGCTGACGGAGTGGAAGACAAACACAGGGGAACAGACTGATTAGGAGACAATGGAAGAGACTGAGATCTAGGGAGAGCATAGACATACAACACAGGCACTACATTCAAGGTCTCTGGGACCGTGGCAGGGAACAAAAAAAAATCATCAATAGGCTTGCTGACTGAATCTGGAATGCCAGTTCATAGACGGGACAGGCTGACAGTTCAAAATCGGGTTTATTGACTGAAACTGGACATGACAGTTCATAAACAGGATCAACTCACACACTTGGGGGAACAGAACAAGCAGGCGGCTCACTGGCTAACAGACAGTTCAACATCATACTCGAAAGCTACCTTCATGCAGACGGAGAGTTTATAACCTGGTGCATTGACAGAGGCTTGAGTAAACAGGTCAGTGACAGAAACTGGCAAGACAGACTATTCATACTCAGACCTATTAATAGAAGCTGGACAGATGGATGGTACAACAATAGACTCAGTGACTTAAACAGGATTGACAGAAAGTTCAGACACATTACTTGAAAAGGAACAGACAGATGACTCAATATCAGACACAAATGATGAAACAAAACAGGCAGATAGTTCATGAGTGGTTATTTTGTCAGTGACCGGGTTAACGGGGCAGACATTGGATGTTATTTTTGTTCTGGGGTTCATGACGGTTAATGAGGCTTACAGAAACTTAATTTACAGCTTCCATGGCCATGACAGGCAGGGATTAGGATTCACAAACGGCCCCTATAGGCACAGCAAAACAGTCAGGTAATTCACAGCCCACATCTTTGGGTGTGACAGACAAAGCTGAAAGTTCTGAGGTAGCCTCCTCAGTTGGGTCGGGGCAGGACAATAGTTAATAACTGGCCTCCATAGCCGTGACAGGGGAGGTAGAGAGTTCATAGATGGTTACCACTGACACCTCTGGAGGTTCTGCAGCAGTACCCTCAGGAAACAGGGAAAGTTCACTACCAGGACAGATAGAGTGCTTATCTACGATTCCTTCGACCTTGACATGATGGGCTGAAAGTGTATTGTTGGAGTGCCGCCACCATTACACAAGGAGCTGAAGTGAGCCCCGCTGCTTTGAAAGGTTCTGCTGCATGCGCCACCACCTCTGAAGAAACTGCAGCGGGCACCATGGCTTTGGGGAACACAGTAGAGGGCACCACTACCTCAAGAGGTTATGCAGCATCAGTTGACACCTCTAGAGACACCATAGTGGATGCTGCCAACTCGGGAGCTTCTGTGATGGTGAATGCAGCCTAAACGGACCAAAAAGCGATCCCCATCATGGTAAACACTTGAGACAGGGGAATCGGTTTAGGAACAGGAAGGGTAAAGTGAGTGGGTTTGGGGAAACCAGCTGCACGTGCAGACACCAGCAGTGCATCCCTCACACTGGATACCAGACTAGTCTTCGATCGGCGAACATAATCCAAGGGGGCAAAACAAGAGGGATAATCTGTAAAGGCAAGCAATAGTTCAGGCAGGAACAAACAGAGTTCAAATGACAAGATGATAGAGCAATCCAAGAATAAACAGGTAATAATACAAACTCAGGTAATCCAGGCAAGGAACTAGACTGAGATTAGGACTATAAAATAAGCAAAGTCTAAAGAACAGGTTGATTGTGCAATAATTTTTCTCCCTTTTTTCAGTTTAATCTTTAATCCTTGAGAACAGGGCTGGATTGGTAATCGGGCATACCGGGCACTTTCCCATTGGGCCGACGCACATAAAGGGCCGAGATATCTATAGTATTGAAGTGGTGGTGGGCCGCCTGGACCAAATAATGCCAGGGACGATTTTTTTTTGTCCCAGTCCAGCCCTGCTTGAGAATAAGGAAAATACTGTCATTTACCCCCATGTCGTTCCAAACCCATAAAAGCTTTGTTTGTCTTCGGAGTACAATTTAAGATATTTTGGATGAAAACTGGGAGGCCACATCAGCGTAACAGCATTTTGGAGATCATCTGCTGAATGCAGGCAGTGTACGCTCTTCTGTGTCGGATGTGCTGTTTTCATTCTGATCAAAGTGTAAATACACATAGAAAATGTATTCTTGTATTGCGGCTGACATGGAATAGTCTACGCAGTTTGCATAGTGTTGCTATTTTGTTGGTTTTGATTGCTTCTATTGTCCTCATTTGTAAGTCGCTTTAGATAAAAGCGGCTGTTGAATGACTAATTTTAAATAATGTTAATAACAAAACCGAATTGAAATTTTAAAACAAACCCCAAATCAAATAAAGTAACACAAATAAAAGAAATTTCTTATAAACAAAATAAGGCTTTGCTCTTTACATTTAAAATTAGAGGCAACCACTACATTTTAATCAGGATCCAACCAAAGATGTTGCATACATGCAACATGAGCAGTTTTTAATCTAATTTAGACTATAATTTCGAAATTTGAAGCAAAAACAGAATGTTCGGACTTCAGTTTTGTGAAAATATACATAAAAAAAATACCTGCATGAAACAGAAGCCTTCATATAAACTCCTCCTAATTGTATCACGATTAGTGTAGCATCTCAACTGATTTGAATCGTTACATATTTGAATTGTTTTTCAATCGGCTTGCGGTTAATCGTCTAATCCCTAATGTATATTACAAAACTCTGTGATAATATATAATATTATGTGCAATCTGTCACGCCCACTGGAGTTTTTTTTTTTTTTTTGATGTTTTAAGTCTAAACATTTTGTTTGTTGCTTTGTGCCCATTAAACTGGAGTTAACTTGTATTTGTCTCTTTTCACCTTAGATCTGATGCCACTGAAAGAGGAGAATGAAGTACTTGATGAAATCAAAAATCGTGATATCGTAACTGAAGAAATATCTGAAAAGACTTCCTCACAAAAAAGTAATTTCACCTGCCAACAGTGTGGAAAGGGTTTTTCTTCAAAAGGAAACCTGAAACGCCACATTGATGCTCACTCTGGAGAGAGGCCTTACGCCTGCCAGCAGTGTGGAAAGTGTTTCAATAAAAAAGCAACCCTTAAAGGCCACATGAGTATTCACACTAAAGAAAAGCCTTATAAGTGCCCTCAGTGTGGAAACTGTTTCACTCAGCAAGGAAATTTTAACAGGCACATGAGAGTTCACACTGGAGAGAAGCCTTACGCCTGCAAACTGTGTGAAAAGAGCTTTACAACAAAACTAAACCTTAAGGATCATATAAACAGTCACACTGGTGAGACGCCATTTACATGTGATCAGTGTGAAAGGAGGTTCCGATATAAGATAACCCTTAAAAGGCACATGAAGGTTCACTTAAGAGAGAGCAGTTTTACATGTCCTCAGTGTGGAATGAGTTTCTCAGACAGCAAAAACCTTACGAATCATGTGATTACTCACACTGGAGAGAAACCACACATGTGCCTTCAATGTGGAAAGACTTGCTCAAACAATACAATTCTTGCTGTTCACATGAGAATTCATACTGGAGAGAAGCCTTTTAACTGCCCTCAGTGTGGAAAGAGCTTCAGATCTATAGCAAACTTACAGACTCACATGAGAGTTCACACAGGAGAGAGGCCTTACATCTGCCCTCATTGTGGAAAGAGCTTCAGATTTATTGGAAACTTACAAACTCACATGAGAGTTCACACAGGAGAGAGACCTTACAAGTGTCTTGAGTGTGACGAGAGTTTCTCATATCAGAGAGACCTGAAACACCATCTGCTAACTCACTCTGGAAAGGAATTCTAGTGTTTCCTCAGTGGCAACAGATTTACAAAATAGAGCAATTTCAAACCTGCCATTCAGTCTAGAGAATAGCAAATTTCTTATGAAATAAAATGTATCATCTCTGCCATTTAAACGGAACCAGAAAAAATACCGGTGGCCGGGTTTCCATGCAATTTGCGAATTTAACTTGTGCACAAAATTGTAATATCGCTCAAAACATTTGCGAACAAACACTGTTTCCATCCAATGAGTCAGAGTACGAAATCGTCACTTCCTGATAAACTGCCACTAAACATCACTAGGAAAAGTAGGATAAGCTACTGAATATAATAATTGTCCTATATAATAAATAACTTGCACCTTAGAACGAGCAGACAAAACACAGGGAATGTGGTTTCGGAGGTGAATGCTGCTGTTTGGAAATGCAGTCGTTTAACAGTTCTGGGAGGCCAATACACAGAAATTCTTAGATGAGAGACTTTGCTCGGGCATTTCCAAATGACCATAATAACATTTCAGATGCTGTGGAATGAGATCGGTCCACGGGTTAGTCAGGATTTACCGTCCCATAGCTCAAAGTCACATTACTTTTTTGAAAAGGAATTTATTTGCAAAATGCATTTCCATCTTCCATTATTCATATTAACCCTTTTTCGCACAAGTCAAAAAACCACATCAAGCAAGCGTAATAACTTTTTTGCAGACTAAGGCATTTTTATTTAGTGTTTCCATCACGCAATTCTGATGCAATACTTCAAAATGCGCATAAAAGCGGGGTGAGGAAACCTAGCTAGTGATGCTGATTTTTTGCTTGGAAATAACATCAAGTCTCTTCTGTGCACAAAATATAAACAAATTATTTTAAATTGATTAGTTTTTACAAAAAAAAAAAAAACTTAGTTTGAATGAAATCATGAAGTTATTTTACAGTACACTAAAAGCTTTAAAAACCAACTAAATAAATTGCTTAACCTGTCAAACAATTGCAATTTAACCACATCCAACATGATTTTTTGTTTCCATGATATATGCGTGTACTGTGTATATTATGCATATATAAACACACACACACACACAGATATACAGTGGGTACGGAAAGTATTCAGACCCCCTTAAATTTTTCACTCTGTTATATTGCAGCCATGTGCTAAAATCATTTAAGTTCATTTTTTTCCTCATTAAATGTACACACAGCACCCCATATTGACAGAATTTTTTTTGCACATTTATTAAAAAAGAAAAACTGAAATTATCACATGGTCCTCAGTATTCAGACCCTTTGCTCAGTATTTAGTAGAAGCACCCTTTTGATCTAATACAGCCATGAGTCTTTTTAGGAAAGATGCAACAAGTTTTTCACACCTGGATTTGGGGATCCCCTGTTATTCCTCCTTGCAGATCCTCTCCAGTTTTGTCAGGTTGGATGGTAAACGTTGATGGACAGCCATTTTCAGGTCTCTCCAGTGATGCTCAATAGGGTTTAAGTCAGGGCTCTGGCTGGGCCATTCAAGAACAGTCATGGAGTTGTTGTGAAGCCACTCCTTCGTTATTTTAGCTGTGTGCTTAGGGTCATTGTCTTGTTGGAAGGTGAACCTTCGGCCCAGTCTGAGCTCCTGAGAAAGTTTTCGTCCAGGATATCCCTGTACTTGGCCGCATTCATCTTTCCCTCGATTGCAACCAGCCGTCCTGTCCCTACAGCTGAAAAACACCCCCACAGCATGATGCTGCCACCACCATGCTTCACCGTTGGGACTGTATTGGACAGGTGATGAGCAGTGGCTGGTTTTCTACACACATACTGCTTAGAATTAAGGCCAAAAAGTTCTATCTTGGTCTCATCTGACCAGAGTCCTTCAGGTGTTTTTTAGCAAACTCCATGGGGGCTTTCATGTGTCTTGCACTGAGGAGAGGCTTCCGTCGGGTCACTCTGCCATAAAGCCCCGACTGGTGGAGGGCTGCAGTGATGGTTGACTTTCTACAACTTTCTCCCACCTCCCGACTGCATCTCTGGAGCTCAGCCACAGTGATCTTTGGGTTCTTCTTTACCTCTCTCACCAAGGCTCTTCTCCCCCGATAACTCAGTTTGGCCGGACGGCCAGTTCTAGGAAGGGTTCTGGTCATCCAAAACGTCTTCCATTTAAGTATTACGGATGCCACTGTGCCCTTAGGAACCTTAAGTGCAGCAGAATTTGTTTTTTGTAACCTTGACCAGATCTGTGCCTTGCCACAACTCTGTCTCTGAGCTCTTCGGGCCGTTACTTTGACCTCATGATTCTCATTTGCTCTGACATGCACTGTGAGCTGTAAGGTCTTATATAGACAGGTGTGTGGCTTTCCTAAGCAAGTCCAATCAGTATAATCAAACACAGCTGGAAGGTGTAGAACCATCTCAAAGATGATCAGAAGAAATGGACAGCACCTGAGTTAAATATGAGTGTCACAGCAAAGTGTCTGAATACTTAGGACCATGTGATATTTCAGTTTTTCTTTTTTAATAAATTTGCAAAAATGTCAACAATTCTGTGTTTTTCTGTCAATATGGGGTGCTGTGTGTACATTGAGGGAAAAAAATGAACTTAAATGATTTTAGCAGATGGCTGCAATATAACAAAGTGAAAAATTTAAGGGGGTCCGAATACTTTCCGTACCCACTGTGTGTGTGTGTGTGTATGTGTATGTGTGTGTGTATATATATATATATATATATATATATGTATATTAGGGGTGTAACGATACGCGTATTCGTATTGAACCGTTCGGTATGAGGCTTTCGGTTCGGTACGCGGTACGCATTATGGACCGAACGGTTCGTTGGACTAATTAATTATATTTGGGAAAAAAAAAAAAATTGAAATATAATGATATGCGTTCAACAAGGTAGCCCAATAACCCAAACGACGTAACAGGCAACGCCCCTGACACCCCCGAAGAAGAAAAAAACACCAACTTATATGTTTATGTTAGGCTACTCAGTCAGGCGCTCGCTCACTCAGTAATACACGCTGAAGGCTCGTTGCAAAATGGCCAATGCGTTTAACAGACCAGAAATAGAAGATCATCCAATAACCAACTGGTCTGGTTTTTGGGTGCACTTTGGATTCCCTGTAAGCTATAATGGTGATGGCAAGAGAGTGGTGGATAAAAAACAACAACGATATGTCGCATCTAGGGTAACGTTGCCTACACCAGCGGGAATACAACAAAAAAAAAAAAAACACCAGCGGGATTACTTGAAACATGTCAACTCATTTACACCGACATCACATTAGTGTGTCAGTATCTGGGAAAAGACGGAAAAAAGGAGAAACATACACGCAACAAAACTATCCCCGCAGGATTTAGACAGACATTTCCAACGGATTCAAACAGGGCAAAAGACATCACCACGGCGATTGGTAGGCTACATTTACGTTATAGCCGTGGATATGAGACCTTACTATTTACCATTGATTCTATCATCACCATTATAGCTTACAGGGAATCCAAAGTGCACCCAAACAACAGACCTGTTGGTTATTGGAGGATCTTCTATTTCTGGTCTGTTAAACGCATTAGCCATTTTGCAACGAGCCTTCAGCGCGTATTACTGAGTGAGTGAGCGCCTTACTCTGTAGTGGAAAACGTAGGTTTTAAGAACATGCTTAAAGTGTAACTAAACCCCTGCTCAGAGCCTGACTCCACCCACTGACAATATTTGAAAAATGGTGAAAAGTGGGTAGATCACAGCGGAGATAGAGGGGACGAACCGAGGGCGGGGCTGAGCGAGTGCGGCGTGAACATGAGACTCGCAGTGACGGATTGATTGACAGCTGCTGTCAGAGACGCTAAAATGGAGAGTGACTGTAATGACGCAAGTAGCTTTGCAACAGAGCGATCATTTGAAGTAGAGGACTTTTCTCCCCCACTTTCACCTGAAGTGGAGGGTGTCGAGGTGTCTGTTCATATCAATTCGAGCCGCTGGCTCAAACTGCGGTCTTAACTCCCGCATCGCGTCGCTTTTCAGCGCGAGCTGTGTGGAGAATCCCATTTCCACCTCCATTGCGTTGGACAAGCAATCCCGTGTAAAATGCAGTTTGCACACTCGAGCTCTAGGCGGGAACTCACGGTCTTCCAGGCCAAGTGCATGCAACCACTGGCTCCTAATTTTAAAGTCTGCTGGAAAACTATGCAGTCCAGCAGTGCTGTCGCAACCAGCAACACTACACACACCATCCTGACCACTGTACTAAATACGGATAAATCTATGCCAACTTGAAGATCTAAATAACTATATAATTGCTATGCTAAATAGATGCATTAATAGTCTATCCTGGTCGTTACCAGTACTCGCAATAATTCCAGCTCCTGAGTCCAGACTCACTACAGTGATTTTGATGGTTTTATACTGCCAAGGGCGTGGTAGCTCGTACCAAGGGGCGTGGTGAGCTGGAAACTGCTTACGTCACCTGCCACCGCTTACGTCACTTGCCACCGCAACATCCAATAGGAAAAATCAACTGCAGTAGCCACCGTTCAACCTGAAGAGGTCAGCACTCACACGTTTTTACTCCATATATTATAGAATTAAAACACTTTATACTCAAATGTCAAAAAAGTTACTCGAATCAATGAACAGCACTAATAAAGCCCCATTCTTACAGATCATTAACTAAAAAAAGTTGGTTTAGGGTTTAGTTACTCTTTAATGTAATTGAGCCCCGTTACAATATTCCTTCACGAGCCCATTTCAGACAGACCGTAATTCCTGCTTTGTTCCAAAAAACATAAGCCCTATAGAGTATGTATATATATAAAAATATACATGTAAATATTTCTGAAACATTGAAACTGTATGTTTGTGTATTTTTATACACATAATAAATGCACACAGTACACACACATATTATGTAAATTAAAACTTTTATTTTGGATGTGATCATGATAAATAATTTGGCAGCACTAATTTAAAGATCTAACATTCATAGATGGTCTGAATGAAAAGGATTTTAAAATAAATTACAGATCCTTGAATTTAAAGGAATAGTTCACCCCAAAATGAAAATGTTGTCATAATTTACTCGCCCTCATGTCCAGAGTTACTGTAATTAAAATACTTATCCACTGAAAAGGTAAAGTAAGGGATTACTTTTCATTTTTAGGTAATTTCATTACAGTTACTTATAATGTACTTGCGTTACATACTGTAAATTAGTTCAACAGGTTTGCATAAATCATCGCCAAAGTTAAAAGTGAACGCTGCCTCTTTAAAATCGTTAGCTGTAGTGCAGTTGCGCGTGACGAGTTCGCGGCGCTTGTTGGTTATGTTGTCTGAAGTGGAAGATGTCGGCAGAAGCGAGTGGCTGTTTTAGTAAATGGAAATATTCCAATTATTTAAATTTTTTGACACAGGTAGACAAGAACATTACGGTACAATGTAAGCTATGTCCTGGGGAGAAAAACCTTTCGGCCACTGTCAATAGCACAAGTAATCTACTGAAGCACCTGACAAGGCAGCATCGACGAACACTTTTGAGTGATCCATGTTCGTCGACAGATAACGCTACAGCAACCCCTGTTAAGCAGCCAAAACTTGATTTTACACAGGGGGTGCAGAAAGTGTCTGAAGGTAAGCTTAAAAAAATGATTGCAGGCTACGTAGTGGAAGAGATGCTACCTTTGCGTACTGTAGAGTCTCCGTCTTTTAGGCGCATACTAAACAAAATACCTGTGTGTGGCAAAAAAGCAGCCCTGCCCGATCGAAAAACGTTTTCATCTTACTTAGATAAGACACTTACTTACTTATTTCAAAGTGTTCTGCAGTGTGGACAAAAGCGAATCGTTCTTCTGTGGCTTCAGAGTTAGTAGATAATTTTTTCAAGAAAAAACTCATAGTGCCTACTTCAACATGATGGAATTCATTTCACGATGCCCTGTCCAGGATCACTGACATTCCAGTTGCTGAGTTAAATACTGTTTGCACTCAGTTTGGAATAAAATGCTTCAATGATCGGGGGTATCTATTCCTTAAGGAATATTGTATTGTGTTGAATCTTCCTCCCTACTTAATTCTCTCAAACAAACACACAACATACTGCTTCTAACATTAATTCATAGACACATTTTTTTTTTTTCATGAATATCCTCAGGTCATTGTGTATGGTTACTTTTATTGTTTATTGTCTTTTGCATTGTATACTGTTTTATGCATGCTTATGATAGAACCACTCATACCATTTTTAGTATCAATGAATTTGTCTTCTGATGATCTAAACGAGAGTGTACATTATATGTTGGTACATAGGCAATATATTATTGTTCTATGATTCTTTAGTAGTTTTTGCATCAACACCAAATCAAGTTCCATATGCAAATTACCATGCTCTCAGCCAAAGGGCCGTAAACTTTCCCTCCAAAAGTTCAAGACACCATTGGCTCTTTGACATCCCAGAGGAGTGACCTCGATAGAAGATAAAGGCCTTACATCAGTCACCTGCCTCCAGTCTGTGGTTCTGTTAGATTCTGAGAAGATGAGGATATGAGCTAGAAACTCTTCTGCAACTCTTAAGGCTGCACCAGGCTTCGGCATTGTCTTTACATTCACCAACAATCCTTGGATCTCAACTGACAACTCTCTTAGCTCTTCATCATCTTCATCTGGGAAAAAACTCTCCCGACCACCACAGACTAAGAATAACATCTTTTTGGTGTTCAGCACTCTTCAAACCCAGAATAAGGTAATCGCGACTACACCACTAATCCTCTAAACCATCAAGATTTTCATCCGAGAGTGCATCCAGACACTCATTGCCATGGCATAGAATGAGAGTAATGTGCATTTAACTAAACGAAACCGAGGTTTAAGATAAGCTGTAGACCCTGTTATAAACTGCGCTGATGGTTTTACTCCAGTGGATAAATTACTTTTTTCATAGCTTCAGTCTCTGGTTTTCCTGATAGTATCATCCATCGAATCTCATTTGCCCTTTCCCCTGTATGAGTGATTGTTTGTTTGTTAGACTAGTTTGTGTTAGTGTTTAGTTAATAAAACTCTTGTGCACTAATTACATGAGTTTCTGATTCTGCCTTGTAAATTAATCTCCCTTTATGAATTTGATGCCTGCCATATGCTCTCTAATGCATTAATACTGTATGAAAGTATTTTTTTGTGGCCACGAAAATATCCTTTCTTAGAATTTATATAAACTTACACTGAAAGTTCGCTGGACGAACTTATTAGTTGATGGCAATTTAATTCTGCTATAGTTACTACTGGCAGCTGATATAAATAATTGTATAAATCATAATCAATTGTAATTATTTATATACATCTTCCTTATGAGGTAATTTGCTACATTTGTTAGCAAATTATATAATAAGTCATATAAAATATGTAGTTTTATTGAAATAAATTATAGACAATGCAGAACCATAATGTGTGAGATTATATAAAATAAAATACATATGTATAAGATAATATTATTATTATTTTGTTTATTTATTTTTTTTACATTTCAATTATACCGTCATGTGTTTATGTCTCATCTTTTCTTGATTTTATCAGAATTCCAATCCATCTCGTAGATGACCTGGTAACTAAGGTTCGCTTAAAGTGGGAACTAATGCCTTTTCCAACTTGAAATATGCAGTCACAAAGAAATGTTCACTATCTGTACCAATATCATGGACCATATCCATCACCTGGCCACTGAGTGTAGTTTGGGCTCCTCCTCAATGCATCCTGGAAATGTTGTCATATTCTCTTAAAAATAAAAGGTTATTCTATGGCTTCTTGAAGCACCTTTTTGTCTAACAACATAACATGTTAACATCTGAAGAACCTTTATGTTTCACAAAAGGTTCTTTGTGGAGAAAGGAGGTTCTTCAGATTATTTAAGGGGAAGTAGTGGCCTAATGGTTAGAGAGTTTGACTCCTAACCCTAAGGTTGTGGGCAATACCACGACTGAGGTGCCCTTGAGCAAGGCACCGAACCCCCAACTGCTCCCCGGGCTCCGCAACATAAATGGCTGCCCACTGCTCCAGGTGTGTGTTCACGGAGTGTGTGTGTTCACTGCTGTGTGTGTGCACTTTGGATGGATTAAATGCAGAACACAAATTCTGAGTATGGGTCACCATACTTGGCTGAATGTCACATCACTTCTATTATTTCACTGTTTTTTGATTCTGACACAAAAGGACCGGCTAACATTAATTGACTAATCATAGCAACAGCCCATGTGAAAGTGTGAATGGGTACTAGTCAGGTTAAATCACTATCATACTAAGTAGACTGTAAGAGAAGACTGATTGCTATGAAAGGAGGGAAGAAGCTCTTTCAATCATTGTGTTCTTGTTAATGATGGTTACCTCCAAATAAACATGTGCAGCCATCATCGCTTTGCATCAAAGTTGCTTTACATGTCAGGAAATTGCTACAAAGAATATTGCACCTGAAAGAACCATTTACCAGATCATCAAGAATTTCAAGGAGAGAGGGACTGTAGTGTAGAAGTCTTCAGGACATCCCAGAGTGTCCAGCAAGCACCAGGACCGTCACCTCCTAAGGAGTCAGCGACAGAATCGTGTCTCCAGCAGTGCAGAGCATGCTCAGGAATAGCAGCAGGTTGGTGTGAGAGTGTCTGCACACAGTGAGGACAAGACTGTGAAGTTACTTTGCAAGCATCCTGAGACCATCCATGTGTGGGGTTGCTTTTCAACCAAGGGAGTGGGCTCTCTCATAATTCTGCCCAAAAACTCTGCCATGAATAAAGAATGGTATCAAAACATCCTGCAAGAGTGACTTCTTCCAACGATCAATGAGCAATTTGGTGATGATCCGTGCATTTTCCAGCATGATGGAGCACCATGTCACAAATCAAGAGTGATAAAGAAGTGGCTCGAAGATCATCACATTTAAATTTTGGATCCGTGGGCAGGCAACTCCCCAGATCTCAATCCCATAGAGAACCTGTGGTCTCAGTCCTTAAAAGGCGAATGGACAAGCAGAAGCCACAAATTGTGCTCAACTCCGAGAACTAACAAGTCAAGAACTGATCCCCATCAGTCAGGAATTGGCCCAGAAGCTAATATCCAGCATGCAAGAGAGAATTGCAAAGGTTATGAAGAACAAGGGTCAACACGCTGTAAATAGTGACTCATTATATATAATTTTGCCAATACAAGACTTTAAAACTAATTATAATAATAATAATAATTACTTACATTTATATAGCACTTTTCTATTCACTCAAAGCGCTTTACATAGAACGGGGTAATCTCCTCAACCACCACCAGTGTGCAGCATCCACCTGGATAATGCAATGGCAGCCATATTGTGCCAGAACACCCACAACACATTGGTGGAGAGGAGACAGAGTGATGAAGCCAATCAGTGTTTTCCGCGGCAATACTGTATCGATATACAGACGCCAACTATTGATCTTTTAGTATACTATTTGGTAAAATAATAAAATGTTTTTTTTCTGGTGAGGTCAGCTGGGTCACTTTCAGGAAAGCCCTGTCTGCTTTTAAATCACATATTGTACTGCACCGCAGTTCAATTGATGAGACAAACAATTTGAGAAATGTCTCTTGTTAGTTTAAACAGATGTTGCCAAAGTTTTCTTTTGGGTACATAATTTGAAGTTTTTCAGATATTATGTCCTCAGCTCCTCTTGAGGATAAAATTTTAATATTTAACAATGCCCTCACAGCCAACTTGGACATCTTTGCTCCCATAAAAACACATTGGCCCGGTTTCACAGACAGGGCTTAGACTAAGCCAGGATTAGACCATAGATCAATTAGGACATTTAAGTAATTTTTATAAACATGCTTAGAAAAAAACACTACCGATGTGCATCTTAAAACTAAAAAGGCACTGATATATTTTTAAGATCAGTCAGTGCAAGTTTATTTCAGTGGAAACAGCTCAGACTTACATTTTAGTCTAGGACTAGTCTTAAGCCCTGTCTGTGAAACCAGGGGATTATGTCTCATTTGTACAGTTTACCCCTTGGTATAAATGATGATTTCTGATCACAAAAGGTTGCATATCGGAAATAGGAGTGAAAGTGGTATTGCTTCTGGTTTAAATGTGTTCCACCAAGCTTGAAAAAAATTGCAAGATCTTCATACTTTTCATGAATTATTGAAAATAATCTAAACAATCCTAGATAGCTATTTCACACAATTAACGGGGGTGGCATGGTTCAACTTTTTCACGGTTCGGTTCGTTTCATGGTATTAGAGTCATGGTTTCGGTACTGTTCGGTATGTGCTATGTTTATGGAAAAACTATCATTTCTAATAAAAAAAAAGAAAATATTCTATGCAACTACAAGCAACACCACAAATAAATACAATAAAGATACAAAAAATAAACAGTGATTTTCAGTTTTTTTTTTTTTGTTTAGGGAGGTCTAGCATTAGTTTTTAGGTACAGAAATTGAATAATCAAATGTAAAACAGCATTGCTGTTGTTGGACTGTATAAATTAAAGATTGTTCTTTATTAAAGTTACAAAAGCATTTTAATCAAGAGCAGTGAGTGATTTCTTTGTTGTTGCTGTTGGATTAATATAAAGACTTTAAGAGAATGCACTGATACAGTATGCCTATGTTCAGAAAATCTTAGAGGTTGTAATTGCGGCCCAAATGAATAAACACTTAATTAGAATGTTTTTGGTTTGTCAGAGAGAGATCTTGGCTGGTATAGTTTCTATCTTGCTGACTGCAGTCAATTTTTTTTAATAGTTGTTTATAGAGCCAAGGTTGTTCCTGTTCATACTGGTGTCCCACAGGGGTCAGTATTGTGTCCCTTTTAGTATGTATATTTACCCACTTGGTCAACTACTAATATCTCTTTACCTTAATTAGAACTTTTATGGTGATTATATGCAGATTTATATTTATTCAAGAGTAGGTCAACATGTGGACGTTGTGCATCTTCCAAATGATATCACTTAGATCAAGAATCTTTCATCTTTAAATAAGCTCCAAAACAAAAGTTGTGCCTGCCAGAGGGTCAAATAAAGTTGAAAAAGATGTGTTTTAGCCAATTCTTGAAGATGATTAAGGACTCAGCTGTTTGGATTTGAGTTGTCATTCCACCAGGAGGGAACATTTAATTTAAAAGTCTGTGAAAGTGATTTTGTGTGTCTTTGGGATGATCAATAAAGTGACTTTAACTTGCAGAATGTAAGCTTCTGGAGGGCACATGAACAAGGAACAAAGAGTTGTGCAGCATGTTCCAAAAGAAAGGGCCTGATCTTCTTGATGCTGAATAAAGCAAATCTGCAGGACCAAACAGTTTCAGCAATGTGGTCTGAGAAAGTCAGCTGATCATCAATCATAAATCCAAGGTTTCTGGCTGTTTTTGTAGGGGTTATGGTTGATGTGCCTAACTGGATGGTGAAATTGTGATGAAACAAAGGGTTTGATGGAACCACAAGCAGTTCTATCTTACACAGGTTGAGTTGAAGGTGATAGTCCTTAATCCAGCAAGAAATGTCTGTTAGTCCATCTCCACACATATACAGGTTTTTTTTTAACGTTTTTCCTTCCATTTAAAAAAAAAAAAAATCTCTTTCCACATGAAAACGTAAATGCCTGCTATGAAACACTGTCAAAAGACAGTGTGGTGATATAATCTCAGCCGTAAAACCATGTTTGCCAATCAGAATCTTGAAAAAGTTTCCAGTAGGCAGATAACAGCACATGCTCTGACATCACAAGCCAAAAACCTCTCTAGGTTACGAATGTAACCCTAGTTCCTTGAAGGAACGAGACGTTGCGTCAATCGCTTTGGGGAAACGCCTTTGGCAGGATCAACTCTGAATATCTTGAGCAATCTGTCCAATGGAAGAGCGTGACGTCACAAGCGGGGTGACGTTGCGACCAGGAAGCTATAAAGGCACGTGCTATGCAGCTGGCTTCAGCTTCGAGTAGGGAAGCAAGCGCCGGCAGGGGTGCCGGGAGTATGGCTCTGCGACGCAGCGTCTAGTTCCTTCGAGGAACTAGGGTTACATTCGTAACCTAGAGACGTTCCGCTTCAGGAACTCGAGCTGCGTCAAACGCCTTTGGGGAACGATGTGCCAACGCTGCCAGACTACCAATCCCCTGCCTAGTGTGTATCCGAAGAGCACAGCTAAGGCAAGAGGACAGAAGAGCCAGGAGCAGCTTGCATATCGAGATTGTAAAATCTGGCAAATGTAGAGGGCGTGGACCATCCCGCAGCGTTGCAGATGTCCAAGAGGGACACACCTGCTAGAAAGGCCTTAGAGGAAGCCATACCCCGAGTAGATTGAGCCTTGGCTCCCAAAGGAAGGGGAAGACCAGAGGACTCATAGGAGACGTTGATAGCCTCGACTATTCAATGACTAAGGGTCTGCTTAGAGGCAGGGGAACCCTTTTTAGGAGGACCGTAGCAAACAAGCAATTGGTCAGATTTTCTCCACAGGGCAGCTCTGTGGACATATGCATTCAGTGCTCGCACTGGACACATACAATTTAGCTTCTCCTGGTCTGGCTCCCGAAAGGGAGGAGGGCAAAAGGCCTGCAGTACTATAGGCTGTGGCATAACAGAGGGAACTTTAGGAACATAACCCGCTCGAGGGTATAAGAATGCTTTGGCCATACCAGGGGCAAAGTCTAAGTAGTTAGGGGCCACCGAGAGGGCCTGAGGGTCTCCAAATTCTCTTTAGAAACGTAATCGCCAGTAACAGGGCAGTCTTAAGGGTCAGATGTCTATCTGAAATATCATGTATTGGCTCGAATGCAGCTTTACAGAGAGCCTCTAACACCACAACCAAGTCCCATGGAGGAATACGGGACCGTACTGGAGGTCTCAGCCTCAGTGCACCGCGGAGGAAACGTGTAACTAGGGGGTGTCTACCCACTGACTGACCATTGAAAGGGACGTGGTAAGCAGCTATGGCCGCCACGTACACCTTTAAGGTGGAGTGAGTTAAAGCCACAGAGAGCCTAGCTTGGAGAAACTTAAGAACTGTACCGACTGGGCAGTTAACAGGGTCAAGCTGGCGGTCTCTGCACCATGAGGTGAAGAGTTTCCACCTCAGGGCGTACAGTTTCCTCGTAGATGGAGCTCTGGATTGGAGGAGGGTCTCAACAACCTCAGTTGAGAGACCAGTAGCTATGAACTGTGCCCCCTCAGGGGTTGTACCACAACTTTTTTTGCCCTGCGCCTGAGAGAGTAGATCTGTCCTGATCGGAATCTCCCATGGAGAGCCGTCGAGGAGAAAGACCAGATCTGCGAACCATACTCTGCCCAGCCAGAACGGGGCTACTAGCAACAGACGGACCCCGTCCTGGCGTACTCTCGCCAGAACTCCCGGGAGCACAGCGATGGGGGGAAAGGCGTACAGACCGCGGGCAGGGTGGCCACCCATGACCGCACCCCAACCGGTGAGGGATGCGTCTGTCGCTAGTGTTACACGGCGACCAAGAGCTCCCAACACAAGGCCCTGATTCAAGAACCAAGGTTTCTTCCATATGTCTAAGGCACGGAGGCATAGCCGCGTGACCTTGCTCGCTCATCGAGCCCCGTGACATTGCCATAATATTGAGAGTCGGGGCCGAAGAGACGGGTCGAATCTCGCTATTTCGTGGAGATCGGGAAAAAAGGGAAGGCTCCGGGATGGAGGTAGTTGCCTCGGCCGCAGAAATCGTTCATCTTATTTACTTTTCTGCGGCTCTGATTTTTTCTCTGTAGGCCACACGATTTTTAATTCATCAACTGTACGAGTAACCATCTCCAACAACTCCTCATACTGGGGCGATAGGGGTGGCGAATCCCTACTAATAGTCTGCACATCCACCTCATCAGACGAAGAGAGGTGGAGTGTCGACCCCTCGCCCTGGGGGGAAGAAACTGAAGAGCGTGCTTCCGAACCCAGGGTTTGGGCGCCGGATCTGGCAGATGAGGAAGGAGATAAGGACTGGCCCGTCTCCATACCCTCCGCCAGATCCACCTGCGAAACCCCACGAGTGCAGCAGCTGCTCTGCCTCGGCAGAAGCGGGGCCAGAACCGCGGGGAACGCTGGTGAAGGCTCCCTCCTCGAAGAGAGCCCTCCGAGATCGAAGCGTCCGCATTGGCAATCGTTCACAATGCGGACGAGAGCCGACTCAGCGGGCTTCGATCCCAGGCAAACCACGCATAGATTGTGTGTATCCCCACGCGTGATGTAGCGCGGGCAGGGAGGAACACACAATCTATAGCGCGATCTGGATTCGCCCCTCATATGTCTGGTCTTTGCTTTACTCTTATGCTGTGTTCACACCAAACGTGAATAAAGCGTCTGGTGCAAATGATTTCAATGTTAAGTCAATGCAAAGGCGTGTTTCGCGTGTCTGGAGGTCTCGCGGAATGAGGCGTTTGGCGCAGCGTGGAAGACGCAAATTCGCCTCATTCGCGCGAATTGAGCGTTTCGCGCGAATGGTGCTTTTTGTGCATTTATGCGTTTGATGCGAATTCGCGTCTGTCGCCCGAGTTGAAAAATTAGAACTTTGCCGTAAATTCGCGCCGCGTTAACCAATTGGGAGCCTGCTTGCTGCTGTGCCAGCAGGCCCATCCAGAGTCACTCATTCGAAATGGAGGAACGACTGATATTATCAGTGAGCAGTCATCCAGAAATTTATGACACAAGTTCCTATTTCTATAGAGACAGGAATAAAAAGGACCTTGCGTGGAAGAGTGTCAGTGAGGAGATTGGGCAACCTGGTAAGTTATAAATACACATTTCACTTTTGAGTCACACGTTTATCGACCTGCGGCCTTCCCGCCGTTTTTTACAACTATTTACTTTTCACTAACAAGATAATGTGTTTATTCAGAGGACGTGTGCAGAAAAAAATGGAAAAGCCTCAGGGAAACCTACCTGAAGGAGAAGAGGAAGGAGATGGAGAAGAGGAGTGGGTCAGCAGCAGGGTCAGTGAAGAAGTGGAAGTACTCACAAATCCTGGGATTCCTCTAGCCCTTCGTCACCCCACGGGAGACCACCAGTAACATGGGGGGGGTCGAGGCCCAGGTCACAGAGTTCAACCACCCCAGGGACCAGGGAGAGGGAGAGCCGGAAGCAGGGGATACGCAAACAGGTGAGATTCAATTAAGCCAATTTACAAGGCATGTATGCTGTCATTGTTTACAGATGAAGAGTATAATGTAATCTCTCTCAGAGCATGCCGCCTCGTATTAAGGAAACTATCAAGTTTCAAATGTATAAATTGCCAATGGAAAACAGCACCGTTGTGCTAAATTTGGAACAATCAGACCCCCACAGCCCACAGTAGGCTTTAAAAAATATGAGGCAGCAGGCTCTGCAGGAAACACAGAATGCTCCTTCCTCTTCTCCTTCATTTTGTTCCCTGAGGCTCTTTCACGTTACAAACGAGGTCCTTTTTTTTCTGTCTCTATATGTAAATAGTTACATGGTTGTACATGTTTGTATTTTTTTACATTTATATTCAGGTTATTTTATGTTTGGTCTGAATAAATTATTTTTAAATATGACCAAATGCCTGGTGTGGATCTAATGCACAACAAATCAAGTGTTTTATCACATAAAAACTTGATTTCAATATATGTCACATTCATTTTGTATTGAATGCTATTTATTCCATATCTAAATCTTGATTATATGAAACGTATTATATTGTAAAGACAACCAATATACTTTAGTGTGTCTGCAGTGTTGTGTGAGGAGAACAAAGAAATCACAGGAAGGGTCAATTAATTTTGGAGGCTAGCTCCGTTTATCATCAAAACAAAAATAAATGACATTATTTTACAGTAATAACCAAGAAATGGCACAGACCTATAGAATTATACATCACATGAGGAATGACCTTGTTCAGCTATGTTAACTATGAATGTTTTTTTTTATCATTTTACCTGCTTTTATCATTTTACCTTATATACTAATGTGGAAAACCTACCATTTGAAAAAGTTAATGACTCGGGATCTAAAATTATTAAATGTGCATTGTTGTGGTGGACCTGATAGTCTGGAACTGGGCCAGCAGGAGTAGAGCAGACAAATCGACCAGACACAGTGCAGCCATGACCTGCAAACAGAGAGGAGGCAGAACAAAACATACAAACCAATAATCTTACATAAAACATATTGCATTTAATCTTAAATTTTTTTAAATATATATATATATTACACATGTCGCCTTCACACAGTTCTCCGCAACTTCAGTGTGGACCTCGATGAGCCCCCGGTACATCCTCCACTGTGAGGAGAGGATGCCAAAGGCGTTCTCCACCACCAGTTGGGCTCTGGAGAGACGGTAATTGAAGACACCTCTCCGGAGGAAGGGAGGCCGCATGAGGTTCCTCCGCAGCGGGAACACCTCACCAGCCATGAAGACATGGGGCTGGGGCCCTCTTTCATCAGCACCAGGTAGAGGCTGGTCAGAAGGCAATTGAAGTGTGCCAGTCCGGAGAGCCTGTCCAAAGGCGGAGTTTGCCAGAATCCCACCGTCACTGGTCCTGCCGTACCCCCCAACATCGATCACACGGAAGCGATACTTCGCATCCACAACTGCAAGGAGAACAATGGAGAAGGTTCCCTTGTAATTGTGGAACTGGGATCCTGAGTTGGGGGGTGCCTTCATCACCACATGCTTCCCATCCACCGCTCCACAGCACAAAGGGAAGTTCCACCGCTCCTGGAATCCCTCTGCGATGGACCTCCAGTCACCAGTGGTGGGCACAGCCATGTAGCCCTCCACAAGGCAGTCCCAGATGGCAGTCACTACCTAGGGAGACAATCTGGCACACCGTGGAGACACCAACCCTGTAGCTGGACGCCATGGTCCTGAATGAGTCCCCAGTGGCAAGAAACCTAGAAAACATTGTTATAAATATTATTGTAAGATTATTATAATAATATATTATTATTATTATAATATTAGAACATTATTATAAGTACACTGCAATAGTACCACTTTATTGAATTTAAAGGAAACCTAAATCACAAATTAACAAGGATTAAACTGTGACTGAAAATCCAGGTCTAAACCAGGACAAAAGTAGGTCTCAATCAGGTCTAAACCACGATTGTACCAGAACAAAATCAGGTCTAAATAAAATTAAATCAGGACTTAAAATACAAAGACCTACTGAGTATCACTAGAAAGAGCACCAACAGTGGTAATGTTATCCGTAGTTTGAGAAACATTGATAGCATATCGTATATTAGCATACTGTATTTAATATATGTAATATACTGCATTTAAAATACATACACATTTACTTACCGAGGACAGATGGACAGGCTCTCCGCAGCTGTGGTAGAGCGCCTGTAGTTGGTGTCCTGGAGAGTGATCCTCACTCCGACGCAGGACAACAGGTCATCAAATTGGGCGCGAGACAGGCAGAAGTACCGCTGAAAGCGGCCGTCATCCAGGCGCAGCTCCTGGAGCAAATGATGAAACTCACCAAACTGGGAACGCCTCAGGAGGGTCTGGTGGACCCAAGTACGGCGACGCTGACCCCTACGCCGCTGTTCTGCTCTCCAGAGCAAATACAAAGCGGTAACTCTCTCGATGAATACTCGATCAACATCAGCCATCTTGCAAACAGACAACCGCCTAGCACTAGCCCCTCCCACTAGAAGCGAATTTCGCCTCGGACGCGTGTCATTTTCGCTCTAGACGCGTAAATGCACTCAAAATGTTCAAGCGGCAAACTAGACACGGTAGACGCGAATTTGACGCTCTATTCGCGTTTGGTGTGAACACAGCATTAAGCATTATGTTGTTTATTGGGACAGACAACAATAAATAAGACTCACAAGACAGACTTTAGACATGCACACAGAGCGCTTGCTGAAGCCAGCTGCGTGGCACGTGCCTTTATAGCTTCCTGCTCACTACGTCACCCCGCCTGTGACGTCACGCTCTTCCATTAGACAGATTGCACACGATATTCAGAGTTGATCTTGCCAAAGGCGTTTCCCCAAAGCGTTTGACGCAGCTCGAGTTCCTGAAGAGGAACTCTAGTTTCACTGTCTACACCAGGTTTTTTTTTTTGTCAGCTGAACCCCTTTGACCTAAATTATTTACTTGAAGTACCCTCTGAGATTTTAAGTAAATATTTAAATAAGTAAAAAAAAAAACATTTATTTTTATTAGTTTTAAAGTTTTAGTAATATTTACATAGCTATTGTTATTACACTAAACAAATTATTAAAATTCATATTACTGTACTTATAATGTTTAACATTTTTTCCACAATATTTTTTAATAAAGGGTTTCTCAAAAATATTTTTCTTATACATTTATGATTTTAAATTTTTATGACTTTTGTAGAAACCTGTAACAATTCTTTCCAAAAACTTTTTAATTTAATTCTTATATTTTAATTTTATTTTATTAATTCTCTAATGGTATACACTTGTAATGGTATACACTTGGCAATAGATCTGTTGCGGGACAGTAGATGTGATTTTGGGGGACAAAATGGGACACATGAGAGATAGATACACAGAGGTGGGAAGAGTACCCAAAAACTACTCAAGTAAAAGTACTTAAAGAAATATTTGCTCAATTAAAACTAAATGTAATAGTCTGAATAGTTACTTGAGTAAGAGTAAGAAGTATCAAATAAAATAAAAACTACTCAAGTAGTTATGAGTTACTTTGGATCATATACTGTATATCTATAGTCTATTTTTATTTAGATAAATAGATACAATTTACGTAATGTATGTGCATGTTTATATATATATATATTATTATTATTATTATTATTATATATATATATATATATATATATATATATATTTTATTAGGCTTTACACTAGTCTTCAGTGTCACCTAATCCTTCAGAAATGATTCCAACATGTTGATCTACTATGATGTTCAAAGACACTGTACAAATTGTGAAATTTCAATATCTTATTCCGAATACAACAAAGATGACATATCAAATGTTTAAACTGAGAAAATTTATCACTTTAAGGGAAAAATAAGTTGATTTTAAATTTCATGGCATCAACACATCTCAAAAAAATTGGGACAAGGTCATGTTTACCACTGTGTGGCATCCACACTTTTTATAACAGTCTGGGGACTGAGGAGACAAGTTGCTCAAGTTTAGGAATAGGAATGTTGTGATTTCCATTACAGTAGCATTCCTGTATGTGATGCAGTGCCGTCTAAGGGCCTGAAGATCACTGCATCCAGTATGGTTTTCCAGCCTTGACCCTTACACACAGAGATTGTTCCAGATTTTCTGAATCTTTGGATGATATTATGCACTGTAGATGATGATAACTTCAAACTCTTTGTTTTTCTCTGAAAAACTCCTTTCTGATATTGCTCCGCTACTTTGCCCATTGCCCATCTTGACTTCTGAGAGACACTGCCACTCTGAGAGACTCTTTTTATACCCAATCATGTTGACAATTGACCTAATAATTTGCAAATTGGTCCTCCAGTTGTTCCTTATTTGTACATTTAACTTTTCCGGCCACTTATTGTTACCTGTCCCAACTTTTTTGGAATGTGTAGCTCTCATGAAATCCAAAATGAGCCAATATTTGTCATGAAATTTCAAAATGTCTCACTTTCAACATTTGATATGTTATCTATATTCTATTGTGAATAAAATATAAGTTTATGAGATTTGTAAATTATTCCATTCCTTTTTTAACTCACAATTTGTAATAATGTCATGTTTTTCCATGTGCACTCGACCATTTCTGTCAGTGGTGCTTAGATCACTTGATGAGGTCCGCACTGTCAGGGTATGGGATAGACAGAGGACTCAGATGCAGAGTAGTGAAAGGAGAATATTTTATTCTCACCACAAAACACAAAATAACATAAGAAATAATTAAATTGCTCAGGTGAACATAGATCCCAGAGCTGGCCGGCACACTGCAGACCACTCGCGCTGCCGGATCTCCATAACTACGGGTCTTTGAACAGCAGAACAGAGGGACACTGAAACTTGGACAACACACAAAACACGAGCAAGGACAAATCAATCTACTCATGATAACAGACAGAAAGGCAGAGACATATAAGGGAGTGGGAGAATGAGTGAAAGGTGGGGGAGAATCAGCTCAGGATCTGTGCACCCCTGGCAAGATCAGCACTGATTGCCTAGACCACAAGCTACCGAACATGACAGGACAACACACACTGCAGGGGAAGCCGAGAAGACACCCTGCACTGTGACAGTACCCCCCCACCTCAGGAATTCCTCCTGGCATCTCCGGAGGACTTACCATGACAGATGAAACTGATTGATGAGAGCGCGATCCAGAATATCGCAAGCCAGAATCCAGCATCTCTCCTCCTGACCATAACCCTCCTAGTCTACCAGATATTGGTGACCTCTACCCCCACGCCTCACATCAATGAGCCACCGTACAGTATAGGCTGGCGTCCCCTCGATGAGCCTAGGAGGCAGAGGGGCAGAGGTTAGGGGCTGAAGGGTGGAGCGAAAGGCAGGTTTGATCTTCAAAACATGGAAAATGGGGTGGGTCCTTTTAAACTGAGGGGGCAATTTGAGCCGCACTGACAACGGACTAAGCACCTTGGCAATAATAAATGCTCCATCAAATTTGGGTCCCAGTATATGTGAGGGCAGTCTGAAATTAATGTTCTTAGTAGACAACCAGACTCGCTGACCACACATGTAAAGTGGGGGCTTAGTACGGTGATGGTCCACCAACACCTTGTTCCTCTCGCCAGTCCGAGTGAAGGCTTCTCTGGCGGTCCTCCATGTATGGAGGCATCTTTGAATAAATGCATGCGCAGAAGGAACAACAGCATCGGATTCTTGAGAGGGGAATAATGGTGGCTGGTAGCCTAAACAACACTGGAAGGGAGACAAACCTGTAGACAAGACCAGGAAGAAAGTAATGCACATTCTCTACCATGGTTGGCACACTTAGCCTGACCATTAGTTTTCGGGTGATATCCGGAGGATAGGATCGCAGTTGCTCCCAGCTGTTGACAGAACTCTGTCCAAATCCCAGACACTGGGGACTAGAAACTGGGGATCCCTGTCAGAGACCATGTTAACTGGGAGGCCATGAATATGTAAAACGTGACCTAAGACAATAGTCGCTGTCTCCCTCGCTGAAAGAAACTTGGGGAGGGGAATAAAATGGACCGCCTTTGAGAACCTGTCTACCACAGTGAGAACTACTGTCTTGCCACTAAACGGAGGCAAGCTAGTTACAAAGTCCATCGCTATGTGTGACCAGGGCCTCGAAAGGACTGACAACGCCTGGAGTAGCCCTGCTGGGGGTCGATTGGATCCCATGCCTGCAGCACAAATCGGACAGGCCGACACAAACCATTGAGCATCCTGCACCACGGACAGCTACCAAAACCGCTGCTTGATTGACTAGGAGAGTGGCCCCACTGTATTACGCTAGTTCGGACTGACTTGGGCACGAAGAGCAGACCCTCTGGGCATCCTGCAGGAACAGAAGCATTGCATAGTGCTGTGCGGACCTTGGACACCATTCCCCGACTACCGGAGCCACAACTCATTCGGGATGCAGAATGGCCACGAGGAAGGTGGGACTAGCCTCAGCCTCAAAGACCCATGACAATGTGTCAGGTTAACCATTTTTAGAGCAGGGGCAATAAGAAATGGTAAACCTGAAACGTCCAAAAAATAATGCTCAGCGAGCCTGCCTGGAATTTATTCTCTTGGCGGTGCGAATCTACTTGAGATTCTTATGATCAGTCCAAATGATAAATGGAAACCCAGCTCTCTCTAACCAGTGACACCAATATCAATATTGATATTTCCAGTGCCAGCTTGACAGCTAGTAACTTCCTATTCCCGATGTAGTTAGGTTCAGCAGGAGTTAAACGATGAGAAAAGAAGGCACAGGGATGTATTTTCTCGTCCGAAGATGTTCTGAGACAAAACTGCCCCAACCTCCACCTCAGACGCATACACCTCCACAATGAACTGACGAAAAGGGTCAGGGGTAGTTAAATAATAAATAGAAATAAATAGACTCTTAAGGGTCTCAATTGCAGTTTGGGCCTGCGATGACCAACAGAATCGGTCCTTTGTGGAGGTGAGATCAGTCAGAGGAAGGGCGATCTGGTTAAAGTTCCGAATGAACCGCCTGTAAAAATTGGCAAACCCCAGAAAGTGCTGGACTGCTCTATGACTATCTGAGGTGGGCCAATCAGCAACTGCCTTTATCTTGACAAGATCCATTCAGATACCCTCAGGCACGAGAATAAAACCCACGGAACTGACTGTGCATGAAGCTCACACTTCTCCAACTTGACGAATAAACGATTCTCCAGCAGCCGCTGGAGCACTCGCATGAAAGTCTAAACTATTATAAGTTTAACTAAAGTTGAAAGAATAAAGTTTAAATTCTATTATGGTTTATAGGGATTTTAAGATGAAGCCTAATTAACGATTTAAATAAATTAAGTTGAGTGACTAAGTTACTTTTCAGACAGAGTAATTAGTAAAATTAAATATAATATTGATGATGTAACTAGTAATAGTAACTGATTACATTTGGAAGTAACTTACCCAACACTGCTGATAGGTAAGACTCAAACCACTGTAGTGTGGTTCCTGAGATGCCTGTATTAGCAACTGTATGATGCGCTGATTACTATTGTGATACCAATCACTTTACAAGGCTGAATACCAAAGTAATGTCCAGTGACCAAGAGAGGAGTAAAAGGCCAGAGTCTTATATTAGGATTCACTCAATGTATTGTTTTTACAATAGAATGTAGTAATTATTCACACTTGTAAATCCCATATAGAAATACACATTCATATAAATAAAACAAACTGCAGGCCTGCACAACAATAAACAATCAAAATAAAGAACAGTATGCACTAACAGGATTTAAAGAGATACTTAGTGCAGTGAGGTAGTTCTCAGTTCAATCAGGACCACTTCCGTCAAGTATATTTATGGCAATTATAATTGCATACAGTTAGTGTTGGCCTGTCCATGCAGCCATGCTTGGACAGAGCGGGGAGAGCAGCAAGACAAACCCCCCTGGGGTACAGAACAGAACCATTATAAGCATATATAATTACAACTCACAATTACATGAGTTGTAAACAAAATATCAAAGAGACTGCTTCCAATGAAGCCACTGCAAAGAAAGAACAAGTTAGATCAGATTACAGGTTCAGTTGGTGCAGTTGGGGTTGGAGGAGGGAGTTAATTGCAAGCAGCAATGCGATGGAAGAGACACTGAATAATGGGAATTTAAATAGACCGCAGGTGATAGGTGTCAAGACTGGATTGGTACACGTCAAGAACAACTGACTGTCAGCTGATGCAAGCGTGACTAACAATGGCCTGACTGAACTAACGCGATGCTCGATTTCTGATAAGTCCCAATAGTTTCAGGGAAACGTCTACTTGAAAGGAGGGATAGGTGCAAAAAGATGATTGGACTCATTGTAATCCTCACATGGAGAAATAGCTTGCTGGAAACTGAGGAAAAGGTGCAGGATCTCACTGTGAAAATGTCTTTAATCTCTGAGGGCTGCTCCAAACTCATTACAGCACTCTCAATCCTAGAAGGAACCCACCGTCCCACAGCAGTGTCTGCATACAATGTTATGGAGGAGTTAGGTTCTTACCTTGTAAATGATACCGCAAAAACTTGTGGGTTTGGTCCGAATACAGATGCTGTTTTGAGACAGATGAGTATTAAAGACAGGAGAGATGTGCTAGACCGTCTCCATGATGCTTTCGACCTGGCCTTCACAAAGTTCTCAAAGCACTGGGACAGACATTCAGCCAAAGAGATCTTTAAGCTGGTTAGGGTGTTTAATCCTAGGCAGGCTCCAGCCATGGAAAAGCAGATTGAAGGCTATGCACAGCTGAAGCCCCTGGCAAATCCATCGCCAGAGCTCACTGAAGAGAGTTGAGCTTGCCGATTCCTGGAAGGATATGAATGGGAGATTTTCAAGGATTGCAGAAATAGCAGTGCCCTACATCTACTTCCCAAAGAGCTCAGTCGACTGAGAGGAGTTTCAGCAAATATAAGACACTCCTCACAGACAAGCATGAAACACCAACAGAGCTAAACACAAAGAGGCTGGCTATCATGTATTTTAATGGAGATGTCTCTGAGAGATGGAAAACTTAGAATGGACACGCATAGCTCTGGCCATTAAGCAGTTCCACAGCTTTTTCATTTGCACTGTTAACTCTGTTTGACAAAAAAAATCCATTGTTTTGGATTTTACTGTGAAGTTTATTGTGAAGAAAATATTATTTCACTAGCGCAGTTGACAGTGAGAGGATTTTTAGCAAATATAAGACACTTCACTGAAAGAGGCTTACTGTCATGCATTTTAATGGATATGTCTGTGTGAGATGCAAAATGACCTGCATACCTCTGACAGTCAAGCAGTTCCATGTTTTGATTTCCATTCATGTTTTCAGTTGTACTGTTAACTATATTATAGCACTTTTACAAAAAAAATCCAATGTTTTGTTTACGATTAAATTTTGTATTGAAGCAGTTTAAAATGAGACAAATGGACAAGTTCTTAAACTTGTAATAAAGGTCTGTAAATGTCTGTTAAATCATTTCATGATTTAAATTGATTTAGTTTAACCATTAAAATTGAGTCTGAAAAAATTTAAACAGAAAAAAATTGAGGAGTTGGTTATCCAGTTTAACTCTCCATGCTCTGATATTTAGTATTCTGTGGCTCCTTTGAGAATCAAGAAGAAGAATGCTAAGTCCCAGCCCTGGTTGAACAGCAGTATTAGGACCCTTAGACAAGAGTGTAGGAGGGCTGAGCGTAAATGGCTCAAAGATAAATTACATGTTTCGTATGAATATTTGAGAGACTGTTCAAAGAAGTTTAAAAAAACAGTAAAATTATCTAGATCAAATTATAAAAAAAAAAATTGTCATAATTCAAAAATACTCGTCTCTACTATTTTTCAACCTGTTATCTTTCCTTCAATTTCTTATTCTGTGGACACTTGTGAATTATTATTTTTTTTTTGATCTCTCAGCTTTTGATCAACTAGTAATCCTGATACTTTTCCTGCTCCTTTGACAACATTAACCAGTTTTGCTCTAGTAATGTGTCGTTCTTGAACGATTCGTTCATTTTGAACGAATCTTTAATGTGACTCGGGAAGAACGAGTCGTCTCGGGGGATGATTCGTTCAGTCGCGCATGCACAATATTCTATAGGTTCTGTTCTGCTAGTAGTAATTCACCTGTGTCAGTCAATGCAGTCTTGAGCCGGAAAGAGAATTGATTAGTTCATAGTTCGGGTCAATCGGGTTTTTGACTCGTCCCTTAATCACGTGACAGACCCATACGCTAAACCCAATACAATCTGAGCCGGAAAGAGAATTGATTAGTTCATCTCAGGAGTCTTCGGGTCGAGTCGTTCCTTAATCATGTGACAGACCCGTACACTAAAACCATAGACAGTAAAAGAATGCAGTATTGAGGCGGAAAGAGAATTGATTAGTTAAGTGGTTCCCAAACTTTTCAATTCCACGACCCACCTAGACAAGTGTAATCTATTTCACGACCCACCAAAATTTGAGAAAAAAAAAACGGTTGACATTACTTTAAGCCTAATCTTACTTAAAAGTTTGATGACAGAAATGAAGTATTTAAGAAAAATAACCATTTTATTTTAGAGTACACCTGAAAAATGTCACTACTAATATTTAAGTTTAATTTCTTTTTTTTTACAGACGTTGAAATATGTAGTGTCCATAAAAATGTGAAACAGGCTCACTCCAGTGAAACTATGCTGCTGTGTTTTGTTGCAGAAAATGCATTCATGATCCTTCCGTGTGTTGGCGAGAGCGGAGCACAATCCAACACTTTTTTAGAAAAGCATAAGAAGCAAAGCAGAGCTATCTAAAAACGTTTTGAGATTAAAATAATTGTGAAATAAGTAAAAAATTATAATAAACAGATGTGTCTCGTTTTAAATAATAATAAAAAAAACTGGATGACATTTAGTTCAGGGCCTGAACTTCAGGCAGAAATTAATTTTTGTAATGGTTAAATAAATGTTCAGCAATATCTTCAAAAGACTTCTGAACTTTGGCAAATTTTTCTCTAAATAGAGATAATACGTCAAGGAAATATTGCAAACTTTTGTAAATTTTGTTATGTGGAAATGTTTAAATCTTGTAGTGTTACAATTAACCCTGTGTTTGTGCCCTGCTCACCCTGTACATGTGAAATGCTTTTTACAAACCATTTCCTGAACGAAAACCTGAAACCATTTTCTTAACATTTGAATTTTCTGGTGTATGCAATCTCATGCAGAATATAGTGTATTGATGTGAGCAAGTTTTTTCTCTTTTTAATAATGCGGACCCATTGAACTTTTTAATGACATTGCTCTGAGACCTTCACTTTTATTACAACTCGTTCGCGCCCGCGCTTCAAAACACGCAACGCACGCGGACTTTATTGCAATTCGAAAATCACACTAAGGATATTGGAGTTCGTTATTAATGTTGGTGGGCTATATCGTTGTGACGAGTGGGTTCCCGGTTCCCGCCACCTTCTTCCCATGATTGTGAAGTTTTTAATGTGTTACACTGCCGCGCACAAATAAAAAAACAAACACAAAATAAAGCCCAGGCCTGGTCCTCTCTCGTCCTTCACTGTCGTCGCTCCTCTTTTGTATCCTTCCGATCTCCTCCATGGTTCTCGAGACCGGTGAGTGTCGCAGGTGTCGATCATTTCCCAATCACTCCACCGGCCTCGCTCCGTTCCCACGGCTCTCGGCCCTGCCCCACTTGTCACATTTGTGCAGCCCTAGTCTGAACTGTGTGTGTGTGTGTGTGTGTGTCATTGAAACACAAATTTAGCTGCAACCAAGTGACTTTGTGCGACCCACAAAATGATCCGAACTTCCCATCACTATTTTGTTCCTGTGTCTCTGTCACAGCTTAAAGACATTTTTGCACATATTTTATTTGATATAGATTCAGGTAATCCTGTTGTTCTTCTACTGTTGGATCTCAAGGCAGCCTTCGACATGGTTGATCATGATATCCTCATTGATCATTTCAAAGACCAAGTGGGTACAAGGTCTAGCCTTAGACTGGTGTTCGTCATATCTTAAGGGTAGAACCATTTCAGTCGGTTTGGAAAGCTGTTCTTCTTCTGTTGTACCGTTGACATGGGGTTCCTCAGGGCTCGATTTTGTGATCGCTTTTATTTTAACTTTATTTGCTTCCATTGGGAAAGATTTTTTGATAAGCACGGTATAAATTACCATCTGTATACTGATGATTCTCAAATTTATTTCCTGTCAAAAAATAGGAGAGCAATCATCTCTCGAGTCTTTGTATAACTGTTTGGCTGATGTGAAGTGTTGGCTGGTAAGCAACTTTCTCCAATTGAATGAGGACAAATTTAGACTGTATCATAGTACTGAGATTGCTCTCCTTGGAGTTACAAATGACCTGCTCTTATCATCTGATCATGGTTGTATCTCTCTATTAGTGCTATTGGATCTTAGTGCTGCATTCAACACTATTGACCACAACATATTTTTGCATAGACTTGAACACTTTGTTGGCATTAATGGAAGTGCATTAGCATGGTTTAAATCTTAATTATATCACCGCCATCAATTCATAGCAGTGAATGAAGAGGTATCATATCAATCACAAGTGCAGTATGGAGTACCTCAAGGCTCAGTACTAGGGCCATTACTCTTCACGCTTTACATGTTACCCTTGGGAGATATCATCAGGAAACATGGTGTTAGCTTTCACTGTTATGCTGATGATACTCAGCTCTATATTTCTTCGCGGTGAAACAAACCAATTTGAAAAACTAATGGATTGAGCCTCCGCATACACTCTCCGATGGCGATTTTTACATCACACCTACCTAGCGGTCCATAGCGGACTCGCAGATGTGGAAAGTATAACAGAGGCTTAAGATGCAGTCTGTAAGACGTGCAACATTGCAGAAAAATGTGTATTCACAAATGTAGGCTATGTTGATCCAAATATGGCAAGCACTTTCAAATTTAATAATATGAGGTTGTCTCCAGAGATGTTTTACCATATTTCTTCAATTAAGTTGGAGAAGTATCTTGGAGTATCTTCGGGTTGAGAACCACTGCCCTAGACTATGGAATGAGCTACTCTGTCCTTAAATACATCTCCTACTCTAGAGTATTTTCAGAGGATGTTAAAAACATATTTATCTTCTTTGGCTTTTAATAATGTGTTGTAATTTGTATGTATATGGATTGTATGTATTCGTTTTTTTTCTTCTCTTTAACGTTCAGCACTTTGGTGCCCATTGTGGTTTTTGAAAGTGCTTTAGAAATAAAGTGAGTTGAGTTGAGCTTGACTAATGTGACCTACCAGAACTAACGCTTTCATAAAACAGATAAAAACAGAAACAGAAGTGAAGTGAGGTGTAAAACAAAAGAGGTTGAGTCAAAAGCGATACTTGTGTCCGTCCCTGCTCTGTGGAGTCGCAGGGTAGAGTCGATGGTCTTTATACTCTTCTTGTTTCACACAAGGAGGGCTTCACACGTGGGCTGCCGTGAATGCTGCCGCAGTTTACTAACCTTTCTTTATACCCATTTGACAAAACGGAAATGGAATTCAGCAGAACACACTTTACTGTTTCACATCAAAGGGCAAAGCAAGTGCTACACACTGACGAGGTATGCAATAGAGTACCAAGACCAAACGCAAAATATATATATAGCATAAATATGCTATAAGGTTTGCCTGAACTGGCTCCTCAGTACTTGACTGAAAGTTTAATGCCTTACACACAATGCCATAATCTGCATTCCTCTCAGAGTGGTCTTTTAGTTGTTCCCAAGATGGCTTCGTTTTAGGGATGATAGAGCATTTTCTTCTTTCATTCTTCTTATATATTCTCTCCTAGGAAACACCAGGGAAACCAATTATTTCTTCTTAAAGCATTCTATTTTAGGATTGCTTTTACTTGATTTTTCATTGTATTTTTTCATTTTTTGTTGTATATTTATTTTATTTAAAGTGTATTATTATTATTATTATTATTATTACTATTAAAAAATCATAAAACATTTGTTATAATCCTCCCTTCTGACCTCTGGCATGTGATCAAAAGAACACTAAAAACTGAAGATTTTTCTGCTCAAGTGAAACTGAAAGTAAACAGAGCTTTGCAGGAAAAGCCCTCATTACAAGAAAATATATTGTGTGTGTGTGTGTGTGAGAGAGAGAGAGAGAGAGAGAGAAAGACAAAGAGAGAGAAAGAGAGAGATGGTTTCTTTTGAATATATTGTGATAATATAATGTGATGTACATTAGCCTACTCCACTCCATTCTTTGTGCTTTTGTTGCTGTTGTTTCCAATTCTGTGACACTTAAACGGTTAATATATAGATCTTGGCCATGTTGAAATCATAAAGAAAATGAATGCTGCCCAAGAGTTGCAGCACATCAGCTATGGTCCCTATATCCATTAAGTCCTAAGAAAAGTTAATATGGTATATAATACCACATGGCGAATCATCTGTGATTATGTGTCAAGCACACAAACCTTTCTGTATAAGATTCAGTCATATTGGGTTATTTAATTTAGACTGACTCCAGGCTTACATGCCTTTGCCATTCAGTCTTGCAGTTCTACTATTTGTTTCCGCCTTCAGGCGTCACAAGTTTTTGACTGTTGCTCTATTTTCCCGCAGACCTTTCTGTACAAAAAAAAAAACCTATTGTGGTTGTATTCATATGTCTTCGTTTCCTTTGCAATACATCAAAGTTGACTCTCATGCTGTCTCTATCCAGCGAGCCAATCAGTGCTCCGCAGGTCATTGGTGCCGCCCACTGAACTGATGCAGAGATGAAAGCTGTACAGCAGTCTTTGCTAACGGTGTGTGCGTGCCTATAAAGTAAGTAGCAGTCTACTATTCTCTACTAGGTTTATGAATGTTTAACTGCTCAGTGTGTCCAAGTTAAGTGTTAAGTGTGTATATTTACATACTAGATTCCTCACATACAGTATATCAGTGTTTAGATGACATAATCTACTGTATGTGCAATTTATTCGTTATATGGTTTATCAAATATACATTTCTAAGAGTCAAAGTACTTATCTGGCACAAGCGCGCTAATAGACAGCAGCTTCATCTCTGTCCAGTTTTCCCATCTACTGTATTAATCATTGCATATGTATTATAGTAAATTCACTGTGGAAGTTACTGTGACTATATTTGTTGTGATTACTGTTATTGATTATACTTATATATTATTTGTATATATTTTGTAGAGAAACCACACACACACACGCAAAGCAGAATTTCTTCAGTGTTCTGAGTTGTGTTGACAATAAATGAGTTATTCCCTCATACCTGATGCTTCATAGCGTGTGTGTTATCAAATGTTTAATTCAGATGAACGAAGAGCTTACAGTAGCAACTCATTTTGACAATTTCCTTTATTGTTGTTCTCTGATTACTTTGGAGGTAGTCTGACAGTTCATCCACCTGCCTCATCTGAAGCTTTCATCATTGGTTGTGGAGACATGCAGCACCAAGACAAGGGTCACACAGATGAATTCCAGAAATCTTTTGCCTCTTCAGTTATTGAGCAAGAACATTTGATAAGCTCAGCTTGTTGCTCTAGTTACAAGGGTTAAATGGAATATTGAAAAAAAAAATTGTCTAGTTTTTCTTTCCTCAATCTGCATACACTGCTTCAACACACTAAATTCCACCAGGCTTGGAGCTGGTGCAACTCGTCCTCAAAAGCATATTTCTTAAGATTATAAAACATACCAGAATATAATATTAATCCTGCAAGGAAAGGGAACGCTGTGATTTGTTTTTACGACCACATTTGTGTATGAGTGTGTATGAGACATCTTTCTGCACATGCTCAGACCTGAGAGACCTTGCCTTCAAACCACATCCTGATTCACACAAGATCTGCTGTAAGATCTGAGGATTTTACCAAATCAGCTCACCTGTTCAAACAGATCACTTCAAACTCATAGACAAGCCATGGAATTTGAGAACAGCAAAGAAGGATGTAAAAACTGCCAAAAGAATTGTAATAACAAATGCCAATGTCATTGTCATACAATAACCCAAAGTCCTAAACCTAAGCAAAGGACTGAGGAGAAGACGTCTGGAGGGGCTTCAAAAGGGTCCAGCTCCTGTGATTGCGGCTACTGTGATGGTGACTTCTGTGACTGTGGTTCCTGTGATTATGGCTCCTGTGATTGCGACTCCTGTGATTGCAACTCCTGTGACTCCTATCATGGTGGCTCAAGTGATGGTGATGCTGGTGATGGTGGCTCATATTATTGCGGCCCCTGTGATTGTGGCTCCTGTGATTGTGGCTCCTGTGATTGTGGCTCCTGTGATTGTGGCTCCTGTGTTATTCAGTGAATGGTCTGACAGGTAAGAAACATTTGTCTCTTTAATAACTGCTTCTAAAAATATGGACTTTTTACAATTTCTCTCCAGTTTTATCAAAGTTTTTTGTAATTGTGGCTGTCAAATGCACTCGGAACATTGATCAGTACTTTCACAACATTTATAAATCTGAACGATAATTTCAACATTTACAAATACATATTCAAATTCTATATTGTGCCAGCATTATCTAGTGCACTGTGAATTAACATGAATAAACACTAACAAAGGTACAAAAATGTAGCTCAAATATATTTTTCATTGTTAGACCACATTAGACTGGCTAATGCATTAATATGAACAATTGAGACTTTATTGCAAAGTGTTAGTAAAAAGTAAAAGTGACAAGCTTAACTTTAGAAATTGATTTGAAATACATTTAATTCTTGTTAATTATATTACAAAATACATTTACATTTAATAGAAATACCCTGTAGTTGTACTTTTGGTGTACTAAATTGGTATACTTAAATTGGAATAACTTGTTTTCTACTTAATGCAAGTAGTACTTAAGTAGTAGAAAGTATATTAGATCGTCCAAAAATGGAACTATTGCACTACTTCGGGTATACTTTAAATATTTTGCATGTGAAGACTGATATTATTCAAAGATCATACAGTCCTTAACAATAGTGACATTAAAACATTTTAGTCTTAAGAAATGTTATTTTTAAGAAATGTGCATTGTGTACAAGTAGTACTCCAAATAAAGTTTAATTAAATTGTGTAATATGTCCATAAATATGTTAATAAGTTAGAACTATACTTAGAATGAAATAAATGTATTTAAAATATATTATCTTTATACTAGGTTAAATATATGTCATTTTTATGGTTTAGATCTGTTTACTTATAGAAAAGACACTATCCTTTTCAGCCTCATTTTATTTGTAGGCATAGTAAATATTTCATGTTGATACTGAACGTTTTTTAAAATTATTATTATTAAGTAATTCATCTGTCCGATTCAGATGGAATTGTGGAGATGACGCAGCACTCAGGACGGGTTTCAGCTTCAGTGAAGTACATCATCAACACAAAGACAACAGCACTATGATCTACAATAAATATCAGGACACCTTTAGTGCCATCATGGATGTTACAAACATCCATGATTTATAAACATCATAAAAATAATATTATCTGTACATATAAATACAATTCCAACCAAACCATAAGTAAACGTAATAGCAAATCAGTTAAGTCACATTTTTTTGTTTTTTTTGCCAGTGCTCTGAATATCTGTATTTTTTAAAAAATTTGTGTTTACATTTTTTTTTTTTTTTTTTGATTTGACAACAACAAGAACATTGTCTCTCAACTATGACATGATTTTTATCATTTTGTAAACAGGCATTATGCACTCATTATTTGTGAAGGGCAAGAGTGGGGGTTGCTCGTCATGACAGTCATGTGACACTTCACCGTATAACTGATATTGGCTTATGTTTTATTTTATGTTTTATCCTTAATTTATCTTTTTATTGTAAGTATTCCTAAACTGGTTAACTACAGGTGCAACCTGTGCTAAAGTAGTGTAAGTCTTTGGTTCTTTTAATTATGATGGTTTTGGCTCACATTTAACAAAAACACACCAGTCTCAACAATCTCAACAAATTAGAATATGATGACATGCCAATCAGCTAATCAACTCAAAACATCTGCAAATGTTTCCTGAGCCTTCAAAATGGTCTCTCAGTTTGGTTCACTAGGCTACACAATCAGGCGGAAGACTGCTGATCTAACAGTTGTCCAGAAGACCATCATTGACACCCTTCACAAGGAGGGGAAGCCACAAACATTCATTGCCAACTTATTAGGTCAATTGGCAACATGATTGGGTATAAAAAGAGCCTCTCACAGTGGCAGTGACTCTCAGAAGTCAAGATGGGCAGAAGATCACCAATTCCACCAATGCTGCGGTGAAAAATAGTGGAGCAATATCAGAAAGGAGTTTCTTCGAGAAAAATTTAGTACGACGTTATCATCATATACAGTGCATAATATCATCCAAAGATTCAGAAAATCTGGAACAATCTCTGTGCAAAAGTGTCAAGGCCAGAAAACCATACTGGATGCCCGTGATCTTCGGGCCCTTAGACAGCACTGCATCACATACAGGAACACTACTGTAATGGAAATCACAACATGGGCTCAGGAATACTTCCAGAAAAAATTGTCGGTGAACACAATCCACCGTGCCATTCGCCGTTGCCGGCTAAAACTCATTAAAACTACTGGTCAAAAAAGAAGCCATATCTAAACTTGATCCAGAGGCGCAGGTGTTTTCTCTGGGCCAAGGCTCATTTAAAATGGACTGTGGCAAAGTGAAAAACTGTTCTGTGGTCAGACGAATCAAAATTTGAAGCTCTTTTTGGAAAACTGGGACACCATGTCATCTGGCATAAAGAGGACAAGGACAACCCAAGTTGTTATCAGAGCTCAGTTCAGAAGCCTGCATCTCTGATGGTATGGGGTTGCATGAGTGCATGTGGCATGGGCAGCTTACACATCTGGAAAGGCACCATCAATGCTGAAAGGTATATCCAAGTTCTAGAACAACATATGCTCCCATCCAGACGTCGTCTCTTTCAGGGAAGACCTTGCATTTTCCAACATGACAATGCCAGACCACATACTGCATCAATTACAACATCATGGCTGTGTAGAAGAAGGATCCGGATACTGAAATGGCCAGCCTGCAGTCCAGATCTTTCACCCATAGAAAACATTTGGCACATCATAAAGACGAAGATGCGACAAAGAAGACCTAAGACAGTTAAGCAACTAGAAGTCTTTATTAGACAAGAATGGGACAACATTCCTATTCCTAAACTTGAGCAACTTGTCTCCTCAGTCCCCAGATGTTTGCAGACTTCAAAAAGTACAGGGAATGCCACACAGTGGTAAATATGGCCTTGTCCCAATTTTTTTGAGATGTGTTGATGCCATGAAATTTAAAATCCACTTATTTTTCCCTTGAAAATGATACATTTTCTCAGTTTAAACATTTGATATGTCACCTATGTTGTATTCAGAATAAAATATTGAAATATGAAACTTCCACATCATTGTATTCTGTTTTTATTCACAATTTGTACCAAATTCACCAAGTGTTCCAACTTTTTTGGAATCGGGTTTGTACTTTCCAGAAGGCCAACAATTCACTAAAAATGTTTTTTATGAAGTATACTTATGAAGTATTTGTTGAGATTTGTGAATTGGTGGGTTTGTGTAAAATGTGACCCAAAATCATCACAATTTAAAAGAATCATAGACTTAAACTACTTCAGTCTGTATGCAATGAACTTATTTAATACATGAGTTTCACAATTTGAGTTGAATTCCTAAAATAAATGAACCTTTCCACAACATTCTAATTTATTGAGATGCACCTGTATATCATGAAATATCTTGATTAATATGTATTACTCTCAAATATATTTTGAGTCTTAAATGTCCCATATTGTCAAAGTTTAAATTTCCTGGCTTTTTTCACATAACTGAGATCTAGGGATATTTTAACTATCATATAAATTTCTAAACAGTCAGTCCAGAGTAAAATGCATGATTTTTTGTCGATTCTGGCACCCAACATCACAACAAGATGATATTTTAAGCTGCTTAGGTAGCCTAATCTGCGCTGGTTTGAGTGGGCTGCCTGACATTGGCTGACCCTAGTTACCTGTGGTTGGCCTGGCTGTGCGTCACTCAGAAAACAATAGAACAATCAGAAGAAAGGCTCATGAATATTAATTAGACAGGCTAAAATCAACCTGTTCTTAGCAGACCTCCTGAGAAAGGAGCTGTAAAAATATAATGAGATTGTTTTTAGTAATTATACCACAAATATAAATTCTTAAGGACATCAAATCCTAAAATAAAACTGATGCCAACTCGCTAGCTGACTAGCTACCTGATGCTAACATGAGGCAATTTTTTAATATAAAGTCCAAACATTTTTACTAAATCAACTGAAACATATGATGGAAAACCAAAGGATCTGATGTCCAGAACAGAATAACTACAGTAATTGCTTATTGGCCACTGGGGACATTTCACCCCACTTTGTTTGAGAAAACAATTATGTAATTCTAAATATAATTATATTTACCTTAAATAACATGTACTCCCCATCTACTGGCCTTACTGTTTTCATAAAATATATAACTGTGATTATCTACAAAACAAGCATTAAAACATTTTTCTTACTGCTTAAAATTAGATCAATTACTGTGAAATGTATTTTCTCTCAGGTACATCACCAGTGTAAGCTTCATCGTGAATACTTCTACATCACTGTTGTCAACGCAGTCCATGGTGACAATAAAAATGGTGTTTTAACCCACTTTACACTGTAAAATAAATATCAAGCTGCTTCAATTAATTATTATTTAGTAACTAGTTGCACAGGAACTTTACGCACAGTCTTTTTCTATCTTCAAGGAGTATATGTCAGTGTTTTGCTTGTTATGTTCTGTTTTGACCTCTAGGGGTCCTCATGATGCTCTCATGACCAGCTTACTCTGGTCTTGTGATTAGTGTTATTAGGGGTCACCTGTGTCTCGTCCAGCTGTGTGTATTTAAGTGACTTTGTCTCACAGATTCTTTGCTTGGAGTTTAGTTGTTCTGAAGTCAGTTGCCTGATTAAGTGTTCTCTGTATCTGGGATTTTTTTTTCTCTTGTCTGTGGATTATTCCTTCTCTGTTATTTTTGTGGACTTTCTCTTGTGGAGTTTTTGCTTCAATATATTTTTGAATCTTTGAATTATTTCTTGTGGAATGCCCATTTGGACAGTTTTTGAGAAATTATTTATTATATACAGTGGGGATCGAAAGTTTGGGCACCCCAGGTAAAAAAAAGTTATTAATGTGCATAAAGACGCCAAGAAAAGATGGAAAAATCTCCAAAAGGCATCAAATGACAGATTAGACATCCTTATAATAAGTCAAAAAAAGTTAGATTTTATTTCCATCATTTACACTTTCAAAATAACAGAAAACAAAAAAATGGTGTCTGCAAAAGTTTGGGCACCCTGCAGGATTGGAATCCCGGTTATCCTTGGTCAACCCTGGATTCTTCACCATAACCCTCAACTTTACTGGTCCACTAGCATTATCCTCAGTTGGGGTTCCACTTGTCATGTCACCTGTTTAGTCCAAAGTTCCCCTGACCCTATTTTCGAGTCTCAAGGTCCCCTAGACCTTTCTCAAGTCCCCTCTCAGTACCATGACCTCAAGGCTGTCTTCAATAAATAGAAAGCCACCTCTTTACCACCACACCATTCCTATGACTGTGCCATTAACCTGCTTCCAGGTACCTGTCCCCCCAAAGGTCACATCTTTTCCTTGTCTTCTCCCGAGTGTGCTGCCATGGACAACTACATTGAGGAGGCCTTCACAGCAGGGATTATTCGCCGATCCACATCTCCGGCTGGAGCTGTTTTTTTCTTTGTGGGGAAAAAAGGATGGGGGTCTTCGGCCCTGCATAGATTACAGAGGCTTCGACAAAATTACCATCCATAATCGTTATCCATTGCCTCTTATGGCTACAGCCTTTGAGTTACTGCAGGGAGCTTCCATATTTACCAAACTTGACTTGCGCAATGCTTACCAGCTTGTGCGAATTAGACAAGGGGATGAGTGGAAGACCACATTTAACATGCCCACTGGGCACTATGAGTACCTAGTTATGCCCATTGGCCTCACCAATGCTCCTGCAGTTTTCCAGGCTCTGATAAATGATGTCCTAAGAGACATGCTCAATCAGTTTGTATTTGTCTACTTGAACAATATTCTAATTTTTTCAAGTTCCCTCAATTAACACATGGGGCATGTCAGGAAGGCTCTTCAACACCTCCTTGATAATCACCTTTTTGTGAAACCTGAACAGTGTGAATTCCATGTGACCCAAGTACAGTTCCTGGGATTCATCATTAAGCCTGGCCATATTCAAATGGATTCCCAGAAAGTTCAAGCAGTCACGGATTGGCCCACTCCTGTGTCAGTAAAAGTGGTTCAACAATTACTTGGCTTCGCCAACTTTTACTGCAAATTCATTTTGAACTTCAGCTCTGTGGTGGCTCCCCTATCAGCTCTCACTAAACGGAATAATGCAGGGTTTTATTGGAGCACTGAAGCAGAGTCAGCCTTCAATGAACTTGAACTCCGTTTTACTTCAGCACCCTTTCTTAATCTTCCGGACCCAAACAAACACTGGATGCTTTGGACGTGGGTGTTGGAGCGATACTTTCCCAGAGGGGGGATGATAACCTTCTTCCTTGTGCATTCCTTTCACACCGTCTTACACCAACAGAAAGGAATTACCATGTGGGAGACTGTGAGTTACTGGCTGTTAAACTGGCACTTGAAGAGTGGCGACATTGGCTTGAGGGGGCCAAACACCCATTTCAAGTACTCACTGACCACAAAAATCTAGAGTACATTCGACAGGCTAAGCGACTCAACCCTCGTCAAGAACACTGGTCTCTATTTTTCAACCATTCAAACGGTTCGAAAAATCTTAAACCTGTTGCCCTGTATCGAGTATATGCAAGCAGTAACCAAGAAGATCCTATCACACCCATTATCCCAAGCTCCAAAATAGTGGCCCCTGTAAGATGGGAACTTGAAAATACAGTAAGACAAGCCCAGGCCCGAGAACCAGACCCAGGAGGAGGGCCAGACAACCGCTTGTTTGTCCCTAAAGCTGTTCGCTCACAAAGAACCTTCCCTTACGAGGAGAGTCCCACAAACTCTCGCAGCGATTCATTGGATCTTTCAAGATTGCAAGGAAAGTTAACCCTGTTACCTGCCGATTATACTTACCTAAGTCCTTAAAGATTAATCCCACATTTCATGTTTCCCTTCTAAAACCTGTTTTGTCTTCACCTTTTGCTCCGGCAGGTAAACCTCCCCCTCCTCCCTGCATCATTGGAGGCCAACCAGCTTACACAGTACACCGTATACTGGATTCCTGTAGGGTGCGAGGATCACTTCAGTATCTTATGGACTGGGAAGGCTATGGCTCGGAGGAACGATCATGGGTGCCTGCCAGAGGAATCTTGGACCCCAAGTTGATTCGGGACTTTAATGCTCATAAACCTGATCATCCTGGGAGGAATGTCAGGAGCCGTTCCTAAAGAGGGGGGTCCTTTCAGTGTTTTGCTTGTTGCGTTCTGTTTTGACTTCTAGGGTTCCTCATGATGCTCTCATGACCAGCTTACTCTGCTTGTAATTACTGTTATTAGGGTCACCTGTGTCTCATTCAGCTGTGTGTATTTAAGTGACTTTGTCTCATAGCTTATTTGCTTGGAGTTTAGTTGTTCTGAAGCCAGTTGCCTGAGTAAGTGTTCTCTGTATCTGGGATTTTTTATTTATTTTTTCTCTTGCCTGTGGATTATTCCTTCTCTGTTATTTTTGTGGACTTTCTCTTGTGGCGTATTTGCTTCAAGATCTTTTTGAATCTTTGAATTATTTCTGGTGGAATGCCCATTTGGACAGTTTTTGTTTTTTGATAAATTATTTGCTGGTTATTGCTACAACTGTGGACTTTTGTTGCTTGAACTTTTTATTAAAAATAACTTTTTATTTTATTATTGAACTTTATATTTTCTGCATCTCAACTTCTCCAAAGTGCGTCTTACTGATGGGTTCACCAATCTCAAGTGGCGCAAGGACTGTGAGTCTGACTTTCATACCAGAGATCTGAGTTCTAGTCCCAGCTCTTGACATTATTGTTATTTTTTTAGTTGGCTCAACCTTTACTTAACTAGTTTTATAGTTCATTCAGCTAAATATTTTAAATTGGTCAAGCATTTAGAAATCTACAGCATGTTATGCCACTTAAGATTTAATCATTTACTTAATGTTTTATTTGTAACTTCAACTAAGATTTATTATATGGGCATCATAAAATACTGTCAAACTAGTTATTAGATGTTATGTATTTTAAGAAAATTGTTGAAAATGATTAACTGGTGTATTTTATTTACTAATAATGCACACATTACAACACATAATAGCCTTTTTAAATAATAATCTGCATTTATAACATTTTTCCCAAACATACAGACTTGAAGAAAAAAAGTCACATACAACTTGGATGGCCTGAGGTTCAGTAAATTAACGGCAAATTAAAATTTTTGGATGAACTATTCCTTTAACCCTCTGAGGTCTAAGGGGATTTGGGGGCCTGGAGAAGTTTTGTCATGCCCTGACATTTGTGCTTTTTTCAGTTGCTTATAAACAACTACTGTATATATATATATATATATATATATATATATATATATATATATATATATATACATATATATATATATATATATATATATATATATGAGAAAGGCACTCACTAGGTTTATGCTGTATATTTATTATTTAGGCTATATACACACAATTGACTGAAAAGAGAGAAGTCTCATCAGTGACCTTTATTTAAAATCATATTTTGCTGTTATATTTGTAGTACTTCAAGAAACAACAAAGTCAGTGCTTTGCAATGTAAACAGTATAAAATATATCCAGTAAGCAAGACTCTCAGATCAGAACTGATGTGTTATACAGGGTTACTCCTATAGCATCTTGCACCTATCAATGCAAAACCCTGAATGGGTGTGCATCTCTCCTCGTTTTCCACTTCCAACATACTCAAGTCAAGTCTCCTTTATTTATATAGTGCTTTTAATAATACAGATTGTTTCAAAGCAACTTTACAGTATTAAATAGGAAAATAGCGTCAATAATGCAGAAGGACAATAGTAAACACTGATTTTTTTAGTTGAAGGCAGTTCATCATTGAATTCAGTGATGTCATCATCCAGCTCAGTTCAGTTTAAATAGTGTATGTGCAATCAAGTCAACGATACTGCTGTAAATGAAGTGTCCCCAACTAAGCAAGCCTGAGGCAACACCGGCAAGGAACCAAAACTCCATCGGTGACAGAATGGAGAAAACAACCTTTGGAGAAACCAGGCTCAGTTGGGGAGCCAGTTCTCCTCTGACCAGACGAAACCAGTAGTTCAATTCCAGGCTGCAGCAAAGTCAGATTGTTCAGAAGAATCATCTGTTTCCTGTGGTCTTGTCCTGGTGGTCGTCTGAGACCAGGTCTTTACAGGGGATCTGTATCTGGGGCTCTAGTTGTCCTGGTCTCCTATGTCTTCCAGGGCTGTAGAGGTCCTTTCTAGGTGCTGATCCACCATCTGGTCTGGATACGTACTGGATCTGGGTGACTGCAGTGACCCTCTGATCTGGATACAGACTGGATCTGGTGGCTACAGTGACCTCAGAATAAGAAAGGAACAGATTAATATAATTTAAGATTTGAATATCTATTCAATGCTTAGGCAGGCAAGGCAAGGCAAGTTTATTTATATAGCACATTTCGTATACAATGGTAATTCAAAGTGCTTTACATAAAAGAAAGTAAAATAGTAATGAAGAAAAATAATAACAAGAATAAAATAAGCAATTTTAAATCTTTTAAAATTATTAAAACTGTACTTATTTAAAATGAATTTAAAACAGTTAGAAAATGATTTTACGTAAAATTAAATAAAAAAAACAGTGAAAAAATATATTGCAATCAGTTCGGACATTGCACAGTGCTCATTCAATAAATGCACAGCTAAACAGATGAGTTTTAAGTCTAGATTTAAATGTGACCAGTGTTTTAGCACATCTGATCTCTTCTGGAAGTTGATTCCAACTGCGGGCGGCATAGTAACTAAAGGAGGACTCCCCTTGTTTTGTGTGAACCCTTGGTATTTCTAACTGACTCGATCCTAATGATCTGAGTGCTCTGTTAGGTTTATATACAGTGAGCATATCTGCAATATATTTCGGTCCTAGGTCATTTAGTGACTTATATACGAGTAAAAGTACTTTAAAATCAATCCTAAATGTAACTGGAAGCCAGTGTAAGGACCTGAGGACTGGTGTGATATGCTCAGATTTTCTGGTTCTAGTCAGAATCCTGGCAGCAGCGTTCTGGATGAGCTGCAGCTGTCTAATGGTCTTTTTGGGAAGGCCGGTGAGGAGCCCATTACAATAGTCCACCCTGCTGGTGATGAAGGCATGAACAAGTTTCTCCAAGTCTTGGCTGGAAACAAAAGATCTAATTCTTGCAATGTTTTTTAAATGATAGTATGCTGATTTAGTTACTGCTTTGACATGACTATTGAAACTAAGGTCTGTCTCCAGAATCACACCAAGATTCCTGACTTGATTTTTAGTTGTTTGACCCCTAGAGTTAAGGTATGCATTCACCTTGAACACTTCATCTTTGTTTCCAAATGCAATAACTTCATTTTTTTCCTTGTTTAACTGAAGAAAGTTCTGGCACATCCAACTATTAATTTCATCAATGCATTGGTAGAGGGAGTCAATTGGGCTGTAGTCATTTGGAGATAAGGCTAGGTAAATCTGGGTATCATCAGCATAGCTGTGATAGGCAATTTGGTTCTTTCACATTATTTGACTTAGGGGAAGCATATACAGGCTAAACAAGAGAGGTGCAAGAATTGAGCCTTGTGGGACTCCGCATGTCATGGATGTCCACTTAGACTTATGCTTTCCTAGACTCACATAATAACCTCTCCCTTCTAAGTATGACCTGAACCATTTGAGTACCATCCCAGAAAGCCCGACCCAGTTTTCCAGTCTCTCTAGTAGTATGTTATGATCGACAGTGTCAAACGCAGCACTGAGATCTAGCAATACCAGCACCGATATTTTGCCAGAGTCACAATTTAAGCGAATATCATTTATTATCTTAATGAGTGCTGTCTCTGTGCTGTGATGCGGTCGAAAACCAGATTGAAAATTGTCCAGGTATCCATTTGAGTTTAAGTATTTGTTCAGCTGATTAAAAACGACCTTTTCTATAATTTTACCTATAAAAGGAAGATTAGATATTGGTCTTAAACTGCTCAAAATGGTGTTATCAAGATTGCTCTTTTTCAGGAGGGGCTTAACAACTGCATTTTTTAAGGAGTTTGGAAATGTCCCAGAAAGAAGTGAGGCGTTCACCACTTCTAAAAGATCTGCTTCTAAGCAGTTAAACACATTTTTGAAAAAAGATGTGGGAAGTGTGTCAAGATAGCAGGTTGACGATTTTAGGTGCTGCACTATGTCTTCCAGAATTTTGCTATCAATTGCTTCAAAAATTGACATAGTATCTTTTTTTATATTGTGGCCTAATCTGTCTGACCTCTGCATTACTTGAGGATGTGCTAATCGCCTTCCTGATATTGATGATCTTCTCAGAAAAGAAGGATGCAAACTCATTGCATTTGCTGTCTGAGAGCATTTCACTGGGAATCTGACTTGGGGGGTTTGTCAGTCTCTCAACAGTGGCAAAAAGAGTACGAGTGTTATTTAAGCTACTGTTTATAAGGTTTGAGAAGAAATTCTGTCTAGCTGTGGCTAGTTTCACATTAAAAGCATGAAGGCTGTCTTTGTAGATGCTATAGTGAATTTCAAGTTTTGTCTTCCGCCACATCCGCTCTGCTTTTCTGCATTGTCTTTTCATAGTCTGAACTGCTGTTGATCTTCTCCAAACTGATTTCTGTCTGTTTGTTTTCTTACTGATTATTATTGGAGCAATATCATCAATAACATTCTTAACTTTTGAGTTGAATGAATCAAGGAGAGTATCAACAGAGTCTGCAGAAATGCTTGGTGTTAAAGTTATGGCCTCCATAAATAGTACACTTGTGTTCTCGTTAATGCATCTCCTTCTGACAGAGACCGATCTAGATTCAGTTGTAGCAGACATCAAAATATCAAAGAAAATACAGAAGTGATCAGATAGTGCTATGTCCTTAATAACAATGGATGAAATGTTTAGACCCCTACTGATGATTAAGTCTAGAGTGTGTCCACCTTTGTGTGTGGGTCCATGCACATGCTGAGTCAAGTCAAAAGTGTTTAGAACCGTTATCATTTCTTTTGTAGTTTTGTTTTCTGAATTATCTATGTGAATATTAAAATCCCCTGCAATAGCAAAACAGTCAAACTCTGAGGAAATCATTGATAACATTTCTGTGACCTCTTCAACAAAGGCTGGAGAGTATTTTGGAGGCCTGTAAATAATAATAAACAGAATGCGTGGAGCACCTTTCAGTACAATCCCTAGATATTCAAAAGACAAGTACTGACCAAATGACACTTGCTTGCATTGATAGACATCTTTAAATATAGGAGCTACACCCCCACCTCTCCTAACAGTCCTGCAGACACTCATGTAAGTGAAGTTAGGAGGGGCTGCTTCATTAAGGACTGTTGCATTGCAGCTGTCTTCGCTTCGCTTAATAGGTAGCCAGTGCAGTGTTGACAGAACAGGACTAATCTGATCATACTTCCTGGCTCTAGTAAGAACTGTAGCTGCTGCATTTTATTATTCATGCAGCATCACCCTCCTCCAGGACCACGTGAAGAATAATTTCCCAAAAGGACAGCATCTGTCAACTATTGGGTATTATAAACAAACCAAAAAAAAAAAATGTTGGTGCCATGGTTTTGTCTCAAGATGCACAGCGGTATTTTTATTTTTTTTCTAAGGCACATTTATAAAAGCTACTTCAATGTTCTAATTTAACTACGGCCTAGTCCTGGCTTAATCCAAGCACTGTCTGTAAAACCAGGCCTACAAGTTATAAGGAATGATGGACAGTTCCATTATATTTTGTATAGAAAAAAAAAAAAAATTAAGTGTTTTGGATTCACATGCTTAGAACTTAAACTGGAACACAGAACTGCCCCCCACCATAGAACAAAATTATACAGTATGTAAACCTGAACATAGATACATAGTCAGTATCTGTCTTCTGCAAAGTCTGCAAACAATACAAAATGATGAGGGGAGATAATCTTAACATGGAAAGTGTTCAGGATTGGACATCACCCCAGCTGACAACTCTCTATCCCAGAATATACGTCATCTATTCCAAAAGCAAGTGGTACATTTGCACATGCATAGTATTAGATAAAACAATATACCTCAATATAGTGCAATAAAAGGGGGTTCTTAAAAGAAGAATCCTTAAATTAATGAATATCAGACAATCTCCTGAGAGACTAAACACGCAAAAATATATGGTTAGTGTTGCACGTGTATCTTCTATAATTCCAGTGAAACAACATTTGTTTATACAGAGTCCTGAAAGAAAAAGACAAGACCGGTGTAATGAATTAACACTTCCTAGTCATCGGGAAGAAGGAGGCGGGAACCGGCGGACAATCAAAATGAACATTTTAATAATTTCAAAATAAACACAAAACAGCGCACCAGCCCCTCACGGACGACTGGTGCGCGCAAATAAAACCAAAACACAACTAAAATCCCAGGCCTGGTCCTCTCTCGTTCTTCACTGTCGTCGCTCCAGTTTTATATCCTTCCATCTCCTCCATGGGCCTCGAGACCGGCGGGTCGAACAGGTGTAGTTCATCTCCAATCACTCCACCGGCCTCGCTCCCATGTCCCTCGGCCCCGCCCCACTCGTCACATACCCCCATCGCCCCTCGCAGGCCGGGGGGTACTCCCGAGACTGCGCTCTACTCCTCCCCCCCCTCCCTCCGGGGGGGCCGCTCACGGGAACCTGCGGGAACCTGGGGGTAGGACAGACGAGGCGAGAGAAAAGGAGATGGAAGGAGGAGCGACAGAGACGAGAGAGGGGAGAGAGGAAAAAAAAAAAAAATTCCGGTTCCCAGACGCACCGCTGCTCGGCCCTCCACCAGCTGGGCGATCTCCTCCGCGGTGCCTGGCGGTGGCACTGGACGGCCCTCGGCGGACGGCACGACACTCCTCCGCCGCCCGGTGGACGGCGACGGCTCCTCCGGTTTTGGGCAGCCGGCAGGAGTCCCCCGTTCCCTGCTCCTCCCCGTTCCGGCGCATGGCAGCAGGCTCCGGCCACCTGGCGAACGGCGCCGACTCCTCCGCTCCCTCATGGACGGCAGCCGTCTCTCCACATCGTGGGCGGCCGGTAGCGAGCTCGCCCGTCCCCGGCAACTCGCTCCAGTCCACCGCCTCGAGCGTCCATGGCGGCACACTCCTCGCCTGCTCGTTGGCACCGCGGATTCACCACAGCGGCGAGGGATCTTCAGCAGCGCGTCCCTCCTTCTCCCGGGCTTCGGCACCACTGTAATGATAAAAGACTTCCTAATCGTCGGGAAGAAGGAGGCGGGAACCGGCGGACAATCAAAATGAACATTTTAATAATTTCAAAATAAACACAAAACAGTGCACCAGCCCCTCACGGACGACTGGTGCGCGCAAATAAAACCAAAACACAACTAAAATCCCAGGCCTGGTCCTCTCTCGTCCTTCACTGTCATCGCTCCAGTTTTATATCCTTCCATGTCCTCCATGGGCCTCGAGACCGGCGGGTCGAACAGGTGTAGTTCATCTCCAATCACTCCACCGGCCTCGCTCCCATGTCCCTCGGCCCCGCCCCACTCGTCACAACCGGCAAATCCGTGGCCAGAACACCAGAATATGAACGCTTGCGCAAAGTCTCTCGCTAAGCGTTTTCCTCCCGTAGAAAAACATAAACACTTAACATGGCTTAATGTATTAAGATGCTATTAAAATATCAAATTAAATATACAGTTCATTATTTTAATGAAAATATATATCGTATTTTCCTCACATACCGCAAAATGTGGCACAATGGACTAAGATGATAAAGGCCAAACTCTATATGCTTCTCTAAATACATAACTAATATGTACAGGCAAGCACGTAAGCCCAGAATAAACGCAACACGCAAAGTTTCGCATTAAGCATTTTTCCATATAGAATTATGTCACGAGGTGACAAAATTCCAACTGTCAAGGCTAGTTCCGGGTTAGCGAAAAATCCCCGCGAATGGGGTGATCAGCCGAAATCGCCAGCAGCTGTGCACGTTGGGACACGTTGCCATTAGGGTAGGATAAAAGGAGAGAGTATGGACCAAAGAGCGGGCTGTTTTCGGGGACTGTGTATCTCGGAGGAAGCGTGAGTGGTGGAGAAGAGGAAGTGGGGCTAGCAAATGGGCACGGCATTGTGAGTTTGGGAGAAAGAGCACGCCGACTCAACCGGAAGGAGGAAATCACTGGACAGTAAGATCGTTTGTGAGAGACTGTGAGTAGTCCAATCGATCTCCATCTTCTCTCTCTTGTCTATGGGACTTCCTGATGTGAATGCAAGGTCAGAAAATGGGCGACGGCCATCTATATATGTATTTCCCACTGAGTGTTGAATTGCAGTGATGAAGTGATGTGATGCACTGTTTTGATGTGTGAAGTGTGAACTAAAACCCGCCGGATGTCCATTACTTACCTGAGTTTTCTATCATGTTCTAAGACGTAAGAAGAGGCTAACACTGTTGTACTTCACAGATATTTGAGTGTATTACCTGACAGTCCATTGTGAAGAGGGACACAGAGGTGAATGCTTTAACTGACTGCTTTGCAGTAAATTCCTCCAGCCGTAAGTTCTCTGTCTGTCATCTGTAGAAGAAGAGGATTACGTGCCTGTATACTCACCTGACTGCTTTGCGGCGAAGCCCTCCAGCCGTAAGTTCTCTGTCTGTCATTTCTGAAGAAGAGGATTACATACCTGTGTATTCACCTGTCTGCTTTGCAGCGAAGCTCTCCCGTCTTAAGCTCTGTGTCTGCCAGCCCTTCAAGAGGATTTCGTACCTGAATACTCACCTGACTGCTTTGCAGTGAAGCCCTCCAGCCGTAAGTTCTCTGTCTGTCATCTGTAGAAGAAGAGGATTACATGCCTGTATACTCACCTGACTGCTTTGCAGTGAAACCCTCCAGCCGTAAATTCTCTGTCTGTCATCTGTAGAAGAAGAGGATTACATACCTGTGTATTCACCTGACTGCTTTGCAGCGAAGCTCTCCCGTCGTAAGCTCTGTGTCTGCCAGCCCTTCAAGAGGATTTCGTACCTGAATACTCACCTAACTGCTTTGCAGTGAAGCCCTCCAGCCGTAAGTTCTCTGTCTGTCATCTGTAGAAGAAGAGGATTACGTGCCTGTACACTCACCTGACTGCTTTGCAGTGAAACCCTCCAGCCGTAAGTTCTCTGTCTGTCATTCTGAAGAAGAGGATAACATACCTGTGTATTCACCTGTCTGCTTTGCAGCGAAGTTTTCCCGTCGTAAGCTCTGTGTCCGCCAGCCCGTCAAGAGGATTTCGTACCTGAATACTCACCTGACTGCTTTGCAGTGAAGCCCTCCAGCCGTAAGTTCTCTGTCTGTCATCTGTAGAAGAAGAGGATTACATACCTATGTGTTCCCTGTCTGCTTTGCAGCGAAGTTCTCCCGTCGTAAGCTCTGTGTCCGCCAGCCCTTCAAGAGGATTTCGTACCTGAATACTCACCTGACTGCTTTGCAGTGAAGCCCTCCAGCCGTAAGTTCTCTGTCTGTCATCTGTAGAAGAAGAGGATTACATATCTGTGTATTCACCTGTCTGCTTTGCAGCGAAGTTCTCCCGTCGTAAGCTCTGTCCGCCAGCCCTTCAAGAGGATTTCTTACCTGAATACTCACCTGACTGCTTTGTAGTGAAGCTCCTTCAGCCGTAAGTTCTCTGTCTGTCATTCTGAAGAAGAGGATTACATACCTGTGTATTCACCTGTCTGCTTTGCAGGGAAGTCCTCCCTCTGTGAAGAAGGGAGTACGTCACCCGAAAAGCACACCTGAACAGCCCTATAGCAGCCCCCTCCCAGTCGTGAGCTCCGACTCGTCCCTTCCATTGGAAGACAGCGAAGCCACTCACCAGAGCACTCCCCTACATTGCACTCTGTGGGCCTCTCGCCAGGTCCGCTGGACGGAACAACCCTGCCCAGAAGGCTCACCACTTTAGATCCCCTTATCCATTTTTTATACTGAATAAAATACTGTTACTTGAAGCCTTGTTGTCTGTCATCCTTGCCTGGCTTCTGTCCGACTCCCCAAGGGTGGTACGGGTCTTAGGGGTGGGTGCAGCCTGATTGGCCCGCCCCGACCTGTGACAATAAACTGTCTACAACTCGTTTATATCACTGTCTTTGTCCATTAAGCTACATTATGTGTTTTATTTATAATGATTTTCTGTAGGAGGAAAACATTTAATGTACAATTTAACGCACTGCGTTATGTACTCGTCTGCTTGCATGTACGGAGTTGATCCTTTTAAAATGACGTCACAGGTAACGGAGAGTACAAGTGGTAATTGCAAGTGACAATGTAATTTAGTTTCTTTTTTCTTGTCTTTACCACCTGGCTATTGTTGTAAAATGTTGAGAGATTCAAACAAAAAGTTGTCAATAAATAGAACAAAATAAAATAATAAAGACTGCAAGTGAATCAGCCAAAAAAAAACACTCTAGAATAATAATAATTCATTACATTTATATATGGCTTTTTATTCTAGGCACTCTCCTCATCCACCACCAGTGTGCAGCATCCACCTGGATGATGCGACGGCAGCCAGATTACGCCAGAACGCCCACCACACACCAGCTTACTGGTGGAGAGGAGACAGCTTGATGGAGCCAATCAGCAGATATGGGGATTGTTAGGAGGCCATGATGGTCAGAGGCCAATGGGCAAATTTAGCCAGGATGCCGAGGTCACACCTCTACTCTTTTCGAAAGACATCCTGGGATTTTTTTTAATGACCACAGAGAGTCAGGACCTCGGTTTAATGTCTCATCCGAAGGACGGTGCTTGTTGACAGTATAGTGCCCCCATCACTACACTGGGCCGCTAGGACCCACACAGACCACAGGGTGAACACCCCCTGCTGACCTCACTAGCACCTTTTCCAGCAGCAACCTAGTTTTCTCATGAGGTCTCTCATCCAGGTACTGACTAGGCTCAGTCCTGCTTAGCTTCAGTGGGAAACCGGTCTTAGGCTCCAGGGTGATATGGCTATGGCCGGCTATAGAATCTTTATTTAATAATCTAAATCTTTATTAGGACCCAGCAACATCTAACATATCAATCTCTGGTCAAACAAATGGTTGACATAAAGCGGTGTCAAATAAATATCTGATATATCATTAGTTAAAAACTTAAACAAGCCTCCACGTGCTGGCTACGTCATATCACGTTATCATGCCAAAACGTCAGACCTAATCTAATCCGGAATTGACAATAGAGCATGAATTTATAGCAAAAAGCAGTTGCTTTTCATGGATTTTTCACACTGTGACATTGTGAAGTGGACGTTACTGGTCAAGGGAAAGCCGCCATTGACTGACATGCCAGCACCGATAAACATAAAAGTAACCGACAAGCTGCAGGTAACGTTACGTCTTCCCTGAGGTCATTTTTTCAGAAGCAACATCACCTCAGGATGACAAAATCTCAGCTGCAGAGCTTTGTAAAGTTTATTTATTTCTTTTTAGCATTCATTATTTGTTTATGTATATCTGTTATTTCCAGAAGTCACAGATATCACAATGTCTTGAATAAATACAAATACTGTGAACAAACACTTTTTTACCTTTTCTTTTACACATAGGTCTACATCAGATTGTCTGGCAATGAATAGAGTAAGCTTTTTCAGAATCATTGTATCATGAAACCATCGATATAATGAACAAAACAGTATTACAATTACATTGTAGTTGCGGGTACACCAGAGTCCTATGCAATTATTCTTGCCCCACTAAATAGTGTGCTCCTTTTTGGTGTTATGGAAATGGCCACCCTAACAGGAGGTGAGAGAAAGCGTGGTTGAAATCTTCACTCTCACGGACTCCGATATTTCATGCACTGAGCATGTAATAAATGCTCTTAAGCCTATGAAAGATGTCAGAAGAGAGCAGCATGTTTAATTGCCCCATTGCAAGTTAAACTGATCCAGGACATGAAAGAAAACACTGAGGAGAAATCAGTGATGATCAGGAAGATAAAGAGGGTCATATGTGAGGACCTCAGCAAAAGAGTTGAGACTAGCCTTCTGAACCGATGTGCTTCTCTCGACCCGTGCTTTAAGGCCGGGCATACACTGTTCGATTTTCATCCGATTTTGAGCCGAATTCTGACTTGTGCGATTCTTTTTCAGGTCGGGCCTATTTTCAGCATTTTCGTGCGTCGTTTGTCGTGCAGTGTTCGTACAGTGTACAAGGGGAAACGAGATTAACCTCTCCTGACCGGCAATCGGTTGGTCGGATGGATTTCTGAAATGTTAGAAATTTTGGTCGCCTCTCATGAGGTATTGCACTATTGAAGCAGGGCTACGAACCGATTTTCCGCGTTTCCCTCACTGCGCATGCGCGAAACTACAGACGAAACCATGGCGACACGCTGTGTAGTGTGGACTGAAGCAATGGAGGAAAAACTTGTCGAGTTATGGCAGCAAAATGACAGCATATATTGGGAGGATATAGCTGCTGAGCTGCAGCTGCCTGGTAAGTTAATGTATTTTTGTTCAGATTACCGCTTGTCCTGTTGAGAGAGGGAGAGAGAGAGAGAGAGAGAGAGAGAGAGAATTATTGAGCTAATATGCTATAAACTGTAATTTGTAACTTTCTTCTATTGTATTTGTCATATTGTTAGCAATAGTCTCTAATTGTGTTTAATTGGCTCTTATTTGAAATAAATGAAAATATTATATTAATTATAAGGTGATTAGTTAAAACAAGTGTGTGTGTGTGTGTGTGTGTGTGTGTGTGTGTGTGTGTGTGTGTGTATGTGTGTGTGTGTGTGTGTGTGTGTGTGTGAGTGAGTGAGAGAGAGATAATAAAAATACTGTTACAACAGGAGGATGCAGTAATAACAAAGAGGTACATGTAAATGTTTTTTTTTGTTTGTTTTTTTTCTTAACTTTGCAGTTAATGAGGCAAACTTATAAAGCCTAAACCCAGTGGCAGTGGACAGAAACCCCTTACCTCCAAGCAAAACTGGATCCTCAGACATTTTGACTTTTTAAAGGTCCATGTGACACACAGACCCACCGAATCAACTCTAAGAGTAAAAGTTGTCTTGTCTTGTATCTACTAGGCTACATCCCTTGCCTTAAATTGCATTCTGCTCTGTTATCCTCTGGTAGTTGCAGTCATAGGGCTTCTATACTCATACACGAAATCGGCTCATTACAGACACTATAAATGCGTTTGTGTGCACTTCAGGGTGTGTTAAGAATGCAGGAGAGTGCCCTGCTTTAAAGCCAACGAGCACTTTGTTGCGGTCCATGACAGCAAGAACCCCTTCAACATTTGGCAACACGCAGTCTTCCAATGACAGCAGCTCAGATGTGGAGTTAACTGCACGCAGCAACAGCTAAATTCCTTCTTCACTGGATGCAACAAACAAATGTTAAATATAATTTTAATATGTTTTAATATGGGATAGTATTTTGTCGCACTGCTTCCGTCCAACCAATAAGCAGGTCGTGTCAAAATGTTGTTGGTTTAGAATAGATAAACTGTTTTCACTCGTGTACGATAATTTTTTCCCAAATACGATAATTTTGAACTTCTGGTATGATACTTGGGAAGTTACAATCTGGCAACACTGCCTCAGAGTCTGTGCGTGGTCACACTGCTAAAATGCTGAGGTTGGGCAGAACCAAGGCAAAGCCATCGGACAGTAATACTGAGATGGCAAAACTCACATTGTTAAAACAGGTGCATTCAACACTATCTGCCACATATTACTGTCTGGAGATGTTTGGCTGGCAAATAGCAAACGAGCTGAGAAATGTTAAAGATAAAGCACTGCAGCTAAAACTAAGGAGAAATATCATGAATATGTTGTATGATGCTCAAGAGGCAGAGCAAGTCAGTACCAAGTCAGTACCAACCACCATTTGTGGGCGCACCTTCATCTCAGACAAGGCATTTCACATCTGTGCCAGTGCAATATCAGGTATACCAGGCCCAGCAGAGCCCTCAAAAGTGAACTGGACCACCAGGCCCAGTAACAAAGTCAGCCCCCACCACTCTCTTTTGTAAGGATGCTTAATTAGTTTAATACAAAAAAAAAATATCCACCTATGTAAAGGGTTGCAATGTTATTTGCAATTGCAACTTCACCAAAACTTTTGTTCACATACTGGTTTACTTTATTTGGAGGTACAACAGGTAAACTATTTTTGAAAAACGTGATATTTTATATGGGAGTATGTATCAACATTATTTATATTTGCACAGCTGTATTTGAATGCATGTGCAAAACCTATCTGTATAATCTTTGTTTACCTTCACTACTGAAATTAGCACTTTATGTTCAGTTACTCAGTTACTTATCACAGTTACTTTGTACTTGGTGTGTTTGGGGGGGGGGGGGCACCATCCAACTTTGGGAGAATTTGTAATGTACCTCTAATGTGGTAATAAAGGTTGAAGGGTTGTAATACACTTGTGTACGGTGGCCGAGAAAGCTCAACACGCTGCAACTTAAGAAAACACATGCAAATTGAAAAAACATCAGCAAATGAAGAAAACATCTTCATCAGTTTGACAACAGAAGTGTTGCAAATCATTACAACACATAGATATAACGAAACGCGATGCAAATCATCACAACACATGCATATAGCGAAACGCGCTGCAAATCATCACAACACATGCATATAGCGAAACGCGCTGCAAATCATCACAACACATGCATATAGCGAAACGCGATGCAAATACTTCGCAACACATGCATATAGCAAAACGCGCTGCAAATACTGCACAACACATGCATATAGCAAAACGCGCTGCAAATACTTCGCAACACATGCAAATTAAGGATCAATTAATGAAGCATTGCAAATTTATTTTCATTAACCTTGAAATTATATTTAGCTGAGGATATTAAAGTTAGCCATCTTAAGAAAAGTTTTACATGTAATCATGTAATTATTCAGCTTATTCAGGCTAATAATATCCCAAAGATAAAGGAAGAAAAAAAAAACTCACCTTTCAGTTCACCAACAACTCCACTGACCAGTAGCCACTGCACGATAAGCAAATCAATCCCAGCCGAGTCTGACACTTTTTGAGGTTTCCTCGAAACATTTCCATTGTGGTCAGTGCTATTTGCAGAGTGTTTCGTTATATGCATGTGTTGTGATGATTTGCAGTGTGTTTCGCTATATGCATGTGTTGTGATGATTTGCAGCGCGTTTCGTTATATGCATGTGTTGTGAAGGATTTGCAGTGCGTTTCGCTGTATGCATGTGTTGTGATGATTTGCAGCGCGTTTCGCTATATGCATGTGTTGTGATGATTTGCAGCGCGTTTCGTTATATGCATGTGTTGTGATGATTTGCAGCGCGTTTCGCTATATGCATGTGTTGTGAAGGATTTGCAGCGCGTTTCGTTATATGCATGTGTTGTGAAGGATTTGCAGTGCGTTTCGCTGTATGCATGTGTTGTGATGATTTGCAGTGCGTTTCGCTGTATGCATGTGTTGTGATGATTTGCAGCGCGTTTCGTTATATGCATGTGTTGTGATGATTTGCAGCGCGTTTCGCTATATGCATGTGTTGTGATGATTTGCAGCGCATTTTCGTTATATGCATGTGTTGTGAAGGATTTGCAGTGCGTTTCGCTGTATGCATGTGTTGTGATGATTTGCAGCGTGTTTCGTTATATGCATGTGTTGTGATGATTTGCAGCGCGTTTCGCTATATGCATGTGTTGTGATGATTTGCAGCGCATTTCGTTATATGCATGTGTTTGTGAGGATTTGCATCACTTGTGTTGTCAAAATGATGAAGATGGTTTTTTTTATTTGCTGTTGTTTTTTCAATTTGCATGTGTTTTCTTAAATTGCAGCACGTTGAGCTATCTCGGCCACCATACTTGTGCCTTAAGAAAACATTTGTGTTTGAAAAAATATAAAATAAAATAATATTTTTGAATATATCAATGCAATTGTTTGGTTTTGATTTCAGGGAATTAGTCATTTGACTAACATCTGTTGTTATCTGTGCAGTAAAAAATAATATTCTTAAGACTATTTGTGTCATTTCAAAGGAAGTATATCTTTTTTTTTCAAAAGCATGTCCACCATCCAACTTGGTTACACAATTTTCTTTTACTGCAAACTAATTATATATTGTAATAACCAATACAATTACTACACCATATCCTCTTGCCATGAAAAACTCCCTGCAGGTGAAACAAAGTGTATTGGCAAAGTGTGTCTCGTTGCTTCTTGGCTTCCACAGAGGGATTTCTTGCTCTTCCCGTTGATGTAGACTGTAGCGCTCCCTCTCTCCTCCATGCCCCTTCAATAAGCTGATGGTTGGCATCCTCATAATCCATATCGGCAGGTGGTACATAGGCATCAGATCTCTGGTTGCGTAAAAAGTTGTGCAGGCAAAGACACGCAAAGAGAATGGTCACCACTTTCTCTGGATTCAGGCAAATGGTTGTTCTAAAAATTCTGAAGCGATTTGCCAAAATTCCAATGGCGTTTTCAACAACACGACGTGCCCTGGAAAGACGGTAATTGTAAATCCTTTGATTTGTGCTCAGGTTTTGAAAAGGGTAGGGCTTCATGAGATTCGTTTTCAGTGGATATGCCTTGTGTCACGCAGTCTGGTCTCTGTTTCCCTGAGTCTCCACTAGTGGTCTCACTTCACTTGGCACCTCACCGAAGGCACTACAATTCCCACAAAGCCTTGTCCCTTCATCACAGTAATTGCACTCCTGTTAATTGCACTCAGGTGTCTTCACTTGATAGTCATTACCCTGCCTATATTAACCAGTCTTTTTCTGTTTGTCTTCATGGAGTCCTTTCATTCCGTCACCCAGTTTCCTCCCCTTCCGAGTTTCTTCGTCTTCCGAGTTTCCTGTTCTAGTTCCTATTCCCCGTTCCTGTTCCTTCCCTGTTTGTTTGTCATTTGGATGGACTTATGGTTTTGACCCCTGCTTGTTGGATTCTATTTGGATTACCCAATAAACTCACACTGCGTTTGGATCTCTCGTCTCCTGTGTTTCTCTGGGTCTCCGATTGTAACACCTTGTCACCGATGAACATGTAGGGCATCATGACATCAGTGTTGGGAAGGGTATCATCAGGGGGTCAGGTCAGACTGGGCAAACACACCAGCATCAGACACTCTGCCCTGGGTTCCTGCACTTGCATACACAAACCTGGTATTGGGCATCAACTACTACCATAAGTATGATGAAAAACCTGGACTTGTAGTTGTAAAACAAGCTTCCAGTCTTGGCAGGGGATTGAATGAAGATGTGTTTGCCATCCACAGCCCCTAAGCAGTGTGGAAAGTTCCACCTGTCAGCAAAATCTTTGGAAATGGCCTTCCAGTCTGACTCAGTTGGTGTCTGTAAAACAAGTGAGATGGAGACAAGGTGATCAACCAAGTGAAGTTGAATAATCGCTAATTTTTTTTTAACCACCATAAAATATCGGTATAACTACAAATAACCTAAGCTTATTAACAGTTTTGTCAAGGGCTGAAGGCAGAATAAATAAAACATCAAGGATTCAGACAACCACATAATTATGGAGTCATTTTTAATCACATTTACATTTACTCACATAACTAATGTTAACAAAAATCTATTGTCAAAGTGTTAAATTTAAAAGATGTGCAATAAACTGCATAATTCTTTCATAAAACTGCTTTCTGCTTACAGAGTGGACATAGGTAATGTGATTATTCCAAACAAAGGAGTACAATTATACATATGACCATTTTTCACAATGATCGAGTCACGGGATCCAAGTGAGAGGTAAAAATGGTTTATTTGTAACTCTGACAGTCAGCAATGAGAACGTAGGAAGACGATGGCATAAACCCAGATGAATCACGTCCAGACCACTCAAGCAGCAGTAACTCAAACCCAGCACAGGAATCCTAGGTGGGCGAGGAATAGGATGCAGAGAATCCCAACTGGAGGAACTGGAGCACAACTACACAAGAAAGACAGACGAGAATCAACGAACCAACAACACGAACAGGAAACCAACCAAACTTAAAGGCAGCGCAAATGAGCTGCAGCTGGTGCTGGCTCCGCCTCTATTCCAGAATACGTTTAACAGAATAAGCTGGTTCCCCGTCTACGAGAAGCAATGAGTGGGGGGTGGGGGGTACCGGGACCGGCGGATTAATGGGTAAATGAAAAACGGGCTTTAATTTAGAAACATGAAACACCGGATGAATTCTCCTGTACGCTGGAGGGAGTTTGAGGCGGAAAGCCACCAGACTAATAATTTTGGTGACAGTAAATGGGCCAATACATTTGGGCGCAAGCTTATTACTGATGGATCGGAGAGGAATATTTTTTGATGAAAGCCACACTTTTTGACCTGCGATGTAGACGGGAGGTTTCGACCGGTGGCGATCGGCCTGAACCTTGGTGCGCGCCCCCACCCGGAGCAGGGTCAATCTGGCCCTTGTCCAGGTGCGTCGGCACCTTTGGATAAATGCGTGGGGCATAGGGGACCGCGACTTCGGATTCCAATTCTGGAAAAAGTGGTGGCTGGTACCCTAAACTACACTGAAAAGGCAATAGGCCCGTAGCTGAAACTGGTAACGAGTAATGTACGTACTCAACCCATGAGAGCTGCTGGCTCCAAAAGGAGGGGTTCTGAGAAACCAAACATCACAACACTCGTTCTAGATCTTGGTTGGCCCTCTCCATCTTACCATTACTCTGAGGATGAAAACCAGAAGAAAGACTAACAGTCACCCCCAGTAATTTACAAAATTCTCTCCAAAATTTGGAATCAAACCGTGTCAGAGACCACGTCCATGAAGGCCATGTAAGCGATAAATGTGATCTACGACAGCAACCGCTGTTTCTCTGGCAGAAGGTAATTTAGGCAGAGGAATTAAATGAGTTGCCTTTGAGAACCGGTCCACCATGGTCAAAACCACCATGTTTCCCTGTGAAGGAGGGAGACCTGACACGAAATCTAGCGAAATGTGGGACCAGGGTCTCAAAGGAACTAACAGCGGCTGAAGGAGTCCAGCAGGGGGTTGATTAGAAGACTTTGAAACAGCACAGACAGAGCAAGCCAAAACAAAAAGACGAATGTCACAAGCCATGGCTGGCCAGCAAAACCGCTGTTTAACAAGAAACATGGTATGATTAACCCCAGGATGGCAAGCTACCTTGGAATAATGACCCCATCGGATGACGATGGGCGATCCAAAACATCAAAAATACGGGATAACGCGTCTGGTTTGATGTTCTTAGAACCTGGACGATAAGAAATAGAAAAATCAAAACGACCGAAAAGAAGAGCCCATCGATCCTGCCTTGAGTTTTTTTTTTTTTGCGGACTTGATGTATTCAAGATTTTAGTGATCGGTCCAAACAATAAAAGGAACCCCCAAATCTTCCAACCAATGACGCCACTCTTCCAAAGTGAGCTTGACTGCCAACAGCTCTCTGTTACCAATGTCATAATTACGCTCGGCGAGGGACAAATGGTGAGAAAAATACGCGCAAGGATGCACCCTACCGTCCGTGAGAGAACGCTGCACTAGACCAGCTGAAGGCAGTCTTGATGGAGGTTAAGGCAGTCAAAGGGGCGGCTAGCTGGCTGAAATTGCGAATAAACTGCCGGTAGAAATTGGCAAAGACCAGAAACCTCTGCAGGGCCTTATGAGAGTCTGGGGTTGGCCAATTTACCACAGCCTTAGTCTTGTCGGTATCCATGCGCACCCCCTCGGCCGAGACAATGTATCCCAAAAAAGGACCCGACTGTGCATGGAAAACGCATTTCTCCGCCTTGACAAAAAGCCCATTCTCTAACAGCCTCTGAAGCACTCGCCTGACGTGTTGAACATGTTCCTGGAGAGAATGAGAAAATATCAGTATGTCATCCAGGTAGACATAAATGAACTGATCTACCATATCTCTCAACACATTGTTGACGAGTGCTTGGAATACCGCGGGGGCGTTACAAAGGCCTAAAGGAAGAACAAGATATTCAAAGTCCCCCCTGGGGGTATTAAAAGCGGTTTTCCATTCATCATTCTCTCTTATGCGAACCAAATGATAAGGGTTACGGAGATCCAATTTTGTGAAAAACTAAGCCCCCTGCAGCACTCGAAAGCAGACGACATCAAAGACAAAGGATAAGTATTCTTCACCGTGATGTCATTCAACCCTCGATAATCAATACAGGCTGCAAGAAAATCAGAAATGTATTTCTCCATGACCTCCCTCTCCGGATTGGAAAGCGAATATAATTTGCCTTTAGGCGGAGACATACCTGACAATAACTCTATAGCACAGTCATAGGGATGATGCGGAGGTAGAGAAGCAGCCCGAGACTTACTGAACACTCTCTTCAGGTCGAGGTACTCATGTGGCACGTTAGACAGGTCAGTGTGATCATCCTGAAACACAGAACAAGACACAGGAGAACATGCAGACAACAGACATGATGCATGACAATATTCGCTCGAGGACAGGACATAATTCTTTCCCCAGTTTATGTGGGGATTATGGAGCACCAGCCAGGGATGCTCCAAAACTACAGGGGCAGCAGGAGTGTCAGTGAGGATAAAGTCAATGTTCTCAGTGTGTTGTCCAGAGATGATGAGTTTAAGACTGTGGAATGTGTGACAGAGGGTAACGGCTGACCATTAAGTGCCACCGCAGAGATGAGAGAGTTCCACCATAGATATCTTAAGTCTTTTCACGACATTAATGTTTAGAAAATGACCCTCCATCCCCGAATCCACCAAAGCCTCACAGTCAAAAGTGAGAGAATTGAGAGTCAGCCTTACCGGTAGTGACGTAACAGAAAGAGAGGATTTAAGAGTTGCTCCACCTGTCAGTAACCTCTTACCTACTGGCGGGCACCATCTTTTACTGGACATTGCAGAATGATATGACCGGCGGCTCCACAGTATAAGCACAAACCTCTCTCTCTGCGTCACTGCTTCTCCTGCTGTGAAAGGTGAGACCTGCCCATCTGCATGGGTTCGGGATCTGGAAAAGTGACTGATGATAGGCTGCTCTGATGAGTGACGTCAGGGATTCTCCGTAGTGTCTTCTGTTGAACACACCTCCTTACTCTGGCATCCACCCGAATAGCCAGCTCAATGAGCTTATCCACCCCCGCGGGTAAATCCGAGGAATACATTTCGTTCTTGATGGTGTCCGAAAGTCCGTGAAGAAACAGGTCCAACTGCGCCTCAGAATTCCAGCCGCACTCCGCGGCTAAAGTGCGAAATTCGATAGAATAATCGGCTATGGTGCGATCCCCTTGTCGCAGCTCCGCAAGAAGTCTAGCTGCCTCTCTGCCATAAGCAGCGCAATCAAATACTTTCTTCAGCTCCTGCGAAAACGCTTGGAAGGAGGCGCAGCATGGAAGTCTCTGTTCCCACACGGTGGTTCCCCAGCTTGCCGCTCGTCCAGTGAGCAGAGTTATAATGAACGCTACCTTAGATTCCTCAGTGGGAAATGATGATGTTGAAGAGAAATATAGAGGGAGCATTTAGCCGCAAATGAGCGACACAACTGGGGCTCCCCGGAATAAAAGGCTGGTGGTGGTAGACGAGGCTCAGGAGAACGGATGCTTTGATCCATGGTGGCTGGTGGATTGGACGCAGGTGGTTGCTGAGATGAAACAGTCTCTAACTTGAAGCGCTGAAACTGAGTGGTAAGTTCCGAAACCTGAGCGACCAGGGCTTGGACAGCACGACCCGTAGCAATCATCTGATCCTCCTGGCGTGCCATGCGAGAGTTACTACTGGTTAAAAAGTCTCGTAATTCTGCCGAGCTCGCTGATCCATTCTGGTTGGTTCCTTCTGTAACAATGATAGAGTCACGAGATGAAAACGTAGGAAGACGATGGCATAACCCCAGATGAATCACGTCCAGACCACTCAAGCAGCAGTAACTCAATCCCAGTGCAGGAATCCTAGGCGTGCGAGGAATAAGGTCCAGATCGCTCAAGCTGCAGTAACTCAAATCCAGCGCAGGAATCTTATGCGGGCAAGGAATAAGGTCCAGATCGCTCCAACCTGCAGTAACTCAAACCCAGCGTAGGAATCTCAGGCCGGCGAGGAATAAGGTCCAGAGAATCCCAACTGGAGGGACAGGAGCACAACTACACAAGAGAGACATACGAGAATCAACGAACCAACAACACGAACAGGAAACCAGCCAAACTTAAAGGCAGCGCAAATGAGCTGCAGTTGGTGCTCATTAACGCAGCTGCTGCTAGTTAACAGACGCACAGAATCAGACAGAGACGCAAAATGAGCACACTGACCCATGAACCGTGACACCATTACAGTCATTTACCTTTAAGTATTCGTTACGTAGTACAGAAGTTAGGGCTTCACAGGTCTCCATAACAATCCTGCTCAGTGTTGTGTTTCCAATTCGACACTGAAAACTTAACGAGTTGAAGGTTTCACCTGAGATAAGATAGACAGACAGACAGACAGACAGACAGACATATGGATGAGAATGGAAGATGCATAGCGTCATCATTCCTGGTTGAATGGAGAGGGATACAGAGAAAGGGGTATTAAATTGTAATTAGATTTGTGTGCACACTCACCTGTTGCCAAAAAACGTAGTCTGACAGAAAGCCTGTCCTTGGGGCTAATGGCCTTTCTTAGGTGGGTGTCCTTCTTTGTAATGTGTGGAGCCACCTTCTCCAAGAGGAAATTGAAGTCCTCCACAGAAAGCCTTGGAAGATCTCGAAAACCCTTCATATCACCCACCTACATTAAAACATTACATGACATGATAAGTAGTCAAGAAAATGGCACATTGATATTATAAGCTGACATAATAATCAGTGAAGTAGGGTTCAAACAGAAACAGGATTTGGAGACATAAAAATATAACTCATATCTAGTGTCATAGCCAATAGCAATATACTGTGAGTGATGTTCTAGGCAATACATCAGGTGTTGCAGCATAATATAGCCTATTATTTGAGCCACTTGACTGAAACACTACTTGTTCAGCAGTAGGTAGTTTAGGTAGTCACTGTTTTGTTCCCTAAACTTGGAATACAACTGTAGATTTACGGATGGTGTATGGATTACAATACACTTGAAGCTTTTAAGGTGCATGAGCAAAAATAGATAAACAGATGTTTTAACAAAAGTAAAAGGAAAATAAAAGAGGGAAGAAAACGCCTGCTTACCTCCAGTTCACATTGCAAAATGGATAAACCATATTGGCCACGACTTCCGTGCCACCTGTGTGTCCAGATACGCCGATGCCTTTTTTTTTTTTTTTTGGAAGTCTTGGCACACAGAATTGCACATATCACCAAAGCAGTGCATTTATCCCGAGAAAGCATGTTTATGCTGAAACAGCCACAAACATCCGGGTTCTGAGGGATCCTACGTGTTGATTCCCCACGTATAGTGTGAGCAGTCAAATCGCAACTCGACGAACGGACCGTACAGTGAGCGCATAATAATCGTGAGCTTTGGCTAGACTCACAGACTTGTGTTGTCCAGGTCCCTTAAAAGCCTCTTTTGGAACTTTCCTGCTCTTCTTTTTTCGAAAATACAGGAAGCTATCTCTGTTTTCTAGGCATAATTAAATGCACAATAACACTGCCCTATGAAGAAAACAGACTCTGAAAGCAAACTGGCTGACATTTCAAATTGCAGGTCCACAACAATTATACTCAGGTGTGTGGGTCCAGGTACCCAGGGGGCCACACAGAGGCCAACAGAGAGAAGCTTGTTCTGCATCCTTTGCACTGTAATTATTCAGATGTGAATAGAGCATTTGTCTTTTTTCAGTTTATATATCTTAGAGGTGTTTTTTTTCTTCAGTAAAACATGTTTTTTTTTTTTTTTTTTTTTTTGCTGCTGCACAGAATAATCAGTTCATTAAACAATGTTGAATTTAAGATTATAAAAGTGGAAACCCACACAATTCACCAGAGGAAAGCATTCAAACATCAAACTTTAAATGAATAATTTAATAAATTTCAACTTGACAGGATGTTGAAAGAAGGCAATTTAAGTTTTATATTCTGCACACAATAAATAATAACATTTGAAACATATACTACTTAATGATTGTAGTATGCTTTTATCTGTTGCTCTAATATAGGATACATTTGGTTGACAAACATTCTATATTTAGGAGCAAACTAAAAAAATTTCTATGGTACATTATAAAAAAAATGCCCCAAACCACCATGTGTATATACTTCTGACTTCTGGTCAGTTTCTGCACTTATTACTGTTTTGCCTTTCAGACAGAATCTCACTGGACAACATATTTGAATACATACTTTGCCACATAAAAAAATAATAATAATTTTCTATTCATTTTTATGCAATGTTTAGGCCTTTTATTTTGCTCTGATGGTATGACGTCATAAAACCGCGCCGCGCTATGATTCGACTGAAGAAAGGTTTGTGTTTTTAGCCATTTAAATTGAAGTGTTTAAATCGATTCAACCCGTTGGAGCAATTTCATAGTTTTAAATAGGCGATGTAAAGTGTATTATTGTTTATTGTAATACTGCAGCGCTTCATCTAACATTTATGAGCGCTAATTTCAGGGATTTAAACCACTGATCTATAATAGAGATATATAGATCAGTGATTTAAACGCATCCACACATCTGTTACAGGAAAGTGCGCCTCACTTTGCTTCTTTTATCGTTAATGAAACACGAATTGATGAGCGAGTACTAGTGATGGAGAAAATAGAACGAAAAAAGGTTTAAACCAATCTCTGAATCAATTGAATCAATTGCTTCTCAAAACGATTCAGTGATTCGAATCACTTGACTCGTCGCGCGCTGACGATCAATGTAAACGCAACAAAACATAAATATGAGAAGATAACTCTTACAAACCAGTATTTAACAAGTGCACTAACAAAAACATTATAAAATACATGTTATCTACAAATACTGAACTAGGGAGCTGATTGAATCATTTAGTTTTCATGTATTTTTTTTTCTTTCTGTTATTTATTCTCACATTTACATTTATTCATTTAGCTGATGCTTTATTCTCATCTTAAATGTCACAGAAAACTGAAGTAACTGAGATTCAAGTGACACACAATTATAAAGATGGCATTTATTAAAGAGGAGACTGAAGACATGGAGATTGAAGACGTGAAGACTGAAGAAGTATTCAGTCTGAAACAAGAAGATACTGAGGAACAAACAGGTTGGTTTTTATTCTCAAAGATAAACTCAAAGATAAAATGTCCAGCCCTGCAGAAATAAATGACATGTACACATTATGTTTTGAGAAAGAAATTTAGTTGATGGCATTTTAAATCACCCTTTTGTGTGATGCACATGGAAGCTTAAAGGGATATTTATCTTTGAAATTAAATTTTGGTATGTTTTATAGTGATGGGAGATTCAATAAACCGGTTGAAAAAACCGGTACACCGGTTCTTTTACGCTCGATGTAATGACGTCATTGGCGATGACGTAATGGTGTCACGTCTAAAATTTACAATTAAGTTTTGCAACAACGCACCCAAATACAGTAACAGCAATAATGTGCATATGAGGATTTAAGTCTTGAAGATATAAAGTAAATAAATTAGGTGTCATCAGCGCAGAAACCATGATCCACTTACTATACATAATCCATTGCAATGTATTTGTTATTAAATGAACTTACGTTTCGCCAGATTGCCCCTTTATTCAAGCCCTTGGTTTACCCGCGCTCATAACATTAGCACAGAATCAGTTCAGAATCAATCACCAGAAGTACCAGTTCGGTTCAGACGCGCAGTGAGTCAGTCGGCTTCACGCTGAATCACACATGCGCAGTATCATCAGCTCCTCGGGTCTTGAATCGGACGCGTCCTAAAGAAATGGTTTTCGGTTCAGTGTACTGATGATCCGAAAACCGATGCAACCGGTTCTTGAAAACAAGAATCACTCTAACCAGCACGTGCTGCAGTTCAGTATAATCAGCTGCTCTACTCGTGTTCATGTTCTGTTTACTACAAACTCAATTTGTGAATGTGTCATCATTAACTATAAATACACTACAGATATTTCATAAATCATCCCTCATTCTTTAGAGTCTTAATTATTATCCAACTTCCCTGAAACCCATTTGGCCTATACATAATCTACAATATACAGATTAGAAACATTCATCTTAAAAAAAAAAAAAAAAAAAAAAAAAAAAAAAAAGCAAAATAAAAGTTATTTTATCACACTTTCCGATGTTTAACAAAATTACATGCATGCGCAGTATCATCAGTTCATCGGTTCTCAAATCGGACGCGTCCGAAAGAAATGGTTTTCGGTTCAGTGTACTGGTGATCCAAAAACCGATGCAACCCAAGAACCGGTTGCATCGAAAACGAGAACTGCTCCAGCAGTGGGCGTGTTCGTTCGTCATTTGGCTCTGCTCGGTGTTCATCTTCAGTTCGGTCTTCACAGCAGTTCAGTCAGGGTGCTTTCACACCTGCCTCATTTAGTTCGGTTGAATCATACCAGAGTTTGTTTCCCCCTTTGGTGCGGTTCGTTTGGGCAGGTGTGAAAGCAGCAATCGCACTCGGGTGCACACCAAAGGTGGACCAAACAAGCATACCGAGACCTGCTTGAAGAGGTGGTCTTAGTACGCTTTCAAACGAACTCTGGAGCGGTTTGTTTGTGGTGAGAGTGTGATCCGACCTCGAACAGACCCAATTGCAAAAAGTATAAACCATTTTTGGACTAAACCAGCTGCCATAATCAACTGCGCTGTGCATTATGGGATGAGGAAGTGTTTGTTGACAGTTAGCACTTTAGCATGGCAGCTCGTGGACAAACTTGGAGTAGTGAGGAGGTGCGTAGACTCATAGAAATTTGGTCAGATGACCATGAGCATGTCAGAGTTAAGAAGAATTAATGCACGCCTCCGCTTGAAGTTACGAGCGATTCCCGCTCGCCGTTTGCAGTGCATTAGAACGTTGTTTTCAAGCAGCATCCGCGCTTCATTATAGAAATAAATTGTTTGCCATATTGTGGTGTATACAAACAATGTAATAGATTATGGCTAGGGACAAAACCAGCCCACGCAGTTGTCTCCCCATAGTTGTGTTGTCTCTGTGTTGTTTGCTGGCTTTTCCTCTTATGTTGGAATTTTCCCACACGTAAATTCTGACCAATCGAAAAGCAGTTTAGGAAATACGTCATGGCCAATAGATGTTGTCATGTGACTGCATTTTGGTTCGTTTCAACTGGTACGGACCAAAGCAATCAGTGTGGTGTGAAAAATGCTACAATGTATAATTGTTTGCCCTTGGTTTGGACCAAATGAACATAACTAGAGATGTGAAAGCACCCTCAGTGTACTGTTTGAGTAAATGAACTGGTTCAACCGGTACACTAAGAAGAACCGGTTAAATTGAACGATTCGTTTGCGAATCGGACATCACTAATGTTTTAGCTTACCTCAAGGGCATGCAAGATGTAGGTGTCTTTGTTTCCGCAGTAGTTTCAATTTTGAAATATTTAGGTCAAACCGTTCTTGTCTGTCAGTCATATAATGCAGGTCTATGTACACCACCTCAAAGAGCATGCACAGAGAAGTCCAAATTAAAAAATTCCCCATTGTAAGTACACATTTCTGTTGATATATCGAAATAGTCTTCCATTTCAATTTCCTGTTCATGTAAATATGTATAGATCTTCACAGTGAAAGGTAACACTTCCGAAATCTTTGTAAACAATGAGTGGTGACACACGCGAGAGATAATTTCCGGCGCTTTCCGGCTATTGCTCAGACTAACAAGAACGCGTGCACACGTCATACACCAGGAAGCACGCACGCCCTCAGATCACTTGGACGTAGTTGTGTGTAAGAGGTAAAAACTAGGGCTGCATGATTAATAGCATGTGATTGTCATGCGTGTCTTGTTAGTAAAGCTGGTTCTTTGATTAGCCGTAAATAATGAAACAAGCTACGAAATATTGTGTAGCTTGTCAGAGAACTACGGCTCTGTGTAGTAAGTGACACTCCATTTGAAAGCAGGTGATGGATATTTACTGCTAATCAAAGAACCGGCTTTACTAACGAGACACGCATGACAATTACATGCGATTAATCGTGCAGCCCTAGTAAAAACTATATAAATACTGTTTGTTTTCTCACACAAATCTCAGGCCATCAGTGTGTACTTACGATGGGGAATTGTTTCATTTGGACTTTTCTGTGCATGCTCTTTGAGGTGGTGACCATAGACATTATATGCATTATGCATTATATGACTGACAGACAAAAATGGATTGACCTAAAAATATCAAAATTGAAACTACTGCGAAAACAAAGACACCTACATCTTGGATGCCCTTGAGGTAAGCTAAAACATACCCAAATTTTATTTCAGAGTGAAATATCCCTTTAAGTGTCATGTATTCAAAATTCTTTATTAAAACCAATTATACTTGAGACATTTTTTTTTCTAATATTTTATGTTAAGCCTATTGCTTTTATAGGCTGTACATTTTCCTTAAAGCATCCCATTTTGTAGCCTAGTTAGGTCCATGCAGAAACTTGTGAACGATGCTCGGCATCACTTTTTAGTGACATCATTGAATGCTCCAGGGATATAAAGGTAATACAGTAGCAAAACTCGAGAGCTTGTTACTGACATCCACTCTCACTCAGCCAAAGAACATCCTATCATCTTTGAAGACCTCCAAGGGCTATGGTACCACAAAGTTTCTTTGAAGAATAAAGGAGGAAAATATCAGCTGGTGGTACCCCAGACACTAAGAACTGACTTCATGCACTATTACCGTTATAATCTCCTAGGAGGCCATCTTGGACAGCTAAAAACACTGATGGAAGTCCTGGAGGTTGCCTGGTGGCTGTGCATCAGGAAGGATGTTTGGCATTACATCACAACCTGTCTATGTAGCACGGCCACATAAAGGGTATACATTTATAAAGCTGTTGATAAAAAGTTTATTTGATTGTTTATATATCAGCTGTTATTTACACTCACCTAAGGGATTATTAGGAACACACTACTAATACTGTGTTTGACCCCCTTTCGCCTTCAGAACTGCCTTAATTCTACGTGGCATTGATTCAACAAGGTGCTGAAAGCATTCCCTTAAAAATGTTGGTCCATATTGATAGAATAGCATCTTGCAGTTGATGGAGATTTGTGGGATGCAGATCCAGGGCACGAAGCTCCCGTTCCACCACATCCCAATGATGCTCTATTGGGTTGAGATCTGGTGACAGTGGTGGGCCATTTTAGTACAGTGAACTCATTGTCATGTTCAAGAAACCAATTTGAAATGATTCGAGCTTTGTGACATGGTGCATTATCCTGCTGGAAGTAGCCATCAGAGGATGGGTACATGGTGGTCATAAAGGGATGGACATGGTCAGAAACAATGCTCAGGTAGGCCGTGGCATTAAAACGATGCCCAATTGGCACTAAGGGGCCAAGAGTGTGCCAAGAAAACATCCCCTACACCATTACACCACCACCACCAGCCTGCACAGTGGTAACAAGGCATGATGGATCCATGTTCTCATTCTGTTTACACCAAATTCTGACTCTACCATCTGAATGTCTCAGCAGAAATCCAGACTCATCAGACCAGGAAACATTTTTCCAGTCTTCAACTGTCCAATTTTGGTGAGCTCGTGCAAATTGTAGCCTCTTTTTCCTATTTGTAGTGGAGATGAGTGGTACCCGGTGGGGTCTTCTGCTGTTGTAGTCCATCCGCCTCATGGTTGTGCGTGTTGTGGCTTCACAAATGCTTTGCTGCATACCTCGGTTGTAATGAGTGGTTATTTCAGTTATCTCAGAAGTTGCTCTTCTATCAGCTTGAATCAGTCGGCACATTCTCCTCTGACCTCTAGCATCAACAAAGCATTTTCGCTCACAGGACTGACGCATTCTGGATGTTTTTCCCTTTTCACACCATTCTTTGTAAACCCTAGAAATGGTTGTGCGTGAAAATCCCAGTAACTGAGCAGATTGTGAAATACTCAGATCGGCCCGTCTGGCACCAACAACCATGCCACGCTCAAAATTGCTTAAATCACCTTTCTTTCCCATTCTGACATTTAGTTTGGAGTTCAGGAGATTCTCTTGACCAGGACCACACCTCTAAATGCATTGAAGCAACTGCCATGTGATTGGTTGATTAGATAATTGCATTAATGAGAAATTGAACAGGTGTTCCTAATAATCCTTTAGGTGAGTGTATGTTCCTTTGTTTGTATTGCCCTGTTGAGAGCTGTGAACTCTGTTTCTTCTCGCGAGAGTTCGCTCACGACATGCCAGGGAATCCCTGTGACGTCACCTGGATCAGATGAGATTACACATCCGATAAAAGAAGTCAGTTAGAAGCATTCAGGAACAAAGCTCAGCATCCTCATTTTTGGAATATAGCGATCGATCGCATGATTCTAATTACCTGCTGTCTTTGACTGTAACTGAGATTCTTCATTTTTTGGAAATAACTGATGCCATAGTCCCCTGTGTAGTTCATATATTTTTCCCATTCATAACTATCAATCAGTTGACTCCTAATATCTTTCATATAATTTTATATCATGTACATGGCATAGCCCAACACATAGCTTGTCAAAGTACACAGTTCTGATGACTCGGGCAATCTGTCTAAAATTTTCTCAACATTTTTAGATTTGTGAATCACAAATTTATCCATCTCTGCAGTTACGATTTCCAGGTGTGCGCTGCGGCGATAACTAGCAAGCCAGTTTGGATGTCTGTTGCTTTTGTGCTATTAAACTGGGGTTAATTTGCATGTTTCTTTCTGCTTTAGGACTAATGACACTGAAAGAGGAGAGTCAAGAGCTCAATGATATGGAAGAAAAATATCAATATGAGAAACCTCATCAGTTCATGACTGGACAAAAATATATTAGAGATTTAAAGATTGGGAAGACGTCCTCACAAATCAAACAAACTAGAATCATTAAACCTTTCACCTGCCAAATGTGTGGAGGAAGTTTCACACAAAAAAGTAGCCTTAATAGACACATGAAAATTCACACCGGAATGAAGCCTTTCGCCTGCCAACAGTGTGGAAAGAGATTCTCTGACAGAACACATCTTAACATCCACGTGAGTCTTCACACTGGAGAGAGACCTTTCACCTGCTCTCAGTGTGGAAAGGGTTTTACACAGAAAAGAAATCTTAATGCCCACATGAGTCTTCACACTAGACGATGCCTGTACATCTGCAACCAGTGTGGGAAGAGTTTCTCACAAAAAGGAAATCTTAAGACTCACATGAGAACTCACAGTAAAGAAAATCCATTCACATGCGATCAGTGTGGAAAGAGTTTCACACACAAAAAAACCCTTACTGTACACATGCAATATCATACGAGATTTACGAAAAACCTTAACCATTACACTTCGATTCACACAAGAGAGGGGGCTTTAATATGTCATCAGTGTGAAAGGAGCTTCGAAGACAGGATAAGTCTGAAGAATCATGTAAAAACTCACGCTGGAGAGAAGCCTTTCATGTGCGATCACTGTGGAAAGACTTGGACAAACAAAGCAAACCTTGAGAATCACGTAATCGTTCACACTGAAGAGCAGCCATTTATCTGCCCTCAATGTGGAAAGAGTTTTCCGTACAAAGGAAACCTTAAGATTCACATAAGAGCTCACACTGGAGAGAGGCCTTACAAGTGTCTTCAGTGTGAGAAGACTTTCATGTATCATTCAAGCTTGAAACATCATTTAAAGACTTCTGCCTGTTTCACACCACAAGCTTGAGCTTCACGTCAGCATTGCTGCAGCAGCTGCAAAGCTACAAATTTCTTTAAAAAGACAACTATAAATTAGTTTTTCAAAGTTGAATTACAAAACTGAGCCATATGCATTACTTCTGAAGGACATCAGTTCAATTGTGATCAGTGAAATAAATATATATTTTGCCATCACACTTAACAAATACATATGATAGGACTTATAAATGTGGGACCCTGTTTGTGTTTTTTTGTAAAATAGTAAAGCAAAAGAAAATGTATACGTGTGTAAAAGTAATGCTCTGTTCACACGTCAGCTGGATGTTAGCTACATCTGATTGTTTACTATCACAACCACTTGTTTTATTTGCATCATTCACTTCTCTATGCTTCAGCTAATTTTTGTTACAAAAAAAAACGTATAATGAACTCCGCACCGTTATTAAATTTCAATGATTAAGTAAATGTTGTCAGCCTTGACTTGAATATGGCAAATGAACCATGGAAGATTGTTGAATAAATAATTGTATAAATTGGAGGACGTTTGTCATCTAAACAATGTGAAAGATTGGTGAGATTTCATTAACTTGTAGAGCTGCTTACTTTAATGTCAACACAAGGAAGACACAATTGTAATAAAATTGGTTTTACAAAAAGATGAGTAACTAAAAGCTACTAAATGAATGGATAAAGGGATTACTGAGTGCAATAATAATGAGTTGGATGTTCATATGGCAGGTGCATGTTTTCTAATTGAAAGATAAACCTTACAGACTCTGGGCCTCATTGATGAAACTTTTGAGCAAATTCTGAGTAAATTACCCATAAAAAAGAGCTCGAAATCACAAAAATGTTGTAAACCATCAGACTTGAGGGTTTTACAATCTTATGAATGCGAGTCATTTTTAAATAAAACGTGCATGTATGCTCATTAACAGCTGATTCATCCAGGAACTAAGCATTTGACTTTGTTAAAGGATAAGTCTACTTCCAGAATAAAAATTTCCTGATAATTTACCCACCCCATTTTCATCCAAGATGTTCATTACTTTCTTTCCTCAGTCGCAAAGAAATCAAGTTTTTTGAGGAAAACTTTCCAGGAATTTTCTCTATATAGTGAACTTCAATGATGGCCAACCATTTAAAGGTAAAAAAAAATGCAGCTTCAAAGGGCTCTACACGATCTCAGCCAAAGAATAAGGGTCTTATCTAGTGAAACAGTTGGTAACTTTCTGGAAAAAAACCTTTTCCACTTTTTAACCACAAATGCTAGGCTTGCTCTAGCTCTGCAAGGCGCTCTGTCACACATTACATAATCCTGTTGAAAAGGTCACAGCTGAAATTGATGGCCACCATTGAAGTGAACTATATGGAGAAAGTTCCTATGCATGTTTTTTCTCAAATAACTTCATTTAATTTCTTAATTATCATGAATTGTTTTATTCATGCAGTGAACTTATCCTTTTAAGGTTTGATAACCTGAATCATTTATTCAACTTATTTGTTCAAAAGGCGGATTCATTCATTAAGGAAACACTGCGCTGTGTGTTAATCAAAGACGCAAAACGGTACTGTGATATTTGTTTGGAACTATTTCCCAGCAATGCACTTTCAGCCTGTCATGTCATGGTCAGAGGAACCGTTGATGAATGCTGTACCTGTCTAGCTAAGGAGAATGTTAATGAACTCTCCCTGTTTCCTGATGGTACTGCTGTAGAACCTCCAGAGGTGGAGGCATCTTTTGCAGAACCTCCAGAGCTGTCAGTGGTATCCACCATTGAACTCTGCCTGTCCTGTCATTGCTATGGAGACTGTCTGCAAACCGAGCTAAAGCTCCACCTGCTCTGCTGGCCCAAGTCTGTTAGTTCCTAGTCTCAGTTCCTAGTTCTAGCCTTAAGCCGCATTTCCACCACTGGGACTTTACACAGGAACTAGGGACTTTGGGCTGGTACTCGACTTTGGGCTGGTAAAAACAACGGTTTATTCTGATCATTTTCAAAAATATTACTTTTATTGTGTCATGAAATGAATTTTTAATAGTATTTTAGGCGAGAATGTAGTTTTTTAAAACTCAAATCTGTGGATTATTTATAAAGACAGCGCCTATTTAAAAATGTGTTTCTCTGATCTCGGAGACGGTGAGCTCCACGCGACCAGCGGGAGCTCAGTGATCATGTATCCGTCGAGAGCAGCCTCACCTCGGCTAGACCTTCTGATGTGTGCCGCTGGCTCTGATGTCTCTTTAGTGGTTAAACAAAATATAAATAGTTTGGGTAAATCTTACAGGTAATCTTTGGTCTGTATTCAATGTATCTATATGTTAAAATGAAAATAAAGACTCAATAGGTTGGTTTCACGTGACGTCACATTGCTGCTTCGCGAACGCGTATAATTCAGATGGAGGTCAGGAAGTGAATTAGCGAGGATCTGCCGTCCGTAAAAATGCCCATGTTTTGTGCAGTTTACGGCTGCTCCAATCGTTCTAACCGCAAAAAAGGAAATGTTTTTTTTTTGAGTTACAAAGATTGTCATTCATAAAGGTGAGAAATGTAAAAAGCTCAGAGAACAATGACGTAAAAAGTGGATTTTAAACGTACGTCTGCGGTCGGGAGGAGCAGAGTCTGCTAATGCCCGTGTCTGCAGCGACCACTTTGTCGGAGGTATGTAAGCTAGCTAACTTTTTTTTGTGGCTGTGTTTATATATCTATAGGTTGTCGTTAAATGCTGATTTACTTAGTAATTATCATTAAGTTGCCGGTAGTCTTATATGGACTTCTTTGTGACTTTTTAGGCTGCCCTAGTGCTTTGGTTGACATTGAGTCGGTAGACTGGGCTCCAACAGTCAACCTTCAGAGACCATTTACTCCAGTCTTCACTGTCACATGATCCTTCAGAAATTATCCTAATATTCTGATTTGCTCTTCACGAAACATTTTATTATAATTATTATTATTATTGTCATCAACATTTAAAACAGTACATTGTTTTTATTCTTTGTATTTATTTATTTATATATATATTTTTTTATTATTCTTTGAATAGAAAGATCCAAAGATCAGCATTTATCTGAAATAAAAATCTTTTATACCATGCAAAAGCTTGGAGTCTATATATACACATATAGGTATATATATTATTAATTTTATTATATTATTTTTGGGGGAATTATATTTGGGGGATTATAGAAATTGTATTTTAGCAAGGATGCTTTAAATTGATCGAAAGTGATGATAAAGACAGTTATAATGTTACAAAAGATTTCTATTTCAGATAAATGCTGTTCTTCAGGATTCTACTAATTCTACTTTTTACATAATAATAATAATAATAACTGGTTTTTGAGCAGCAAATCAGCATATTATTATATTACAATAGGCTTACACTAGTACATGTCACAGACTACATAGCTTGTTACCTCACTCTCTTCTCCTGCACTTTAACACATTGCATTTAAAATGCTTTCTGGTGTTTCAAAATTTGTAGATGTCGGCCTATCCTGAACATGGGGATCCAGGAACGACATGACCCCCATAAACTTCCATTGCCGTTTAAAGCCTCCACTTCTCCTGTCTTTCTCATTTCTCCTTTCGCGCTTGTACTTATCTCTCAAGTACTTCCATTTCCGACGGCAAGCATCGCCTAAAAGGTTACAGTTGTTGACAGCTGCTGTTACCAGCTGGTTACAGTATTGATAACTATTGCTGAGCGAACATTAATGCTAGCTAATAGCTAGGTGATAATTTTAACGACAAGTAGTAGATGATAACCTTTCCTGAATAACCAAGGATCCGTCCAATCTGTGCCCACACAGCCTCTTTGTGATGTATGTTATGATAGAGTTGTGTACTCATATCAAACAGCTCCTTGTGCTCCGAAACAAGGACGATTAGTTTATCAACCGGCACAGTCTCCATTTTTTCTTGCTGTTCTTGTTGTTATGGAAACGACAGGTCTCGCTACTCGCTTGTCATTGGTCAGCTGTCAAAAAGGCGCTTGACGTAGGGCGTTCTTTTCAGAAAAGTTAAACTTTTTTCAACTTAAAAAGACGCTCTGAGCTGCAGAAAAAGCATTAATCCACAAATGACTTAAGCTGTTTACTTTTTTAATGTGGCTGACACTCCCTCTGAGTTCAAACAAACCAATATCCCAGAGTAGTTCATTTACTCAAACAGTACACCGACTGAACTGCTGTGAAGAGAGAACTGAAGATGAACACTGAGCCGAGCCAGATAAGAAGAATGACTTAGGATTAATGCGTATTAGAGATGCGAACCGTTTAAAACGATTCAGTTCGATTTGGTGAACTGAATGATTCGTTCGCAAACCGGATATCCAGACTGCTTTGATTTGAACTCTCTCTCACAACAGACACGGAAGAGAAGACAATGCTGAATAAAGTCGTAGTTTTTGCTATTTTTGGACCAAAATGTATTTTCGATGCTTCAAATTTATATTTGCAGCTATATTTAGTTTAGTCCACCGTAGCACCACCTGAGCGTTCTAATGCCATTTTTTGTGACACTTGATTAAAATTCCCCCCTCTGCCTGTGCATATATCAACTGCGCAACAGAGCTGTAGGTTGTCAGGTTGAGGTCACAAATGGGTTCAAAATTGTATGACATATCTATTGTGTGAGTAGGATGCGTTTCATACAAGATCTGGCAACTGGTCAACCTTGGAATAATGTATTGATGTGGTTATTCATATAACGAGGTAGGGCCATACAAGTTATGGGAGTTTCCCAGGAGAAATAACAAAATGGGAAGGGGACGGGAGATGGGTGTGAAATACCTGAGACTCTCTGGAAAAATTTGAGTGTTGACAGGTATGAGATTCATACATCCATAAAAACGGACTAGGGAGATTATGTTGGTGTTAGCTAGCTAGCAACATTGCACAGCATTTCCGTTCCACTAGCTTACATACCCTACTACCAGTGTGTCCTTAAGCAAGGCTCTTTCCTCCAGGGGATCGGGGTCCCTGTAAAAAGAGCACTGTTAGTCACTTTGTATAGAAGCCTCATGACATTATTCCACCACTCATATTCTGCACAGACTGCACATTGTTCAACCTATTACATGGTAAACTGTCTAATGTTGTTTCTGTACAATGCACAGTAAACTATTTCTATAAAAATATCATTGCACTACTGTTATTTTGCATAGAGTACATTGTTTAACAATACTTTTGCACACTCATCCAACTGTATTTATTACCACTGTTCTTACATTGCTGCTGTATATAATGTATATATAATCCTACATTGCTCTGTTCATAATGTACATAATCCCTACATTGCATTCCTAATTATATTCTGTACATACTCTGCTCAATACTGTATATAGTAACTCCACTGTACATTCTGTAAATCATAGCTTCACTTACTCTACACTTATATGTATATAAACACTATATTCTTTCACTTCTGCGTTTCATTAGCCCTGTACTTGTACTCTATATAATGACAATAAAGTGGAATCTAATCTAATGATTTGGGAGAAGGGGGAAACAAAGGCGGGCTTGGGTCGGTAATTCTGATGATCTGTCAGACACTGACGGAAATTGGAGGCCTGTGCAGGGCTCTAATGAGGAATACAACTGGCTGGAATATTATATTTTAAAAAGGACTGTGCTCTCCTTTTATTATGGATCTATATTTTATGGATAGATATTTTAGAAAAGGGCTTGTCACAGTAATGACAAGAAATCATAATTGTCAATTAGAGATTTCGATTAATAGAACTTAGACAGTTTTCCCATTTCATTATTGTTCCACACTTGATGCAATAATACATTCTGAATAAATTAAAATGAGAAAGTGCAGAACCAGATAAAATTAATGGAAAAAATAAAAAATAAAGAGAACAAAATAATGAAATTTACCTTTGATATGAGCTCACAGTACTCGCTCTTGGTGGTGAGGCGAAATTAAAAGCTTGTGGTGAGTCAGACGGCGCTTGCATAGATGCACAGCTGCATTGAGTGGTACCTTGTGGGGGGACCTCGTAATGCCCCCTGTCATGCAAATATAAACGGCAGATATTGCCATTGTCCAGTGGAAAAACAGCTATGTTGGCCAAGTCAGTTAAATACAGATTTGCCAAATCAACCTATAAATGGTAAACCAAACACGGTCAAATTAAGCAGGCCTCAACAAACCTACCACATGGCGTGGTGCATTCATCGTTAATGACCTCAGATAACATTAAACTCATTGGCTTAATCCTAGCGACTTTCTCTGCACGCATCTCCTCCAGTTTCAAAGACTCTCTTTTATTAACTTTAATCAAAAGAGAAGTCACCTGTGCTAGTAAGTAAGTAACCTTCTTTGGCAGATAAAATCTGGCATGAATGGCAATGGCTCTTCTCCAAATGGCAGGGATCTGTATTTGAACCATACATGGATGCTTCCGATAATGACAAGTGCTGACAATACTATTAACGTGAGGTATGTTTTTAAATTGATTGGTTATTTATTGTGTGTACACATGCACTTTCAAGTTCAAATATACAAACTATTTAAAAAAAAAAATCATAGAAACATAATCCACTATAGTCCCAGAAATCGAGTATTGCAGGATAATTATAGACAGAGGACATCTTCGGGTGCTTTCACACTTTGTTCGGTGACCTGGACAACCAGAGTTTGATTTTTCAGTACAAAAAAAAAATCTGCACAAAATAATCAGTTTATTAAAAAAAAATTTAATCATTGCAAAATATGTTAAACGTATTTCAGCAGTGTAGTACACAATTCACCAGAGGAGGGCATTTAAATATAAAATTTTAAATGCATATTGAAATATGAGAATACATTTCATCTTTGCAGAATGTTTATAGAAGCCAATCTTTAAGTTTTATATTCTGCACACAGTAAATAATAACATTAAAAGATAGACAAAAACATGTAACAATTATTAAGTAGTATGTGTATGTTGCCCTAATAAAGGTTACATTTGGTTGACAAACATAATATTTAGTCATAAACTAATAATTTTCTATAAATAGTTTCTGCAGTTATTTCTGTCACTTTCAGACAGAATCTCACACAGGCTTATATCTTTCATTGGTAGTTATTTTCAGAACATCACTGGACAATACATCTGAATATATACTATGCCGCATATAAAACCTTTTTCGTTTTCTTACACATTTATGCAATGTTCAAGACTTTTATTTTGCTCTGGTGGTATGACGTCATAAAAACCGCGCCACGCTGTGATTCGACTGAAGAAAGGTTTGTGTTCTTAGCCATTTAACGTGAAGTGTTTTAAATCGATTTAACCCGTTGGAGCCATTTAATAGTTTTTAATAAGCGATGTAAAATTAATTATTGTTTAATGCAGCGCTTCATCTAACATTTATGAGCGCTAATTTCTGGTGATAAAATCCACTGATCTATAATAGAGATATAATAGTTCAATGATTAAAACTAATCCACACATCTGTAACAGGAAAGTGCGCCTCACTTTGCTTCCTTCATCGTGAATCAGTTTGCCTTAAAAACACGAATGGATGAGCAAGTGATGGAGAAACGGAACTTTTAGAATCTCTAAATTGAATCAATTGCTTCTCGAACTGATTCAGTGATTCGAATCGCTTGACTCGGCGCGCGCTGACGATCCGCTCAATGTAAACACAACTAAACATACACATGAGAAGATAACTCTTACAAACCAGTATTTAACAAGTGCAATTACTAAAACATAATATAAAAGACGTTATCTACAAATACCAACTATATAATTTATAATAATGTACTTTCTAGATTATTTGTGATAGTTTATTTATTGTGCTAGTTTATTTTATAATAATCATGCCATTAACTCCCACTTTGACTGACTCCCTTATCAGTGCGCTGACTACTGAACTAGGGAGCTGATTGAGATGGTTTAGTTTTTATGTATTTTTTTTTCTTTCTGTTATTTATTCTCATCTTAAATGCCACAGAAAACTGAAGTTGAGATCCAGGTGACATACTGTTATAAAGATGGCATTTATTAAGGAGGAGACTGAAGACATCACTGAAGAACCATTCAGAGTCAAACAAGAAGATTCTGAGGAACAAACAAAGATGGCTTTCATTAAAGAAGAGATTGAAGATGTGAAGATTGAAGAAGTATTCAGTCTGAAACAAGAAGAAACTGAGGAACAAACAGGTTGGTTTTAATTCTCAAAGATGAACTCAGTCATTTGATCCTTAATAAAATGTCCAGCTCTGCATTAATAAATGACATGTCACACATTAAACTAGAAAACCTAATACAGAATTTTGTTTGTAATTATCCAGCTTTCCTGAGCTAAACTTTAAGGGATAGTTAATTTCACTCGATTAAACAGACCAGCCAGCTAACGCAGATATGTCCATGTAACTGGACCGGACCATATTTGATGCAGCAGCATACCAAATAAACGTGGAATGGAAATGAAACATTGTTAGAACACCCTAACGACCGAAATACCATGTACACCTTTATTTTTAATATTTACACATCACACCTTTAGTCTGGGTCTTGATGTGCTCCGACCATTACCTTGAATACATAATACATTAAATACATATTGAACTAATCTTGTAAACCTTATCTGTGGTGTGAAAAATAAACCTTATGAAATCTAATAATAATGTAATTAATGGGGATTTATAGTAAATACATTCATTACATACATGTAATGCAAACCAATACAAAACCATTCAATTCTAATAGAAAATAGACAAAAACACTGCATTCATTCACAAATCAACTTTTATTCAGTGATACTTTCTGCAAGTACTAAGCCAAAACATTTTGAACATTGCACCTGTTCTTTAACCATGCAAAGTGTTAAGTTATGAGCACAGAAAACTGAACACATCAGTGCAAAGATTACACAATAAAATCAATTGAAAAAGTTTGTCTTATTAAGGGTATGTATAGTTAACCTGTTAGCCAGCACCCCCCATTATGGGACTCACAGCTGAAAGTGCTCTACCTAACTTATAATTGTAACAGTTTCCTACTTCAGTGTGTTACAAACATAATTTTGGTGTCTTTGGAAAGAAGACCCTTTGGGCTTTTACTTTTTATCAACCATATTTGATAATCCTTAAAAATATTAAAAGTTATAGACTAAATATAAAGATAATTTTTTTTTTTCAGAGCTGTGAATACACAGTAATAGCAAGCTGATTTGCACTCAAACAGATGGTAATCATGCAGATACATTCACATTCAACTTAAAACACACTCACACATATGTAAAATAAAACAAATAAAGAAAAAGGCGATCGCTATAAGTTCCATCTCCATCAGCTGACAGGTGCGTCAGACCGCGTCACGAGAGAGCGCTAGAATTCAAATAAACTATTTTCCGCTTTCCTCTCACTTTTTTCTTTGTGGATCGTCTCATTCTGTCTGTGACACTGTACGTTGCAAAACCATGCCATTTTTTTACTACCAAGACGCAGTTTCTGAGCGTGAGTTATTCCATAACGTAAACAAACTGTTCTGTCGCAGAAGAACCGAAATGTAAACAAAGGAGTTATGATCCATATTACAACGTTATTGCTTTGTTGTACTAAACGTGCTCCACGAGATGTCGTTCAGTAGGGCTGTCAAGATGTTTTTTTTAATTTCGAATATTCGTCCAATTTAAAATAAAAATTCACATTCGAATGCAAAAACGTTTCACACGGATGACAAAAATGACATAATCAGAACGGTGCGCGGACGGCCGAAAGTATACTTGACCTTTATCAGTGGCGCACAAGGTGTGATGGCGATGTAAGTGTCATTGCATTATAAGGTTTATGTTAGCCTATCCAATCACACACACAAAAAAAGATCTTGTTTACATCAAAACTGAAACCAAGCCGTTCACACAGAACACATATTTCGCACATTTTCTAGAGAGACACCATTGGACTCACGTCTCGCACATGAGAGCTGGATGTTTAGAAAGCCATGTAAAATTAATGTAAGTTAAACTTTTAAAAACATATCTTGAGAATTTATGATGGGTTTTTGTTCCCCATCCCACTGCATCTCATGTTTTTAAATAAAAAAATGTTTTCGGTGTGACTGGCTTTCCGCCCTTTTTATTTAACTACGCATGCATACATGACGCTGTTTTGTTTAAAGTTCTTTAAGCAACTTAATTATAATTGTTTCATAAACATTATTTTAAATATAGTTTTTTTCACAGTTATGTATTTTAATACTTTGAATAAACATGCATTAATAATATTTAACTCGATGCGCCCTCGTGGCCTCAGGAGAGAAGCAAAAAGCTTTTCATCACCCTAACTGATATTATTCATTTTAAATTCTAATATAATTAAAATTTTGATAATATTTAAGTAAAAAATACTAATTTAGTTTTTCAGCTATTTTGACAGCCCTATCGTTCAGTGGACCCTTACCTTTCTAACTAAACCGGGATTTACAGCTGTGGATGTGTTTATGACTCGTTATTACGACGGATCTGGTATGTACTGCGTTTCCATTATTCATGTTTTTATGTGTACTGCTTACACAAATGTTGCAAATACAGTCTTTATAACTTTCCATTGAAAAACAGCGATTTGTCGTTGATGCTTGAGGCTTAGATCTTTATAATGATATATAGTTTGTCAAGATTAAATTTGTCCTGTTTCATTTAATCTATTCGTAAACACTGATACGCAGGCTTCGAGGTGCAGATTAACAGGTTAAATAATGGTTATCTCTCCTGTATTATTTGGCCCACCCCTAAAACCAAAGCTTTTGTTTAGGAAAATGAGCGTGTTGACTTTCTCAGGAGAATCTGTGATCTCTGATAACTGACTGTGGAGAAGACTCTTTCAGACAGTGCTGAGGAGGCAGAGTTAGCTGCTGGACAGCTAGCTCTTCTGAGGGAAGGACTGGAGGGTATCACTTCAGCCTGGAGGAATTCAGGGTAAAAAAAAACAACGGAAACAGTCGGAAATGCGGGCTTTGGCCAGACATCCACCCTCTCCAAGGCCTCGGGGTAGGCCGGGAAAGGCACCTCATCCCCGGTCACCTTGCTGTGGCTGGTGCGAGTCGAAAAACACCCATCCCCCACCCTGGTCGGGAGTGCGACACCCGCCGTGGAGCAAGACACGCGTGTAGGAAACAAGCGCGCTGCGGTTGTCCATCCCACACCCCCTCCCGAGGGCTACCTGGTTGATCCTGCCAGTAACATTTGCTTGTCTCAAAGATTAAGCCATGCAGGTCTAAATACACACGGCCGGTACAGTGAAACTGTGAATGGTTCATCAAATCAGTTATGGTGCCTTTGATCGCTCCACCCGGTACTTGGATAACTGTGGCAATTCCAGAGCTAATACATGCAAACGAGTGCAGACCCTCTCTCTTTTGAATGTCTGCCATATCAACTTTCAATGGTACTGTAGGCGCCTACCATGGTGACCATCTCATGCGCACATCTCATCCGTTTCTCAGGCTCCCTCTCCGGAATCGAACAATAGGGGACAGAGGGCCCCGCCTCGCACCTCTTCTCCGACTGCCGGTGGCGGACCCTTACTATAGACTGGCCGCCTACCAAGAAAGCGGGGGGGGGGGGGGGGGGTTCTGGGAGGGTCCCGTCTCATGCGCACATGTGCCAGACACAGTGTGTCGCCCTGGTTAAAACCTTACCTTCCACTGACCGTGCCTCCTAGGCACACCCGCCCATAGCAACCAGTGGCCGGGCGGGGTCCTTGCTCTGGCGTGCAACGTGCTCCACTTGTGGGTTATTAATTACATAATTTTGTTTATAGAGTGAACTAACCCTATAAGGGCATTGTTTTGTTGGAAGGCGAACCTTCTGCCCAGTCTGAGGTCCTGAGCACTCTGGAGAAGGTTTTCGGTCAGGATATCCCTGTACTTGGCCGCATTCATCTTTCCCTCGATTGCAACCAGTCGTCCTGTCCCTGCAGCTGAAAAACACCCCCACAGCATGATGCTGCTACCACCATGTTTCACCGTTGGGACTGTATTGGACAGGTGATGAGCAGTGCCTGGTTTTCTACACACATACTGCTTAGAATTAAGGCCAAAAAGTTCTATCTTGGGCTCATCAGACCAGAGAATCCTTCAGGTGTTTTTTTAGCAAACTCCATGGGGGCTTTCATGTGTCTTGCACTGAGGTTAGGCTTCCGTCGGGCCACTCTGCCATAAAGGCTCGACTGGTGGAGGGCTGCAGTGATGTTTGACTTTCTACAACTTTCTCCCACCTCCCGACTGCATCTCTGGAGCTCAGCCACAGTGATCTTTGGGTTCTTCTTTACCTCTCTCACCAAGGCTCTTCTCCCCTGATAGCTCAGTTTGGCCAGACGGCCAGCTCTAAGAAGAGTTCTGGTCGTCCCAAATGTCTTCCATTTAAGGATTATGGAGGCCATTGTGCTCTTAGGAACCTTAAGTGCAGCAGGAATTTTTTTTTGTAACCTTGGCCAGATCTGTGCCTTGCCACAATTGTCTCTGAGCTCTTCGGGCAGTTCCTTTGACCTCATGATTCTCATTTGCTCTGACATGCACTGTGAGATGTAAGGTCTTATATAGACAGGTGTGTGGCTCTCCTAATAAAGTCCAACCAGTATAATCAAACACAGCTGGACTCAAATGAAGGTGTAGAACCATCTCAAAGACAATCAGATGAAATGGACAGCAGCTGAGTTAAATATATAAGTGTCACAGTAAAATGAAGCACATGATTGATGAAAACACAACGAAAGTCCAATGGGGTGTGACACATTGCCTTTGGTTACCTCACACCTTGGAGACAAATGGAGGGACGGAGGGGGACAGAGGAGGTGGACACAAGGAGTGGTGAAGGGATGGTGACGGGATTGGCGAAGGGCTGGCAGGAAGACAGGCAGACCAGACAGCTGGAGGCTCTGGTGGAGAAAAGACACCCGGGAGTAGGATGACAACACAAGTCCAGGGTGGAGCTGATGGAGGGAGAAGTCAGGAGAAAGGTGGAGGAGTCAGGCTTGACCCAGGCCACAGCCCTGATGAGGGCCTATGGTGGAGCCAACAGAGGGAGGAGCCATAGTGGAGGAAGGGCCAACAACTCCAGGGGCCGACAGATGGTGGCAGTGCAGGTGGATGTGGAGCCCAAGGCAGAGACGAAGAGCCAATGAGCCAGGGCGGCTGGGAGGAACTGGAGGGGCAAGGCAGAGCAGATGGTTCCAGCAACAGAGGCGGGGATCCGGAAATCCGTAGTGGAGCCGGAGACACTTTTGCTGTCCACAGCCCTTTCCGTTGTGGCGATCGCTGTAGCTGGCTCTTGCACTTGGTCTGATGTCACTTGAAGCTCTGGCTCCACAGTGATCTTCAACTATGTAGCACTATTTGGCATTGGCTTATCAGTTGCAGCGGGCTTTGGCTCTCTGTCAACAATGGTCTCGAGCTTTGGCTCTGCACAGCAGGGTGATGGTGGGCTGTGCTCTGGGTCTGGTTGTGTTCTTGATTGGGTGTAGATGCTCTCTAGACACCAGATGATTGCCTCCCTCCAGCACAGTCCAGTGGTGTCTGGGAGTTCAACAGGACAATGATAACTAGCCCCGATCCAGAACAGGGAGTTCAGCGTGGCGTTGTCAAACTGGCAGAACTCCACAGCATACTCTAATGAAAGTAGATTTATAACTTTTTCCTCCATTTCTGTCTGCTTGAAGTTGACCGTTACAGAACAAATGCTAGTTTAAGTCTCAATCTCAAGTCATTTACAAACATGTCATTCACAATGATCACCATTTGCTAAGCAAACTATTTTGTTTTTGTTTTGTCTTCTTGATCACAAATATTTTATATATCTACAAATATAATAATTTATTTAATAATTCAGCCATCATTTGAAATTGAAACTTTATGAATACAGTATATTTCCCAGATAGGCTATTGGATACATCTTAACAAAGACAATACATGTTGTGCATAATAGAAAGGTTATCTGGAGACCAGCTGATCACTTTTTATTTGGGTCCCAACCACGGTTAGCTTGCGTCATCAAGACACCAGCTATTTACCTCGTTGCCTAGTAGCTTTGGTACATAATGGCACTTACGTCTGTCCTACAAATGTACTACAAATGTACTACAAATGCTTGAAAGAATGCTGAAGGTAAACATAAAGGAGATATACAGCTCTGTTGCAGCGCGTCAGTCACGCTCTTCAGGAAAGTGAGTGAAACACACACAAACACACATTTTTATCAAATGATACGTCATTAATAGCGGTTCACTTCCGCGTTTTTGGTACGATTGTGTTCGCATCAGCAGTGAAACCGTACCGGAGTTCACACGAACTGTACCCCAGATCACCCATTCTAAGCGGACTCAGGTACAGTTCCTGGGTGACAGCGTACACATCATTGTAACGAACCAAACTTCTCAACTTCATTTGTTTACTCTACCTTGTTAAATCTTGTGGGTCGAGACCCACGTGATTCCAGTCTCAAAGCAGTTCCTTTATTGTTATGTTTTGTTTTGCTTTCTGAGGGTCTTGAAAACTGGCAGCTTGAAATAATTTGGGATATGTCCTAAAGAAACCAAAGAGCTCACAATATTGACATAGAGGTTCTGAAACTACAGGTCACAGTAACTTTGTGGGTATAGGATCTGGCAGACGTGGTTGTTTGATGCTTTACATGTATAAATGTTTTTTTAGTTTGTTGCTATGTGCCATTAAACCAGGGTTAAATTACGTATGTATCTTTCTGTTTTAGACTTGATGCCATTAAAAGAGGAGACTCAAGAGCTCAATGATATGGAAGAAGAATATCAATGTGAGAAACCTCATCAGTTCATGACTGGAGAAAAATATTTTAGCGACTCAAATATTGAAAAAACATCCTCACAAAACAATGGAACTAGGAACATTAAAGGCCAAATGAAAGAGCAAACTGGAAAAAGCACTTTCTCTTGCCAACAGTGTGGAAGAAGTTTCAATCACAAACAAGCACTTAAGAGGCACATCAAAATTCACACCGGAGTGAAGCCTTTCACTTGCAAACAGTGTGGAAGAAGTTTCAGTCTCAAACAAACCCTTGACAGGCACATGAACATTCACACTGGAGTGAAGCCTTTCTCCTGCCAACAGTGTGGAAAGAGATTCTCTGACAGAACACATCTTAACACCCACGTGAGTCTTCACACAGGAGAGAGACCTTTCACCTGCTCTCAGTGTGGAAAGTGTTTTACACAGAAAAAACACCTTAATATCCACATGAGTCTTCACACTAGACGATGCCCATACACCTGCAAACAGTGTGGGAAGAGTTTCTCACAAAAAGGAAATCTTAAGACCCACATGAGAGTTCACACGGGAGAAAAGCCATTCACATGCGATCAGTGCGAAAAGAGTTTTAAACAAAAAAAAAACCTTAATGTCCACATGCAAACTCATACTATGAGATTTACAGAAAACCTTAACAATCACATTAAGATTAACAAAAGAGAGGGGACTTTTATATGTCATCAGTGTAGAAGGAATTTCAAAGACAGCAAATGCCTGAAGAATCATGTAAAAACTCACGCTGGAGAGAAGCCTTTCATGTGCGATCACTGTGGAAAGACTTGCGCAAACAAAGCAAACCTTGAGAATCACGAGAGAGTCCACACTGGAGAGAAGCCATTCATCTGCCCTCAGTGTGGAAAGAGTTTCCTGTACAAAGGAAACCTTAAGATTCACATAAGAGTTCACACAGGAGAGAGGCCTTACAAGTGTCTTCAGTGTGAGAAGACTTTCATGTATCACTCAAGCTTGAAACGTCATTTAAAGACTTCGGCCTGTTTCACACCACAAGCTTGAGCTTCACGTCAGCATTGCTGCAGCTGCAGACTCGTGAAGGTATTCACTAGGGATGTGTGGGTCTAGTTGACTAAACGGTACAGCTCCAACTAGTCGACACTGGAAACAATTAGTCAATTAAACGAGATAGAGAAAACAATTTTTTTTCTCATAAAACTGATTAACATAATTTTTGTGTTACATTAAATAAGGTAAAATAAAACGTTTGGAAAAAGAACACGGCTTTAAAAGTGTTTCTTGGCGGAAACTCAATTTTTACTTCAGATCTTGCATGCCTTTTCTTTGTGTCTGTAGCAGCAAGCTCAAAAAATGATCAAATGGAAGATGAGCAAGGATTGTTATGAATTAGAAGAAAACTGTCAAGTTTTGTGTAAACTGTGTAATGTCAAATTGGCTTAAAGGGATAGTTCACTTTCAAATTAAATTTTGATATGTTTTAGCTTACCTCAAGGACATCCAAGATGTAGGTTTCTCTGTTTCCTCAGTATTTCCCATTTTGATATTTTTAGGTCCAACCGTTCTTGTCTGTGACTCACATAATGGAAGTCTATGGTCACCACCTCAAAGAGCATGCAAAGAGGAGTCAAAATTAAACAATTCCCCATCATAAGTACACATTGATGACCTAATACAAGAAACGAGCGGTTTGTGTAAGAAAACGAACAGTATTTATATATTTTTTACTTTTTGTACACAACCACGTCCAACTGATCTGAGTTCGCGAGTGCTTCCTGATGTGACGTGCGCGCGCCCTCAGGCTTAGTCTGCGCAAGCACGGAAAGCCCCGGATGTGATGTCTCGCGCATGCACATCACTCATTGTTTACCACACGCTACGCTTTCAATCTGCACTGTCTGAAATATAATGCAGTAATTGTAATAAATTAATGTTTATAATGCACCCTATAATCGTTGCGTTTATAATAAAAATACAACACATTACTCACTCTATTGACAGCGTGCCATTGGGTCCCTCTGGCATTGGACGTCACCTCCAGTTTATACGTGGCAAACTAAACACAACGTGCAAAATGCTGCGTCTCAACAGTGGAGAAAAATCAGGATCTTCAGTCAGGCAGGCGTGTGATGTGATACTGTCAATGTCCTCTCGTCATCTTGTAGTTGTTACATATGCTCTCTAATTCTGTTGGCATCTCACAACACTTGCTACTAAAACACCACCAATTTTGAAGAGATCTCTGTCTCTGAGGCTTGAAGACGTGCTGCTGCTGCAGCGGATCGCTCCTGAGTACTTGGTCTGTGTATTCTGTTTCAAATAAATATGGTTTTGAAAAAAATTAAACGTCTATGGATATATTGAAATCGTTTTCCATTGCAATTTCCTGTACGTCTAAATATGTTTAGATCTTCACAGTGAATGGTAATACTTCCGAAATCTGTGTAAACCATAGGCAGTAAGTGTAAACAATGAGTGATGTGCATGCGCGAGAGATCGCTTCCGGCGCTTTCCGCACTTGCGCAGACTAAAGCCAGAGCGCGCGCGCGCACGTCACATCGGAAAGCACTCGCGAACTCAGATCAGTTGGACGTGGTTGTGTACAAGAGGTAAAAACGATATAAATACTGTTCGTTTTCTTACACAATCCGCTCGTTTCGTGTCTTAGGTCATCAATGTGTACTTACGATGGGGAATTGTTTAATTTTGACTCCTCTGTGCATGCTCTTTGAGGTGGTGACCATAGACATCCATTATGTGAGTCACAGACAAGAACGGTTGGACCTAAAAATATCAAAATGGGAAATACTGAGGAAACGGAGAAACCTACATCTTGGATGTCCTTGAGGTAAGCTAAAACATACCAAAATTTAATTTGAAAATGAACTATTCCTTTAAAATAACTACTGGAGCGATGTGTAATCATATTCAGCACAGGCACATAAGCGTTAGCTTTTGCTCTCCATCAGGAGAGCACTAGAGTGACTGTAGCATTGGTTTCGACAGTGGTTGAACAATCATTTAAAACCGAGACTGTTTAGACCTTACAAATCTTACTTTTTCAACATGGTAGACCACTGCTGTGCGCCAGGATGCCAGAACAGATGGGGGAAGGCTAGGGTTGCCAACCGTCCTGGCTAATACAGTCCTGGTTATTGGTTTTGTTTTATGGGTCCCATAAGTGACCTCTCTTGGCCCGTTTCTTGCCCCTTCTCGCAGTATCGCTCGCAATAAAGCTAATTCCGTCCGTGTTTTTACTTCAGTAATTCAGTTTTGGCAAAAACAAACAACACGATTATTTTTCACGAGTCCAACATCGAGCCGTGCAAGAAAATATGCAATCTACCCGAGACGTGATCAATAAGGGAAGCCGTCTTTCACTATTGCAAAATAGAGAGAAAAAACATTTTAAATTTAAAGGGGTCCTATTGTGCTTTTTCAGTTTTTCAACTTTAGTTAGTATGTAATGTTGCTGTTTGAGCATAAAAAAAGACCTACAAAGTTACAAAGCTCAAAGTCCAATTCAAATGGAGATATTTTTATTTAAAGGAGTCATATGATGTGATTTAAAAATGTTCCGTTCTCTTTGGAGTGTTACAAGCTCTTGGTGCATAAAGAAGATCTGTAAAGTTTCAAAGACTTAAGTCTCAAAGCCAAAGAGATATTCTTTATAAAAGTTACGAGAGCCACTTCTACCTAAAACGTTTCTTTCTAATACGCCCCCACATGTCTAGAGCAGCGTTTCCACCGCTGGAACTTTCCCCAGGAACTAAGGACTTTGGGCTGGAACTCGGCGTGTTTCCACTGCAGGAACCAGGATCTAAATAAAATTCTGGGTAAAAAAAATGCCCCTCAGAAAGTTCCTGCTGGTGAGGTAGAATTTTTTTCAAAGTTTGAGAACTTTTGGGGGCAGGACTTGGGCACTAAACATGCTGATTGGTAGAGTTCACGCAGCATTTATTCGGATAATTTTCAAAATATTACTGTCATGAAATTTAGTTTTAAAAGTATTTCAGGCGAGAATGTAGTGGTTTAAAACTCAAATCTGTGGTTTATTTATAAAGACAGCGCCTATTTAAAAATGTGTTTCGCCGAACTCGGAGACGGTGGGCTCTACGCGATCAGCGGGAGCTCAGTGATCATGTGTCCGCCGAGAAGCAGCATCACCTCGGCTAGACCTTCTTATATGTGCTGCTGGATCTGATGTCACTTTAGTGGTCAAACATAAAATATAATTAATTTTGAGTAAATCTACCAGGTTATCTTTGGTCTGTTTTCAATTTATATGTTAAAATTAAAATGAAGCAATTGATATAATATTTTGTTTCATTGTAATGGCTGTATACTGTAATTCCTCAAATAAAAACTGGTAGTCAAATAAACGCCGGGCCTCTGATAGTGGCCGGGGGCATGGTCAACACAGACAAATAAAAGCCGGGGGGAAATTTATATGGATAACCTCCTAAGTGCCTTTCATATAATGTGCATTCAAGTTCATCATAATGCACAGGTGCCAATAGATGGCAGTAGCAACATTGGATTTAACACGGGTCTCATTTAGTGCCAGAGACAGACTTTTAAACAACTTTATTGAAAATGAATTTGAGAAGCAATTTTTTAAGAAATTTTGTTCGGATTTTGCTTGCAGCTGAATGTTATTGGATACCAACAGTTGACTGTGCTGTAAGGACTTTTGTCTTTTGACTTTAATCAAAGTTACGGTATCCAGAGTAGCGTTACTACAGATTTGAGGAAACATTGATTTTTTTATCATTGATCATGCTTCTTATAGATACCGTCTGTAACGTTAAACAGATACTGTTGTGGTGCAAACCAGCAATGTGTTTTAAATAGCTACCATATGCTCTTATTGTGATCTACCAGCAATACTGTAGTACCTGTATTTGAAGTAAACACTCTGTACATATACATGGTTCAAACTGACATAATGGTGGTGTTTGATACTGTAATTCTGCCCCAAATTGCTTTGTCGCCCTTCTGGCTTTTGTTGTATATGGTGATATTTTTGCAAATATTTCTTGCAAAATGAATGATCTCTGTCCACTGGAACGCTATCGCTTTTAATTTAAACCTGTTTATTTAAAACAATTATTTATCAAACAGATCGAATTAGAAATAAAGGCCTGCCTCTAATAAAAGCCTGCTTCAAATAAAAGCCTGCTACCTTCTGCAGTTCAGGTAAATAAAGGCCCTGGTTTTTATTTGAGGAATTACAGTATATACACATTTCCCTGAACTAAGTACATTTCTGTGGCTATTATGTTTAAATGAAAACGAAAGGCAGTGGTATTTGATATTCCATTTAATTTATTGTATATAGTATAATATTAATTTTAATATATAGTGAGGAAAATTGCAGTAGCCAAGGCGAGCTGACTGATGTTATCAAGTACACTGCTGTTTGCAGAATTACTGGATTTGCGTCATCGCAGACATCACACGAGTTGAATGAATAAAATCTGAACTACCAAGAATGCATGTCCGATATTTGCATACTTTGTTTATTGAGAAACACGTGCAGACATCACCAGACTATTTGCCTAAACTTCACTGAACTTTAGGCCGCTGCGTAAATGCAGAAACCAACAGGTGTCTGGGGGTAGAATAATTCTGGGTAAAAAAGTTCCTGGTACAATTATTCTGGGTAATTTAGGTGGAAACGCAGCATAAGTCATGATCAGGGCTGGGAAGGTTACTTTTAAAACATTTTTCACTACAGATTACAAAATACAAGCTTTAAAAAGTAATCCGTAATGTATTCCGTTAGATTACCCAGGTGTAGTAACTTAATCAAAATACTTTAGATTACTTTGAAATACTTAAGCTTTGTAACACAAAGGAACATATGAACTTGATGTCTTGTTTTTATGCTTTCCGACGTCTACCAGCTATAAGATGTTTTCTTTGTATTTTATTTTTAAGAACATCAGTTTTCCACAGAGTTTCTTTGAACAACAAAAAAATGTTCCAATCAATATAAATTCAAATGTTCCTTCCAATCAATATAAATTCAATCTGAATACAATGAATGGGATTCCGTACCGTTTCATGCTGCATTCCAAGCTTCAAAATGAATCCAGACACATAAAACACAAAATAAAAGTAGCTAAAACAATTGGCACAGTTCTCCAAGTTATACAATAGATTTGTTTAATAAATGGACCAAACTCTATGTGAGAAAGAGTCGCAAAAGAATTGCAGAGTCCAAATTGACAAGGTTCGTTTGCCACAGTCGCAAGCAATGTCATTATTAATTATGCTTTTGGGAAACGCACCTCACGGCTCGCAAAATTTCTAAATCCCTGGTAGCACTTCTGGCAGGCATTCTTCAGGTTCTGGTAGGCCAAAATTAATTTAACTAGACCAAAAAAAAACAAAAAAAACATTGGCTGAACTGACAAATCAGCAAGATCAGCAAAAACTAGAAGCATATCTGGATGTAATGATTCAATAAAGTTACGATGCGATACAATTCACAATACAGATTACACCATACAATTTTCTTACAATTTATTCTGTATATTTATTTATTTTTTACAAAATGAGATTTAAGACAAATTCTAAATGAAAATGTGTCCTTTTATTATTAGGCAAAAGACAAAATGCTGACCCATAGTCAGAATTCGTGCTCTGCATTTAACCCATCCAAAGTGCACACACACAGCAGTGAACACACACCCAGAGCAGTGGGCATCATTTACGCTGTGGCGCCCGGGGAGCAGTTGGGGGTTCGGTGCCTTGCTCAAGGGCACCTCAGTCGTGGTATTGCCTGCCCAAGACTCGAACCCACAACCCTAGGATTAGGAGTCAAACTCTCTAACCAGTAAGCCATGATTTCCCCCCTAACAAAATCTGTCTGTGGACTATTTTAAATCAGAGGAAACAATTTGAATTAAATACGTTATTTGAATTGTATAATTAAAAAATTTGAAGTAAAAACAAAATTGGCCGATTTTACCTTCGTGAATGAGACTCAAATGTCACTCTCCGACAGCAGGTGCCTCTAATGGAACAGCAGAACTGTTTAGCTACTTAAATTAAATCTAAAATTTAATTTAAAATCTAAAATACTTTACAGATGTAACTGTAATTTGATAACCCCCATTTTAAAATGTATATAGCACGTTTCGTACACAATGGTAATTCAAATGCTTTAAATAAAAGAAAGTAAAAAACTTCCAGAAAAATGACCAATTAAAACAAGTGTCTAGCACCAAAAGTAGCCCATGTTAAATCTATAAATGATCTTTAATTGAAAATATGCATTTTCCTTCACACACGCACACACATATATAGGCATAATTTTTTGTAATCCTTAGGATCCCTTAGGAACTAAAATGGTTCACAACAATAAAAAAAAAAAAAAATTCAACACAAAATTTGGGATTAAACTGGTTAAGATTTCATGACATTTATGATGTCTGCTGTACTCACAGTGATATAGCTATGCTGGCTACCTACAAGGACAGCTAGGGTCGATTATGTTAGCTAACAACACATTTGCTTCCAGTTGTACCCCTCCAGGCGTTTGTGGGCCTTTAAAGAGTCTCTGAATGAGGTAAAGTTGTGAGGTAATATTAGTTGTATATATCAGGATACTGCAGTTCAGAAAAGCTGTCTGTTCCTTTATTGATATGTATGTTAAAAAGCACCCCGGGGGCCTTATAGGGATCTGTTATATTTAATCTATTAAGTTTTGCTATGTACAAGTCTATGTCTTTTGAATTAAAGTGCACAGTGAACTCTGTTGCCTTGAAACTCATTCATCGCTTGTATCATTTCATATTCGCTCCCAGCATGTGGTGTATACAGAATGTGTCACATGACGTCCGGTGCTCTAATACCGCTTGCGCTTGTGGTGCGAAACGGGCCTTATTTTGGGAAGAAGTGCAGTGTTCCTCAGTTTGACTAAGGTTCACAAAACTGAGCCATATGCATTCATTCTGAAGGACATACGTTCAGTTGTAATCAGTGTAATATTTTTTTCTTCTTCTGCCATAACACTTAACAGATACAAATGAAAAGCATCATATTTCAGCTGTGTAATTCACACACTTCACCAGAGAAGAGCATTCAAACATCATTTTAAATGCATGTTGAAAAAGACTGGCTTCTATCAACATTGTCCAGTTGAAATGTATAAGTTTCATATTCTGCATGCAATTAATAACATTGAAATATATGCTACTTAATGATTGCTCCATGTTTGTTTTTGTCTGTTGCCCTAATAAAGGTTTTAATTGGTTGACAAACATTTTATATTGAGTGATAAACTAATAATTTTCTAATTTCTTATAAATGGTTTCTTTACTTGTGCCTTTCAGACAGAATCTCACACAGGCTTATATTGTTCATTGGTAGTTATTTTCAGAACATTACTGGACAGTACATCTGAATATAAAGTTTACCACATAAAAATGTTTTGTACAGTTATATGCACTATATAGGACTTTTATTTTGTTCTACTGGAATCACTTCATAAAACTGCGCTGCACTGTGATTCGACTGAAGAAAGGTTTGTGTTTTTAGCCATTTAAAGTAAAGTGTTTAAATCGATTCCACCCGTTGGAGCAATTTCATATTTTTCAATAAGCGATGTAAAATTAATTATTGTTTAATGTAACACTGCAGCGCTTCATCTAACATTTATGAGCGCTAATTTGTGATTAAAGCGCATCCACACATCTGTAACAGCAAAGTGCACCTCACTTTGCTTCCTTTATCGTGAATCAGTTTGCCTTAAACACGAATGGATGAGCAAGTGATGGAGAAACGGAACTTTTAGAATCTCTAAATTGAATCAATTGCTTCTCGAACTGATTCAGTGATTCGAATCGCTTGACTCGGCGCGCGCTGACGATCCGCTCAATGTAAACACAACTAAACATACACATGAGAAGATAACTTTTACAAACCAGTATTTAACAAGTCCAATTACTAAAACATGATATAACACACGTTATCTACAAATACCAACTATATAAATTATAATAATGTACTTTCTAGATTATTTGTGATAGTTTATTTATTGTGCTAGTTTATTTTATAATAATCATGCCATTAACTCCCACTTTGACTGACTCCCTTATCAGTGCGCTGACTACTGAACTAGGGAGCTGATTGAGATGGTTTAGTTTTTATGTATTTTTTTTTCTTTCTGTTATTTATTCTCATCTTAAATGCCACAGAAAACTGAAGTTGAGATCCAGGTGACATACTGTTATAAAGATGGCATTTATTAAGGAGGAGACTGAAGACATCACTGAAGAACCATTCAGAGTCAAACAAGAAGATTCTGAGGAACAAACAAAGATGGCTTTCATTAAGGAGGAGATTGAAGATGTGAAGATTGAAGAAGTATTCAGTCTAAAACTAGAAGATACTGAGGAACAAACAGGTTGGTTTTTATTCTCAAAGATGAACTCAGTCATTTGATCCTTAATAAAATGTCCAGCTCTGCATTAATAAATGACATGTCACACATTACATTACAAAATATAATACAGAAGTTGCCTAAACAAAACAATTATTTAGTTTAACATTGTTTTAAAATTTTGTTAAATGGAAAACACCTTTACTCCTAGAAATACAAACTTTTAAAGGGTATAATGATAGTAGATTGTAGGGATTTTTTGAAGATGATATTCGATATATATCTCGATATGTATGCATTTAAGTAATAATAAAAAATAAACGGGGAAATAATTAAACTGGGATAAGGTTTTTTTATATATATTTTTTATAGAAGTTCTTGACGCTCATTGGCATATTTTTTTTAAATAATAAAAATAAATAAGAATGAAAAAAGAATAGAGCAAGCTAGTGTTAGAGATCTTTTCACACACACACACACACACACATATAATTTCATAATAAATGAAAAGAAAATAGAATACAAAAAGATTAGAAAGGTAGGTAGATTTTTTTTAAAGAATAGAATTAGAATAGTGAGTGTTAAAGTTAGAGGGTCAAATAAAGATGGAAGAGATGTGTTTTCAGCCGATTCTTGAAGACGGCTAAGGACTCAGCTGCTCGGATTGAGTTGGGGAGGTCATTCCACCAGGAGGGAACATTTAATTTAAAAGTCCGTAAAAGTGACTTTGTGCTTCTTTGGGATGGCACAATCAAGCGACCAGGGGCGTAGCCATCATTTCAAAAGTGAGGGGGACAGAATGTCAAGCATTATACCAGTTTTTTTTTTTTTTTTTAGATCTTTGTAGACAGGTTATTGCTTAATTGGCTTAATATGCTATTCATGTGTAAAGCAATAAAACAGAAAGAAAAAAAGGAATACAGATGTTCTGTAATCTATATTGCACATGGTATTGTATATTTTACTATATTGTTTACATATTTTAAATAGTTTTTTGTGTATGTTGTTTTGTATGTGAATGGCACACAGTAATGGATACTTTCACATTCACACTCTACTTTATTCTAGTCCACATTTCAGGAAGGAAATAAAAAAAATCACTCAAACCACACATTTGCAGATACTGTATGTATTGAACTCAAATGACAAACATGTCACAGTAAGGAGACCTTAAATTAGTGGAACAATAAGATGCAATAAACAGTTAGTGTTCATTCACATTTATGCTTTTCCTTTTAGGCTTGTTTTTTTCAAAAGCAGCAGATTATTCATACAGAGTTAACGTGTATATATATCTCAGCATTTTAAGCTACTTGAAACTGCCAAAAGTGTTTCTGCGACGTTGATTTCCATCTATGAATTGCTGAGCAATCATCTCCCTATCTATACTGTCCAGTTTGTCACTGTGGATGTGACACACAGCAACATTGTTAAGACGAGACTGTGTCATTGTGCTTCGGAGCCAGGTTTTTAATCTTCGCAGACAGCTGAAGCTTCTTTCAGCCTCTGCTGAAGAAACAGGGCAAACAAGGAGCAACCTCACAAGTGTTTCCACTTGGTCAAAGAGTTGGCGGACTTCTGGCAACATATTCCGAAGAGTGTTTGCAGCCTCAGTAGTTGACTGATAATCGTACTTGGACCTGAACAAAATTCTGAACTTATTCCAGTCATTTGTTTTCCCTCACCTCTGAGGCCTTCTTGAAACTTTCTGCTTCATTCCCTCTCAACTCTAAAGTAACTTCTGGCTCTGTCTATTGACAATAAAGAAGTGTTTGAAATATGCAGAGACATGGAATTGTGACATACATAAGAAATTATGTACACTGCTGAACAATAACCAATAATTTGAATCCTAAATTATGTTTCCTATATTTTCCTAATGGTAATTTTATGATTGGTCTATATATGGTACTTCAAACACCTGTTGTAGATTTTATACAATAAAAAAATGCAATAGCAGGTGTTTTTAAAAGCCAGTCTATCACTTTTCACCTGTGAAGTTTCTTTTTGTTGTGTGTCATCCTCTTTCTGACCTGACAACCCTAGGCTCCCTGTTTCTTGATCAATCTTGACAACAGAGAAGAAAAAAAAATAAAAATTAAATTAGCGCAATAATATTAATGAACCCTATAAATTAAGACCTAAATCAGAACATTAATGCATACAATTGCATACTGCATTTATATTGAATGGTAACACTTTACAATAAGGTTTCATTAGTTAATCTATCTGTCTGTCTGTCTGTCTGTCTATCTATCTATCTATCTATCTATCTATCTATCTATCTATCTGTTTCACTTAACCAAAACTGTCTTTCATATTGAAAACATGCAAACTTAATGCTTTTAAAACTTCTTCAGACTTTCTGGTTAGGCTTTTTAAAGAAAACTTAAAGTTTGTCTACAAACTTTTTTAATCTAATTGTAAAGTGTTACCTTATTATATGGTAAACATCTTGTACACATGTTACAACGCTGCATGATTCAAGCAAATAAATTAGATAATGGCTGTTAGCCTAATGCATGAAAATCCAAATTCAGCATTAACAATCACAATCTTTATTATAATTTGAAGGGCTTTGAAAACATATCTGTGAAAATAAAAGACATTACGAATAAAAAAGATCAAAATAAGCTGCACGTTTGTGCAGTAACGTTAGTGAAAATCTTCAATTTATTTAAGGTTCTTCAATCTTCAATTATTCATAAAGAAAATTAGGCGAAGTTATTCATCAATGACAATGAGCAACCCAATTCGGATACCACATGACAACTTATGGTGCTTGACTTTTTCGCGAAAAAAGAGTGAATAGTTTTTTGCCGTTTTGAATTCATTTCGACCTTCGACGATGGATTCAGTGCGGGTGCGAGCATGGGCGTGTGGTGATGCACGAGCGCGAGTGACTGATTACCATGGCAACGTGAAAGTCACGTGTAGATAGATAGACGATCTTTTCTCTTTGAATTTTAAATCTGTATGTATAACTACACATTGTCTTGCGAAAACCTCACCATGTCGTGAACACTTCCCCTATGAAAAAGTGCGGGGGACAAATTTACATTTTCTAAAAAGTGGGGGGGACACGTCCCCCGCGTCCCCCGCGTAATCTACGCCTATGCAAGCGACGCTCACTTGCAGAACGCAAGCTTCTAGAGGGCACATAAGTCTGAAGTAACAAATTTAGGTAAATGGGTGCAGAGCCAGTGGTAGTTTTGTAGGCAAACATCAATGCCTTGAATTTGATGCGAGCAGCTATTGGTAGCCAGTGCAAATTGATAAACAGAGGTGTGACGTGTATTCTTTTTGGCTCATTAAAAATTAATCTTGCTGCCGCGTTCTGGATTAATTGTAAAGGTTTGATAGAATTGGCTGGAAGACCTGCCAAGAGGGCATTGCAATAGTCCAGCCACAGAACAAGAGCTTGAACAAGGAGCTGTGCAGCATGTTCCGAAAGAAAGGGCTTGATCTTCTTGATGTGGAATAAAGCAAATCTGCAGGATCGGACAGTTTTAGCAATGTGGTCTGAGAAAGTCAGCTGATCATCAATCATAACTCCAAGGCTTCTAGCTGTTTTTGAAGGAGTTATGGTTGATGTGCCTAACTTGATGGTGAAATTGTGATGAAACGATGGGTTTGCTGGAATCACAAGCAGTTCTGTCTTGGCAAGGTTGAGTTGAAGGTGATGGTCCATCATCCAGGAAGAAATGTCTGTTAGACAAGCTGAGATGCGAATAGCAACCGTCGGATCATCAGGATAGAATGAGAGGTAGAGTTGAGTGTCATCAGCATAGCAGTGGTATGAAAAGCCATGTTTCTGAATGACAGAACCTAATGATGCCATGTAGACAGAGAAGAGAAGTGGTCCAAGAACTGAGCTCTGAGGCACCCCAGTAGTTAGATGTTGTGACTTGGACACCTCACCTCTCCAAGATACTTTGAAGGGCCTATCTGATAGGTAGGAATCAAACCATTGAAGTGTGGTTCCTGAGATGCCTTTTGCCAGTAGGGTTGTTAGGAGGATCTGGTGGTTAACCGTGTCAAAAGCAGCGGACAGATCAAGCAGGATAAGTACTGAAGATTTGGATTCTGCTCTTGCCAGTCTTAGAGCTTCAACAACTGAGAGCAAGGCCGTCTCAGTTGAATGCCCACTTCTGAAGCCAGATTGGTTGCTGTCAAGGAGGTTGTTGTTTGTGAGAAATGTAGAGACTTTGTTGAACACAGCTCGTTCAAGTGTTTTTGCAATGAAAGAAAGAAGGGGAAACTGGTCTGTAGTTCTCTAAAAGAGATGGGTTGAGGTTGGGTTTCTTAAGTAGTGGAGTTATACGTGCCTGTCTAAATGATGAGGGAAAAACACCAGTGTGGAGGGATGTGTTGATGATGTGAGTGAGTGCAGGTACAACTGCAGGAGAAATGGCTTGAAGGAGATGAGATGGAATAGGATCAAGCGGGCAAGTAGTAGGGTGATTAGAAAGGATGAGTTTTGAGACTTCTGCCTCAGAGAGTAAAGAGAAGGATGTAAATGAGTGTATGTTTGCTGGTGATATGAGCTTGACTGCTTGTGGTGTGGAAAATTGTGCACTAATGTGTTTAATTTAGTGCTGCAGGTGTAGCAGTGTCCTCTGGTTTGATCAGGGTCTCTGTTAGGGCCATGAGATTAAGCTTTGAATGACTAATAATAGAAGTAATGAAATCAGCTTTGTTTAAAGCAGACTGGCAATTCCAGAGACCAATAGAAAAAGAAAGTAGTGTATTAGCAGATATAGGCAAAGTGTGCAGATTGTTAAGATTGCGCTGTCTACATTGTGTGATGTGTGGTTTGCGAGTGGTAGTGATAGTAGGGATCTGGAAACACATAGTAAGATTTGGTTATAAACAAAAAACAACTGAAACAGAAATGAAACAAGAAGGAAAAAAATTAATCGGAACAATACTTATATTCCCTGCCGGTGTCCCAGCCCGGTGGAGTCGCACGGTAGAGTCGATGGTCTTTACACTCTTCGGTCTTCACACGAGGAGGGCTTAACTGGAGGGCTGCCGCGACCGCTGCCGCGGTATACTAATCTTTTTTAAACCCGACCAAACGGAAATTTAATTCAGCTGAACGCACTTTACTGTTTATCACAACAAAGGTCTAAGCAAGCGCACAACACTGACAACGTATGCGATGCACTTCCACAATGTGGAGCGTATTCAAAACTGAAAATTCTTCATAACAACAGACATTTGGCAAAACTAAATATAACATTTAATCATTTAGCAGACGCTTTTATCCAATGCGACTTACAAATGAGAACAATAGAAGCAGTCAGGTCAACAAGAGAACAACAACATTATACAAGTGCCATGACAAGTCTCAATTAGTCTAGTATAGAACGCATAGCCAGGTGTTTTTTTTTTTTTTTTAATAAATGAAAAGACAAGAAAATGAAAACTGCTAGTGTTGGTTAAGTGCAGGCGAAAAAGATGAGTCTTTAGATGTTTCTTGAAAATGAGTAAAGACTCAGCTGTACGAGTTGAGATTGGGAGGTCTTTCCACCAGCTGGGCACAGTCCAGGAAAAGGTCCGTGAGAGTGATTTTGAACTTCTTTGGGATGGCACCACAAGGCGTCGTTCACTTGCAGAGCGCAAACTTCTGGAGGGCACATAAGATTTAACCAGTGAGTTTAGGTAAGATGGTGCCATGCCAGTGGTCGTCTTGTAGGCAAGCATCAGTACCTTGAATTTGATGCGAGCGGCTACTGGTAGCCAGTGTAACCTGATGAGGAGAGGAGTAACGTGAGCTTTTTTTGGCTCATTGAAGACAACCCTCGCTGCTGCACTCTGGATCAATTGCAGAGGCTTGACAGTACATGCAGGAAGGCCGGCCAGGAGAGCATTACAATAGTCCAGTCTGGAGAGAACAAGAGCTTGGACAAGAAGTTGGGTTGCTTGCTCTGACAGGAGGGGTCTAATCTTCCTAATGTTGTATAGGGCAAATCTGCAGGACCGGGTAGTTGTAGCAATGTTATCTGTGAAGCTTAACTGATGATCCATCACAACTCCTAGGTTTCTGGCTGTCCTCGAAGGAGTAATAGTTGATGAGCCCAGCTGTATAGAGAAGTTGTGATGAAGCAATGGGTTAGCTGGAATCACCAGGAGTTCTGTCTTCGTAAGGAAAGGCTGAAGGTGATGGTCATTCATCCAGCTAGAAATGTCACTCAGACAGGCTGAAATGCAAGCAGCTACCGTCGGGTCATCTGGCTGGAATGAGAAGTAGAGTTGGGTGTCATCAGCGTAGCAGTGATAAGAAAAGCCATGCTTCTGAATGACAGATCCTAATGATGTCATGTAGATGGAGAAGAGAAGTGGTCCAAGTACTGAGCCTTGAGGAACCCCAGTAGCAAGGTGGTGTGACTTTGAAACATCACCCCTCCAAGACACACTGAAGGATCTGTCAGAGAGGTAGGACTTAACCCACAGGAGTGCGGTTCCAGAGATGCCCATCTTTCTGAGGGTGGACAGGAGAATCTGGTGATTAACAGTGTCAAAAGCAGCAGACAGGTCCAGTAAGATGAGTACCGAGGATTTTAAAGCTGCTCTTGCTAGTCGCAGGGCTTCAGTAACCGAGAGCAGAGCAGTCTCAGTTGAGTGGCCACTTTTGAAGCCAGGTTGGTTGCTGTCCAGGAGGTTGTTCTGTACAAGGAACATAGAAAGCTGGTTGAACACAGCTCGCTCAAGTGTCTTTGCAATGAATGGAAGAAGGGATACCGGTCTGTAGTTTTTAAGAAGCGCTGGATTTAGAGATGGTTTCTTGAGCAGTGGGCTTACCCGAGCCTGCTTGAATGCTGAGGGAAATGTTCCAGAGTGAAGAGAGGAGTTGATAATGTGAGTAAGCGAAGGTATGACTGAAGAAGAGATCGCTTGAAGGAGGTGAGTGGGGATCGGATCAAGTGGACAAGTAGTAAGATGATTGGACAGGAGAAGTTTGGAGACGTCCATCTCTGACAGTGGGGAGAAGGAGGAGAAAGAGTGTGCGTCGGTTATTGTGAAGTTGTCCTCAGTCTGCGGTGTGGAGAATTGGTCACTGATGGATCTTGTCTTATTTGTGAAGAAAACTGCAAAGTCGTCCGCTGTAAGAGTCGATGGAGGAGGTGGTGGTGGCGGATTAAGAAGAGAAGAGAAAGTCTTGAAGAGTGTCCGAGCATCACAACAGTTGTTAATTTTGTTGTGGTAGTAGGATGTTTTAGCCGTGAAGACATTTGCAGAGAAGGAAGAGAGGAGTGACTGATACACACTGAGGTCGGTAGAGTTACTTGATTTCTGCCATTTCCTCTCTGCAGCCCTGAGTTTAGAGCGATGTTCACGGAGAACCTCGGACAGCCAGGGGGCAGATCGGAGGGTTCGTGCTGGTCTAGACAACAGTGGGCAAAAGTTGTCCAAGCAAGATGTTAAAGTGGAGCAAAGAGTCCGTAGCGCTGTTCGTGTCCAGAGCAGAAAACTGAGAGAGTGCAGGAAGCGTGGATGAAACCACAGAAGATAGGCGAGATGGAGAGAGTGAGCATAGGTTCCGTCGAAAGGTGACCTGCGTTGGAGTGTGAGGCACGTCAGGAGTAAGTGCGAGGTTAGCAGTAATGAGGAAGTGGTCTGAGGTGTGCAGTGGAGCAACTGAAGAGTTGTCCAAAGAGCAACAGCGCGTGTAGATGAGGTCCAGTTGGTTGCCTGATTTGTGAGTCGCTGTAGTAGACACTAGCTTGAGATCAAATGAGATGAGCAGAGTTTTGAAGTCAGCAGCATGGGGTTAATCTAGGTGGATGTTGAAGTCACCAAGCAGTACCAGAGGAGTACCATCTTCAGGAAAGTTTGATAGCAGCACATCCAACTCCTCCAAGAAGTTTTCCAATTGACCTGGGGGACGATAAATGACCACAAAGTGGATTTTAACAGGGTGGGTTACAGTAATGGCATGTGATGCAAATGAACCAGTACCTGTAGGTGATGGCTGAAGATCAAATTTCCATTCTTTTGATATAAGGAGACCCGTACCTCCACCCCTCCCAGTGGTACGAGGAGTGTGGGAACAAGTGAAATTAGTGGAGAGGGCTACAGGGGTGGCAGTATCTTCAGGTTTGATCCAACTCTCAGTCAGTGCCATGAGGTTGAGACCGGAATGAGTAGCAATAGAAGAAATGAAGTCTGCTTTGTTAACTGCAGACTGGCAGTTCCAGAGACCAACTGGAATAGAGAGCGTAGTAGTAGAGGTCAGAGGGACAGGCCGTAGGTTTGTCAGACAGGCCTTCCTGCGACGTACATAGCGTGCTCTCCGTGTGTTAGTAGTGATAGTAGAGATCTGAAAGCACATAGTGACTACATGTGTAAGAGATATTTGAGAACAAGGTATACAAAAAGTAAAGAAAGAGGAGAAAAGCAATACTCAAGTGCCCTGTCGGTGTCCTTGCTCGGTGGAGTTGCACAGGTAGAGTCGATTGTCTTTACACTCGTCGGTCTTCACACGAGGGCTGCCGCCACCGCTGCCGCGGTGAAACCTAACACTTTTGTATTTGCCTTATTACCTGTGATAGAAGTCAGCTGGCCACGCCTCACTATTTAGCAGATCGAAACTGGGCAGTCCCGTGATAGGCAAACGCAAAACCAAGCGCCACTTTCAGCACGTATTTACCAGGGTAAGACACACACAATTTAAACCAAAAACTTTCCTAGCAATGACGATCACACAGTAGTCTAATGAGAAAACAACACAAAACACTCAAGCCTCATTGCTTTCTGGGAGGATCACCAAATGCTGCAAATTCTCAAATTTATTCGATACCTGCTTATCTTTTATTTTTGTTTTGTCTTAAAGTTAAACATTCATATTTTTCATTGGATCGTTTTCAGCGTAGAGAAGCTTGTTTATGGCTTTGCATGATAATTTGTTTTTTATTTCTTTTTAAGTTTTGTAGAATTTCGTTAACTTTGATCAGATTACAGTGAACTCTGTGTCGCCACTTTGTCTTTAAACCTCAGTGCTTTTGTTATATGAGATCAATGCTTTACATGACCTCTTAGAGCCTCAATCTCCACGGACTTCAAAGCATCTTTGGAATGTTTTACAACCAAACTAGATAGCATTCAATCACAGTGGCTGACCATGATCTGCACATCCGTAATCTCGAGTCCAGCACTACAGTAGGTGTGTCCCAAATCACCCCTGAGACAGAGGAGTCCAGAGATGATGGCAGGTACAGTCTTTTTAATGAGCAAATAAGGATGCACTGCAAGGCTGATAAACAGAAGTGAAAATTCACAAAGGTGCTTGACTGCTTCTTCTCAAAATGGTAACAGAGGATATCAGCCGCAGATCCGGGTAGCTCTTGAACAGAGAGATCTAGAATACTGACGAGATGAGAAGCTCTCTGCAACCCTCAACGAAGACCGCTGTGTACAGCACAGAAGAGGTAAACACAACAGCAAAACTGAGGCTCTATATGTAACACTACTTAGACAGGACTGGACTAGACTAGACACAACAAGAAACAACTACAGAGAAGTCACGGTTACACTCTGCTCCGTGCATCTAGGTCAAACAATAATCCGACAACACAGACACGAAAAAGAGAGCTAGAATATAGCGAGGGCAAAAGAGGCAGATAGAGAACAGGTGAACAGGAGAGAATGAGATCCAGCTGAAGGTAATGAGGGGTACAGATAGTGGGTAAGAGTGAAAGAAGAGAAAGTAGGACATAAATCAACCAGCAGAGGGAGGCAAGGGATGAGAAAAGAGAAGGAAAGTGCCAGGATCATGACAGTACCCCCTCCTCAAGGTGCGCATCCTGGCGCACTAGAAGACGGGGACTGATGGGAGCGGTAAAAATCGTCGATAAGCGAGCGGTCCAGAACGTCCCGGGAGGCGATCCAGCATCTCTCATCAGGACCATAACCCTCCCAATCAACCAGAAATTGATGACCCCCTCCCCCTGGGGCGAACATCAAGCAACCTACAAACTCGGTAGACGGGAGAGCCCTCGACACAAACCGGGGACATGACAGGACGAGGGGGAGCACGAATAACAAGCTTCAAACAAGAAACATGAAACACAGGATGAACACGTCAGAGATTGGCAGGCAACCTAAGTCTAACTGAGACTGAGCTAATAACCTTAATGATGCAGAAAGGTTCAATGAATTTGGGAGCCAGCTTACGTGAGGGGTACTGAAGGGGAAGGTTAGTCGTAGAGAGCCAAACCCTCTGTCCACGGATATAACGGGGTTTCTGACACAGCGCTTATTAGCGGACCGGCACATGACGGAGCGCGATCTACAAAGGGCGGATTGGACCGTTCTCCAAGTTCGTCTGCAATGCTGGATGAACACTCGTACGGAAGGCACCTTGGATTCGGTGTCAGAAGGAAAAAGAGGGGGCTGGTAACCTAAGCAGCCTTGACACGGCGACAGACCGGTAGCAGATGCGGGGGTGGAATTGTAGGCATATTCTGCCCATGGAAGCTGTTCTACCCAAGATGCGGGGTTACTAAATGCGAGACTACGCAACAGCCGACCGATAGATTGATTAGCGAGTTCGGCCTGACCGTTCGTCTGTGGGTGAAACCCGGAGGAGAGACTGGCTGAGGGACCGATAAGGAGACAAAACTCCTTTCAGAAGCGGGAGGAGAATTGTGGTCCTCTATCAGATACTACGTTCTCGGGGAGACCATGGATCCTAAAAACGTGTTCTACAACAGTCTGGGCGGTCTCTCTGGCAGACGGGAGTTTACGTCTTGAAAGAAGTAAGCGCAGTGAGGGGGGCTGCTACCTGACTGAAATTCTGAATAAAATGTAGATAAAAATTAACAAAACCCGGAAAATGTTGAAGAGAGACACGAGACTCTGGCCTGGGCCAGTCAGTAACAGCGCGAATTTTGACAGGGTCCATACTAATACCCTGGGAAGAGATAACAGAACCGAGAAACGTGACAGATTGAGCGTGAAAGGTGCATTTCTCTGCCTTGACAAAAAGACGGTTCTCCAAGGGTCGTTGAAGGACCTGTCTTATATGTTGCATATGAACTTGGAGACTTGGAGAGGAAATCAAAATATCATCAAGGTAAACAAACATGAACAGGTTTAACATGTCTATAAGGACATCATTAACAAGAGCCTGAAATACGGAGGGGGGCGTTAACTAGCCCGAACGGAAGAACACGATATTCAAATTGCCCAAAGGGTGTATTAAACGCAGTCTTCCACTTGTCAACCTCCTTGATTCGTACAAGATGATATGCATTGCAAAGGTCCAGTTTTGTGAAGTATTGTGCCCCCTTGCAAAATCTCAAAAGCTGATGACATAAGGGGTAGCGGGTAACAGTTCTTAACCGTTATGTCATTCAAGCCTCTGTAATCTACGCAGGGGCACAGCGTGCCATTCTTCTTCTTCACAAAAAAGAACCCAGCCCCTGCAGGAGAGGTAGAGGGAATGATAGTGCCCATGTCCAATGATTCTGAGAGATATTTCTCAAGAGCCTTACGCTCGGGGATCGAGAGAGAATAGAGCCTCCCACGAGGAGGAGTGGTTCCCGGAAGAAGCTCTATGCTGCAATCATATGGCCAATGCTGAGGAAGAGATGTGGCCCGGGAACGACTGAAAACCGCCCGCAGATCGGAGTACTCCTCAGGAACTCCAGACAAATTCCCCCTCTCCTCCTGAAAAACAGAAACAGTAGACACCGGAGAGGCAGCAGACACAAGACATTTAACATGACATGACAGACCCCAGGAGAGTATGGAATTCTTAGCCCAATTAATATGAGGATTATGTTCAGTCAACCATGGATGGTCCAAAACTACAGGGGTATCAGTGGAATTAAAAACTAAAAAAAGAAATAGTCACTCTGTGGTTACCGGACACGGTGAGACTCACCGGTGCTGTGGAACAGTTAACCTGGGAAAGAACGCTACCATCCAGAGCGAAGATAGAAGTGGGATCCCGAAGATCTACGAGGGGAATACCCTGTTTCAGGGCCTAGCTCTTGTCCATAAAATTTCCCTCTGCTCCAGAGTCTATATGGCCAATGCGGAGGAAGAGATGTGGCCCGGGAGCGACTGAAAACCGCCCGCAGATCGGAGTACTCCTCAGGAACCCCAGACAAATTCCTGGCTCCTCCTGAAAAACAGAAACAGTAGACACGGGAGAGGCAGCAGACACAAGACATTTAACATGACATGACAGACCCCAGGAGAGTATGGAAATCTTAGCCCAATTAATATGAGGATTATGTTCAGTCAACCATGGATGGCCCAAAACTACAGGGTTATCGGGGGAATTAAAAAATAAAAAATAAATAGTCACTCTGTGGTTACCGGACACGGTGAGACTCACCGGTGCTGGGGAACAGTTAACCTGAGAAAGAACGCTACCATCCAGAGCGAAGATAGAAGTGGGATCCCGAAGATCTATGAGGGGAATATCCTGTTTCAGGGCCCAGCTCTTGTCCATAAAATTTCCCTCCGCTCCAGAGTCTATCAAGGCTGGACAGGAAGCAGAAGATTCGGCCCAGTGGAGAAGAACAGGGAAGGTGGTCCGGAAGCCCGGTTGAGGGTCCAGAGAAGAGGCGCTCACCATTCTCCCTCTTACGACTGGTGAGCTCTGGCTTTTACCGGGCACGCGGCGACGAAGTGTCCCTCCGAGCCGCAGTAGAGGCAGAGGCGGTTGACAATCCGACGCTGGCGTTCAACAGCTGAGATTTGGATCCCTCCCAGCTGCATCGGTTCATGTGCGATAGACTGTTGATGGAGACTGTTGAACGGAGTAGGCATTGTCAGAGCGTGGTGAGCCCGTTGGCGCAGCTCAAAGCGCTTCTCCACTCGCAAGGCGGAATCCATCAGAGGATCAAGGCAGTACCTCTCGGGCCAACACTTCGTCCCTTATCTTGGCATCTAGTGCCTCAATGTAAGGCCTGTCCCTGCATCTCTACAGCGGTCTGGAAAGGGTGACCCCCAGCCTGATCCATTCCTTCTGGCTGGATTATTCTGTAATGAGACAGAGGGGTCAAGAGATGATGGTAGGTACAGTCTTTTCAATGAGCAAATTAGGATGCGCCACAAGGCTGATAAACAGAACTCAAAATTCACAAAGATAACACAGGGTGCTTGACTGCTTCTTCTCAAAACGGTAACAGAGGATTTCAGCCGCTGATCCGGGCAGCTCTTGAACAGAGAGAACTGGAGTACTGGCGAGATGAGAAGCCCTCTGCAACCCTTAACGAAGACCGCTGGGTACAGCACAGAAGAGGTAAACACAACAGCAAAACTGAGGCTCTATGTGTAACACTACTTAGACAGGACTGGACTAGACTAGACATGACAAGAAACAACTACAGAGAAGTCACGGTTACACTCTGCTCCGTGCATCTAGGTCAAACAATAATCCGACAACACAGACACGAAAAAGAGAGCTAGAATATAGCGAGGGCAAAAGAGGCAGATAGAGAACAGGTGTTATGATGAGAGAATGAGATCCAGCTGAAGGTAATGAACAACCAGCAGAGGGAGGCAAGGGATGAGAAAAGAGATGGAAAGAGCCAGGATCATGACAAATTATGGTTTTAAACTACTTTTTATTGTCAGAACATGACAAATTCTTTATTGAGGTCGAATACAAATTTCAATATTATTAGTATGATCAATATCAATAGAATACAATATTATTAATATTAATAGAACATATTAAATATCTTTATAGAAAAAATAAAAATTGTAACATGATACAACACTCATAACATGGCTCTGACTCAAAGCACTGTAACTCTGCATTTGAAGTATATTTGTCAATAAACAAAAATAACAATAAAGAACAAATGCCAGCATGCCAATCCCTTTGTACAGCTGATTTGAAACATTGTGTAAAATGTTTTAGCTGTCTGACAATATACATAAAATTGAACAGTAAATGCTGACTAAGATTAAGATTGTTATTTTGTTTAACAAGCAAAGACATTACGCTACAAGTTACATGCAAAAAAGACAAGTCTGTCTACAGTCTCAGGTTTTAAAGCTACCCTATGGACAGGTCATAATGTTCCCTCCTGTACTGAAAATCCTCTCGGAAGGGGAGCTGGTAGCAGGGATACTTTACTTTTGGGTTTCTTCCGCCAATCTAGGGGTTCTATTTCACTGAACGAACTGAACATACAGCGAACGACTCACTTTCCTCTCGCAGCGAACGACTCATTTTCCTCACGCAGCGAACGATTCACTTTTCTCACGAGTCACGCAGCGAACGACTCACTTTCCTCACGCAGAAAGCAACTCACTTTCCTCACGAGTCACGCAGCGAACGACTCACTTTCCTCATGCAGAGAGCAACTCACTTTCCTCACGAGTCACGCAGCGAACGACTCACTTTCCTCATGCAGAGAGCAACTCACTTTCCTCACGAGTCACGCAGCGAACGACTTACTTTCCTCACGCAGAGAGCAACTCACTTTCCTCAGCGAACGATTCACTTTCCTCACGCAGTGATCAACTCACTTTCCTAAGCGAACGACTCACTTTCCTCACGCAGCCGGAGACCCACTTTTCGCAGTCGGAGAGTCACTTTCCTCTCGCAGCGGACCACTGACTCTCTCTTTATGTAGGGACCGAATAATATAATTAAAGTGACTTCTATATTGCATCCAAAAGAATATTTAGATATATTTAAATATTCAAAAAGGTGTAAATTTTTTTTTACTTTCATTAAAATATTTCAATAAAATGAAATAATTGCCTATTGCAAATTTATGAATCCATGGTTAACTTTTTTCTGCAGTCACTGGGCTATATGTATTGAGACATTTTTAAATTTATATTTTGTAAAAAATAATAAAAAATAAACCTGAATTGTAATCTAAACATCTGTATTTTCATACAATTTCATAAATAAGTAGGCTATAATATGCTGGACCACAGGCGTATCGCGCTGTGTGAACGTGTTCATGTGATTGGCTTATAAGTAAACAATCCCCCACGTGGAGTGCGTTCTTGTGATTGGCTAAAAGAAGGGAGATATCTGATTGGTTGCAGATCATTCCCTGTTTAAAAAAAGGCATTTGTGTGTCGAGCTAAGTCAGGGGAGTCTCAAAATTCACACACAAATGCAGTGAAGTTCACAGACCGCAAGCAGTTTGTAAATCAAGATATATGTGTGTGTGCATCAGAAATACGTTTCTGAATCTTGTCCTGTGCATTTGTGAATCTTGAGCGCATTTGTAAATGTTGTTTGCATTTCTGAATTGTGTGTGTATTTCTGAATTTTGTGTGCATTTCTGAATTTTGTATGCATTTGTGAATCTTCTGTGCTTTTTAAATTTTTTGTGTGCATTTGTAAATTTTGTGCGCATTTGTGTATCCTGTGTTTGTATTTATGAATCCTGTGTGTGCATATGTGAATGTAGTGTGTGCATTTATCTTTATTGAGACTCTTTTGGCTCCATACAGAAATGACTCGGTGATTTAAACTAGCCAAATAGGAGAAGCACTCAGAAGGCTTTTCGATCTGCAAATCGCAATCATTTACCATGGATTTACTGTAGCATCACTCACTGCACCATGGTATTCTGGCAGAAATTTGGGATATTCATGCTGAATTTTATTACTGGAGTAATGGTATATAATTACAGTATGTATTTGGGATTAAGCTATAGCATGTGTGCATCTATACTGAATGTTTTCAGACTACTGTTTTTCATACAAACAGGCTACCTAAAAACCATATAGTTATATTTTCTACCGTGGCATTATGTGCATATATGTGCAGCTTTAACTGTGTTTATCATGATTTAAATGTATGTTACTAAGGGAGATTGATGCTTAATTTAAAAATAAATTAATTGGCCAGAATAAATTTAAAAACCACATAAAACTGAGGTTGCTACAATTTTTAGAGATCTTAACTGATTTTGATAATGAACAAAAATTTACCCCTGCATCCTAACTCAAGCTACTATCGGGATAATTTGATTATCAGGATATATTTGAAACAATATCACTCATTAGAGCCTGCAGAATCTAAGAATTTTTTTCTGTTTAGATATTTATTTTGTTAAGGAAAATTAATGGTCTGGACCTACTTATCAAGCTTCTCAAGTGCCATTTTGTCTTAAGTGCTGAGAATTTATGAAATTTACTCCTACTTTTAAACTTAAAGCCGAGTTCAGACTGCACGATTTTAGACCAGTTTTTGGCTCACCGAGAAATCACAGACAAATACCTGAAATCACTGGCAAATCAGTGCTCATTCATTGAGTGACAATCAATCGTTGTAAATGAGCAAAGACGCGATCTGAGAGAATCGCTGACGAGTCGCCGATGCCGTGAGATATTTGGCTTGCTAAATATCTGGACCTGTTGGCGATTCAAAATCCTGCTATGTGAAAAGTGTTCTGACTGAAAACTACATCAGCGATGACCGACAGCCAATGAAAGAGCAAGATACAGAGCAGCGTAGAGTTCGGGGAGGAGTTATAGACCACAATATCAGCAAGCATGGCTTCTTTTCTTTTTCTTGTTTTCGCTGCAAATCAGCGCACAGGCAATTCGTATTGTTAGCTTCTTGCGGGTTACCATTTTTAATAATAATCCTAGTCTCACGTGAGAACTCTGGTCTTGCACGCGTGTTTTGTGTTTGGTTGTGAAACGCAGTTTGTGTGCCAGACAGGTTTGTCTGCGATTCTTCCTTTTGTAAAGTCACTGTGCAGTGTAAACACAGCAGCGTCTGAATGCTGCCCAAGATAGTCATGCAGTGTGAAAAGAACAGTGACCAGACTACTTTGAAAATTGTTCAGTCTGAACTCGGCTTAAGTATAAAAGCAAGTTATCAAATTTCTTAAGGCTAAGAATCACTCTTACGGTGCCAGTTATTTAAGACCGCTCGAGAGGTCTCTCAAATGGTTAGGAGTTGCCAGTAGGGGCTTGTGGTGGTGCTGAGACAGAGACGTAAGCTAATCTTTCAGGAGAGGAAGAATGTTCTTGAAATGTTTGACAACGAGCAGTTAATAAAACAGTTTCATTTTACATTTTCTATGTTTTTGACATAATACTAATAATAACAATAACAATAATATTGCTGTCATCAAAGACATCAGCCACAGGCCATATCTCTGACTATCATCGATACAAAATACCATAATGTATTCTCTTGAAAAATCTTTATTGTCAAATGTGCATTGAATTTAAAGGCCTTTATACAAAGTTTATTACAAAGCGTAATAAAGCGTTGGTTATTATTGTTAAGCCTCTTTCACAAAGACTAGATAAAACGGACTGAATCATCGCTTTTGCTTAAAACAACTGATTTATTAAAGTCGTGTTTAGAGACACAAAAAAGGGGGGGGGGGCTTCCTCACCATCTTCAATTTGAAGTGTTACACAGTTGTGTAAGACACGAACCAAAACATCTCATTAATATGATATCAGTCCTGTTACACATATTTTGTGTACTATCAATTTTAAGAGCGTACGGCATATGGTGCATGCAGATTATACTTTAAAGCTGTGAAGCTAAATCAATGAGTTTATTAGGATGCTTTATTTCTTCTATAGACTTATACTTTAGACATGTAGAACACATCCACGTTTTTTTTTTATTTTTTTTTTTTATGTGTAGGCCTGTAAAAATTGGTCAGTCGTGACTCGTATCCAAAAATGATCAATGCATAAAAATGCGACTATGAACATCAACTAAAAATAATGAAAGACAATAATCATCAATATGCATTCACAAAGATAATGCTATTTGAATGTTTCATTGATATAACATGACAGTGAGTTGTTAGTAAAGCAAATTTAGTTTAAGTTTAAGTTTAAGTTTAGAGACATCATTGCATGGTGACTAAAGGATCTGACTAATTGGTTCTTTGAAGCGGTTCATTGAGTCAAACTCCCAAAAGAATCGGTTTGTGAAAATTAATCTGACTTTTCATCACTAACACTGCCAAATTGTACCATCGCCACAGGGAAGGAGCGTATACTTCACAAATAGTGCGGAGATGTTTTTTTATATAGGGAATCTGAGCATGTGTATATTTAGAAGTCGGGAGTTTTAGACCGCTACCCTGTATGAGCACTCTGGGTCTTGCCCCTGGCGGCCATGTTTGAAGAACGAACAACTCGAATATCCCAAAGACTCAAAACAGGTGAACTACTTAACAAATTCCAGTGCAGAACTATAGGATTTTGCAAATTCATGACTGAATGAATCGCTCCCTGAGACGAAACGTTCTTCCCGAGTCACATTAAAGATTCTCAGGAATTAGTTATCTTCATGAATGCTGAGAAGCCATTCGATAAAGTCCATATTTTTTTTTTTACACACTAAAAAAAATGGTTTTCCTGATAAATTTATAGTTTGGATTAGGCTTTTATACACCTCTCCCACAGCTTGTGTGCAGACAAATAATAATTATTCAAAGTATTTCACCCTTGGTCGTGGGGCACTCTCCCTTCTGCTATTTGCAATAGCCGTTGAGACCTTGGTAATTGCTTTTAGATCCAGTTAAATAGCTGGTATATGGAGGAGAGGGATAAAGCATTTCTCTATACGTAGATGATCTTTAGCTGTGTCTGACCCCGGTACCTCTATTCCCTTGGTGTTGAACCTGTTAACGGATTTAACATTAATAATAATAATGATAATAATAATAATAGATGTTTTTTTTGTACAAAATAAGATTGTTAAAAGGATTTCTGAAGGATTGTGTGACTGGAGTAATGATGCCAAAAAAATTCAGCTTTGAAAGTCAGCTTTGATTGTTCCTAATAAACTGCTCCCCCAAGTGAATATTAAAGTATGTTGTGGGATAATTAAATATATTCTAAATAAACTACAAACATAAAATTATATACATTTATTTTGTTCTCACATTCTTTCTTGTAACTCCTTCCTCTCAGTGACACAGCTGACTGAGAGGCTCATTATGCAGCTCATTATGCAGCTCATTATGAAGCTCATTATGCAGCTCATTATGCAGCTCATTATGAAGCTCATTATGCGGCTCATTATGCAGCCCTTTGTCTTCTCAGGTGTAAGACACAATGATATTCATGATAGTTGACGCCTACTCGCATATGACTTTTACCAACAAAAAGTGTCTTAGAAAATTTAAATCAATATATTGTTTTCTGTGAGTGAGTAAACAAGATGATTTTCACATAATTTAGAAAGAAAGATTCTAGGCTACAAGCTCCAGTTCTCAAAAATCCCGGGAACCATTGTTCTTTATGTGTTTTTTTGCCTTATTCAAGTGATTTAACATTTTTAGTTTTTCACTAACCACGCATAACATTTTTTTTCTCAAAAACACAATCATGTACATACATGCTGCTCACATATTATTATAGCCCAGTTTGTGCTGATTACAGTGAGATTAGACTTTACCCATTCAGATATTTATAAGAAACTGAAGAAAGCACAAATGTCAGGGCATGACAAAACTTCTCCAGGCCCCAAAAATACCCTTAGACTCCAGAGGGTTAACCAAAGTATGTTATAGACTTTTCTTTCAGACCCTAAAGAATCGTATCAACTTGTGGAAAATCGGCATCCGATGACCCCTTTAGAAAGTAAAACAAAATAAACAATGATTTGTTAATAAAATTAGTAATACTGTAAAATAAAGTTTTAATGGTTATAATTCCCATAGATTATCAGTAAAATAATGTCAAACCTACTGAGGATATTTAAATAACAATAACATTCAACATTTGATAAAATGTAAACATAAAAATAACTTTTAATGTCCACCTAACAGAAGACAGACTTCATTATAATTCAGTGTATTATCATCTGTGCCATCAATTTTTAGTATTCTTCAATTCAAGGACAGTGCTTTTCTTGACAGTATAGTGTCCCCATCACTATACTGGGGCATGTTGTGCGAAATCTATTGCTTGTTCTCAGTCTAAAGCTGTTTGAGTTGTAAAAAGTTGAAAGAACTTTTCTATGAGGGACCAGCTGAGGGCACTAAAAACACATTTCCGGGACCGTGATGACAAACATTGTTTGCTTCAGTCACCACTGCAGTAGAACAGGTTTTAATAATGTAGCTATTTCATTTTATTGTTTGAATCACTTCACAAGCTGCTTGCTTTTACATCGTTTTCAAACTGTTTTCAGTTCAACAAATGTTTGGTTCTCAGACAATTTTTCATAATAATAAAATAAATAAGAAAACGTGTAGAAAGGGTAAACATAATACGCAACGCCTTTAGTCGTACAACTTTTCCTGTCATTTCATTTAATGAAATTACTAATTTATTTACCACGTTTCGCATTGGTTTTGATTAACACAAGATAAACAGAACGAGAGTTGCATAGAAAAAGAGTTTCAAAATGCTACAAAGGTCCATGAAAACAACAGTTTAAATATTGCACAAATTATTCATAATGAGTCATAATCATCACGCTATTGCTGAACATTTTCTCGAATTTACAAAGTGAGCAACACATTTTTAATTTATTTCCACAATTATTATTTCTCTTATCTTCTTACCTATTTATTTTTATATTGCATGTACTTTTTTCTGGATTTCTTTTATTATAAACGGCTTTGAATACTACTTGGAAGCAGATTATTAAACACTTTATACATTATCTGTGCAGAGTGAAAATCAACAAATTTAAAGCATATAATATAATAAATAATATATTTGTTGGTTCATAATAGTCAACTGGTTTTACAATCCTTATAGCTCTTTTTGTAAAGTATACAATACATATGAGTTTTGTTTCAAAAATACATACAGTTTCATTAAATATTACAATTGATTTACACTTTTTTTGTTTGATGGAAGAGCAAAAATCAGCTTCTTTATTGAACTGTTGTATAGAAACAATATCACACTCTCAAATCTCTTCAAGAAATAGAAATCCGTGAAAGAAATGAACAAACATGAGGCTGTATTTCCTCTTTCTATAGAAATAAACCTGTGCAAGACTTATCATGCCACATGTGGAAATGTTGGGCAACAACCTGGAACCTTTATGATTGGTAGTAAGTCAATAACATGTCAAAACTAGCAGCAGCAGACAAGCTGAAGGAGATGTTTGGTGACAGCTGAAAGAGACTCACTTCAACACTTTCTCTGACTTCATCCATGTGTCGAGCATTTTTCCACACCTCTTCCTCGTGCCCCATGCTTAGCCCCTAAAGCCCCCCAACAGCTGAGATTGGTTCTAGCTCGGCTGCAGCTGTTTCCCGCGCTTACAGCTGCACGTCGTGGGGCAACTGTTGCCGACTAGAGCTTGCCTGAAAAGTTGCTACACGTTGCTAAATGATGTCATATGCTACTCAGCATATTCACAATGTTCATACATTTGCACTCGACCGAGTGCTTCCCTCTTACTCTTGTTCTGACATGCAGAACTAGATGTTAATATAGTTGAATAAAGCTGTTATCATTTTCCTGTTGTCAGAAAACAGAAGAAACATAAACACGTGACTAAAACCAGAAGTTACTTCAAAGCTACCGCTCTGCACTACAACACTGATTCATAATCGATATGTCATCTGATAAATGTTCTTGTTTTCTCTCAACACTTTTTAACACTGAGAAAGTTTGTACATCTGACAGCTGGGTCAAGTTGCGTAAACTTGGTCACTGTGTTAAGACTGTGTCTTAAGAACTAGTCTGACCAACTAGCAGGTAACCAAGGGGTTATGAGTCTTATTTATTTAAATTTTTGGGGGGTTTTCAAAAGTGAAAACAATCTACGTTTTTAAGTAACTATTAAATTGACTGTTTAGTGTTCAAATGTAAATCTGGAATGTATAAATATATCACAGTTGCTTTATGGTGAAGTCTGATAGCATTAGATGTTATTGTAAAGACCAGCCATTGATCCAAGGACAAAATTCAATGGTGTAAGTGAAGCTGAATGTAGGGCTTTTATTCACGTTTTTTTTTTACAACTTTTCACTTTATTTGTTAATTTAGTTTCAGCTTAAAGGAACACTCCACTTTAAAAAAAAAATAAAATAAAAATAGGCTCATTTTCCAACTTCTCTAGAGTTAAACAGTTGATTTTTTCTGTTTTATTTTTAATCCATTCAGTCGATCTCCGGATCTGATGGTAGCGCTTTTAGCTTAGCTTAGCATAGATCATTGAATCTGATTAGACCGTTAGCATCTCATTCAAAAATGACCAAAGAGTTTCTATATTTTTCCTATTTAAAACGTTACTCTTCTGTAGTTACATTGTGTAGTAAGACCGACGGAAAATGAAAAGTTGTGATTTTCTAGACTGATACGGTTAGGAACTCTACTCTCATTCCAGCGTAATAATCGAGGATTATTAATATCACTACGCCTGCTGCACACGGTGGCAAAGTTCCTTGATTATTATGCCGAAATAAGAGTATACTAGTGATTTTGAACCATATCATAACTTTTCATTTTCTGTTAGTCTTAGAACATGATGTAACTACAGAAGAGTCAAGTTTTAAATAGGAAAAATATAAAAACTCGTTGGTCATTTTTGAGTGAGATGCTAATCAGATTCAATGATCTATGCTAAGCTAAAAGTGCTACCGCCAGACCCAGTTATAAGCTGAATTGTTTAGAAAATGGTACAACTCAACTTTTTAACTCTAAAGAAGTTGAAAAATGAGCCTATTTTCAAAAAAAGTGGAGTACTCCTTTAACCTACAATTACAGACAATTTTGCCAAAGCAACTTTCAGCTGAAGTCTGACTATTTCTAATTATTTTAAAATTTAGACCGAGATATTTATCAGTTTAGTTCCATTTTAATTGGGATATTTATATTTTCTATTCTATTCTCTTACTCTTCAGTTGTTATTTCATTAGGGTCCTACAGAGTCTAACTGTGTGTTCATTTAATTTATCAGGTAAAACTGTATCATTGCAATTATATGAACAAACGATTATCAGATACTTTGAAGGGACACCAAGTAACCACAATAGGAGAACATAGTTATTTTAAGTTTTAAAGAGACATCAAGATCAATTTAAAGTTGGGACCAAATCAACGATCACACTGCGATATTTAAAATACCAAATTAGCCCAAAATGGAAATGTATTTAACTAATTACATTTAATTTAAATTAATTATAATTATTTATATCAGCTGCCAGTAGTAACCGTAGCAGAATTAATCATACAATCAACCAATTTGTTCGTCCAGTGAAGAATTAGTGTAATTTCATATCAACTCTTAAATTTTTTTTTTTTGTGTGGCCACAGAAGATAATTATCCTATTGCACTAATGCATTAGAGCTCTTTCTCTAAACAGTCCTCAGGATGATGAATAGAAAGAAGGTCAAGGCGCTCTATCAAAACATTAGTTTTAAAGTAACAAACATCTCTTTCCAACAAACCTGTTTTCTTTCTTTACAATAGCTGACACTTGCTTTGTTTCCTTCCCGTGTGTTTGTGTGCCAAACCGACTGGAGTGCAAGAGAGAGGAGAGACTGCTTTTACTTCTAACCCGTTCTCTCTCGGATCTCTCTCTTTCTCACGTCTGGTCTCTCTCTTTGTTCTGTGGGAACATGTAAACTCTGAGCAAATGTTCCTCCCACACACAGCACTGCGGGACAGTGAAAGAAGTCCTACACGCTGATGGAGGTCTGAACAATAGATGCATACCTGAACACACCTCCGCTGTATCTTCTGTTCATCCCTCCATTTCCTCAAGGAGAGTTCATTATCTTTCTGTTATTGTGTAGAACTAAACACGTAATGAATCCATGTGAACTGTGTGGATCCATGTGTATACTGAGGTAGCGGTTTCTTTTTCTTTTGTAAATGTGTGAATAGATGGTTCTGAGAATTTGTGGTGAGAAAAGCCAAACTTTAATGACAATATTAAATAGTTGCCAAATCTCGTTACAAACACAGTGATGTTTAGTTAGTGAGACTTACACACATTTTTCTCTGTTGTGGTTTTGAGGTAATAATTCAAAGCAGAAACACTATATAAAATCCAAAAGGTGGCACCAGAAAGAGAAAGTTGATTCACACTCATCTCTATTTCATTTCCCTTCCAAACCAGTCCCAAGTTCCCAGAATCAACAACAAATCCATCGCGCTCGTCCTCCTAAAACACACACACACACACACACACACACACTTTTTCCATGTTTAATGGATACTCTCCATAAACTTCATGGTTTTTCTACTGTACAAACTGTACTTTCTCATACCTCCTTATCCTAATGTTCAAAAAACTCAATTTTATATTAATATAATCAATGATAATTGAAAATTTAAGATGCAAGAAGTTTTCCGTGGAACTATCTGTATATTAAAGCGATTGTTATTTAATGGGGACATTCCATAAACCAAATAAATAAACGCTGTGTGCGTCTGTTATCCATCATTTGTGCTTCACCGTGCAGAATCTGTTAGTAAGAAATGCTTTCTAAAGGATGCCTGAGAGTGAAATGAGTCACGTCTGCTCTCTCTTAAGAGTTCCTCCTCAAACTATCTGGCCAACGCAAGAGGAAACCAGAGAAAAACTAGTCTTCCTAAAGCCACCCACATCCCATCTGCTCATTAATTATCAGTTTTATTCTTATCATGGCTGTTGTCGTGATAATGGACTGAAGTTTTGCTAATTGCCGCACTGGTCATCGGACTGAAGTCCTGTTATAGAGTACAGTATGGGGGGAAAATCCAGCCGTGTGCATGTAATCATCCATTCACATCCTCCTAATGACTGTCCGTTTTCCTGCCCCTCCAATTTCTGTCCAATTAATTCTTTTCTTACTTCCCGGTGAAAGAGAGACAATAGAGCTCTCCAGCACATAATAGAATAGATCATTAAAATTCAGCAGTTCTTTGCGGTGGCACCGTGTTTCCTCCCCGGACTACTTGGCATGAATGCAAGACCCCGCTTTGAAATTCAACCCAGCAGAGCACAGCCCCGGACGCTCTGAATCGCTCTTCCCATGTAAAGATCATCCGGGTTTCTGTCCTGACAAACAAGCTTCATGTATGACCACAACCAGATTAAAAAGTGAAATATATTTGAGGAACATGAACTTGACTTCCTCTTTGTGTTGTCCTTGCGGTTAACGTTGTTTATGTCTTAGAAAATAGTAACTAAAATGTTATTACAATTAGACATGGCCGGAAAGTGGCAGAGGCATTTGTGGAATAAAATCATGGCAGCCTGTCTTTACGCTGACAGCTGCTACAGATGCAGACGTAAGGCAA